>NW_009953505.1:477489-572704 GCF_000747805.2 Chaetura pelagica
TTAACTGCTTGTTTTTGGGGGTTTTTTGGGGTTTTTTTTTTTGTTGTTGGTGGTGGTGTTTTTTTTTTTCCATATAAGCCCTTCTATTGACAGCATCTTTATTAGCATTTTCTATTTTTTAGAAAGACAGCAGCACCGGCAGTGGTGAGAGCTGTTCCTATTAATTACTGAGAGAGTTTTGAGATGGGGCCGGACTTCCCAAAGACAGCGAAGCAGGGACAGAGCAAGGAGACCTGAGGCTGAGCGGGAATCCTGTGAGGAGCTGGAAGGCTGAGGTGGCTGGGCCGTGTCTGAGAACTGCAACAGAATGTAAACACAGGCTCTCGGCAGCTCCTCAGGGCAGTGGCCGGGGCAGAGAGCGGCCTGAGCCTTGTGGGGTGGGTGTGCGTGAGGGCACGTGGGGAGCAGCCAACAGTGGTTGCTTTCTCTGAGCTGGACAGACCATCATGGGCACAACACAACCAAAAGCCGCAGTGAGAAAGAATGTGGGAGCTCAGACTGAGCCTTGGTGCAGACACACGGACCTGCAGGGCTGGGGCTGCAGCGAGTGCCTGAGCCTGGCGCTGGTACCAGGGGAGCTGGTGACACCGCGTGTGTGCAGGGTGGGCAAGGACATGACCTGCTCCAGCAGGTGGTGGCACTGAGGGAGGAAGTAGAAAGGTTAAGAAGCATCAGAGAATGCAAAAGTGAAATAGATTGGTGGAGCCACACCCTGAGGCAGGGGCAGAAGGAAGAATTTCTTCCCCTCCTGTCATCAGACTAGAAGGAGGGAACTCACGGTTCAGGGAGGGATGGAGGGAGGTCCCACCTTGGAGAGGCAAGCGAAAACCCTCACAGCAACCTCCAACCTCCCAGTTGCTCTTGAAAGGTAGGTGTGAGGCTTTGGAAGTTCAGGGCCAGGCAAATGAAGATGGAGGGGTAGATCCATCTACTGAATCACCGAGGGCTTGTCACTCACCCCCATGCCTTAGGAGTTCTTCAACTAAGAAGAAAAGGAGAGTAATTGTGGTGGTTGACTCTCTTCTGAGGAGAACAGAAGGGTCCATTTGTCAACCAGACCCATCCCACAGGGAAGTCTGATGCTTCCCTGAAGCTTGGATTAGAGATGTTAAAAGGAAACTCTCTGCTCCGGTCCAGCCCTCTGACCATGATCCACTGCTGGTTTTCAGGTTGGCAGTGATGAAATCGTTACAAGGAGTCCAAGGACAATTAAGAGATACTTCAGGGCCCTGGGATGGCTCATTAGGGGGTCTAGAGCACAAATAATGTTTGCCTCCATCCCTGCTGCAAGAAAAGAAAGTGGGAGTCTGCTACAGACCTCCCAACCAAAGCAGTGAGGTGGATGAAGCTTTCTATAAACAGTTGGGAGAAATCTCCCAGTCACTTGCTGTTGTTCTTGTGGGGGACTTTAATCTCCAGACATCTGCTGGGAACACAACACAGCAGAGAGGGAACATTCCAAGAGGTTCCTGGGTGTTCCCTGAAATGTGTGGAAGGAACCTTCCCCACCCAGCCGATAAGTGAGCTGACCAAGGAGGATGCCCTCCTGGACCTGCTTCTGGTGAACAGGGAAGATCTTGTGGGGGAAGTAAAAGTTGGAGACCATTTAGGACACAGTGCTCATGAGATGATTGAGTTTTTTATCCTTGGAGAAACAAGGAGAGGGGTTAGTAAAACTGCCACCTTAGACTTCCAGAGGGCAAACTTTGACCTGCTCGGAAGACTGATTGACAAAGTCCCTTGGGAGGCTGCCTTGAAGGGTAAAGGAGTCCAGGAAGGCTGGACATACTTCAAGAAAGAAGTTTTAAAGACACAGGAGCTGCTGTCCCCATGTGCAGAAAAATCAGTAAGCGGGGTAGGAGACCAGCCTGGCTAAATAGGGACCTTTGGTTGGACCTTAAGAACAAAAAGAGGGTCTATGACCTTTGGAAGAGGGGACAGGTCATTCCTGACATCTATAAAGATGAAGTGAACCTATGCAGGGTGAAAATTAGGAGAGCCAAAGCACAGCTAGAGCTCACACTAGTTACAGCTGTTAGGGATAATAAAAAATGTTTCTCTAAGTTCATTAACACAAAAGGAGGATTAGGGAAAATCTCCATCCTTCATTGGATGCAGAGAGAATTGTAGTAACAAAGGATGAGGAAAAGGCTGAGGTGCTCAACACCCACTTTCCCTCAGTCTTTAGCAGTGGAACTATCTGTTCCATGGATATACAGCTACATGGGCTAGGAGACAGGGAGGAGATGCAGAATGAGGTCACCACAATTAAAGAGAAAGTGGTCAGAGACCTACTACATCACTTAGACGCACACAAGTCTATGGGACCGGATGGGTTAGAAAAAGTTGGCAGTTGTGATCACCAAGCCACTTTCCATTATTTACCTGAAGTCCTGGCTAACTGGGGAGGTCCCAATGGACTGGAGAGCAGCAAATGTAACACCCATCTGTAAGAAAGTTAGAAAGGAGGATCCAGGAAATTGTAGACTTGTCAGTCTGACCTCGGTACCAGGGAAGGTAATGGAGCAGATCATCTTGAGTGTTATTAGAAGACATGTAGAAGATACCCAGGGGATCAGGAACAGTCAGCTGAGGGGACACCTCATCAGTCTCTACAGTTACCTGAAAGGTCATTGTAGAGAGGTTGGTGCTGGTCTCTTCTCATGGGTAATTAGCAACAGAACAAGAGGGAATAGCTTCAAGCTGCAACAGGGGAGGTTTAGACTGGACATTTGGAATTTTTTTTCACAGAAAGAGTAGTTAGACACTGGAATAGGCTGCCCAGGGAGGTGGTTGAGTCACCATCCCTGGATGTGTTTAAGGATCATTTGGTTGTGGTGTTGGTGGATATGGTTTGGGGGAGAACTTTGTAGAGTAGGGATGATGGTTGGACTCGGTGATCCCAAGGGTCTTTTCCAACCTGAATAGTTCTATGATTCTGTGGTTGTTATTTAAGGAAAAATCTCACATTACACTTTCTAGTCAAGTGGATGCAGTGGAAAAGAGTATGAGTGTAGTGGGGCATTTAGGTTACTTTATCTGTACCAACTTATCCTTATTTAGTAAAACAGAGACTAGACAATTCACAAATGCATTTTCTTTATTGACCACTGCATAAATTAATAAGGCAGCTTTTGAATATCTTTTCCATCCAAACAGACAAGTAGTTTTCATTGATGCCAAAAAAATTACTGAGTAACAGCCATAAATCCAAAAGATGTAATTTTACAGCTTCTTTGAGTTTAGACTTAGATCAGCCATAAAAAAAAGAATGCTTAATTCTGGAATAATGACCAAAGAGTGGAGAAGAAAAGCAGCAAAGCAAAATATTATAAACTGGATGTATGGAAGCACAAGCTGGATGTTTTGTGTTTTCTAACATATCACAAGACATAAGCTATTGCTATGCCTACAGCAAGGAATGTTCCCTTGGCAATATTGCACACTTCACAACAGCCCTTTTGCTGAGATCCATTACTGATGGAGCTGACATAAAAATACAAATGGGAAAAGAGCATGGAATGAGAGCAGGCTCTTTAGCAAAAAGCTCTGACAATAATTGTGAGATCTAGAGAAATATCTCCTAAAGTTGCTGGCTTAGTTTTTTGATTTGTTTTGTTGTTTGTTTGTTTGTTTGTTTTTCATTTAATACAGAAAAGTGCTTGGGCTGTATGTTTAATAAATCTAATCTCAAACTTAGTAATTCATGAAGTTTTCTTGTATCATACAGATACCTAAATTTGCTTCCTTAAAATGCCTCATCTCTAAGTTGGGGTTGATACATATAATTTCTCCAGAAAAAAAAAGCTATTCAAAAAGAGGTGGGTTCTGTGGTTGGGTTTTCTCTGTCATGTCACAATGACCTTTTAAACAAGTCAGAACAACAGTTGAAATAAACATTTTATTTTCATTCCACACATCTTCTGGAATGGCATTTCTGCTGTTCAGATCTAGGAATCATAGAATTATTTAGATTGGAAAAGACCTTTAGGATCATCAAGTCCAACCATAAGCCTAACACTGCCAAGTCCTGCACCAAACCATGTCCCTGAACACCACATCTACAAGTCTTTTAAATACCTCTAGGGGTGGCGACTCAACCACATCCCTGGGAAGCCTATTCCATTGCCTGATAACCCTTTCAGTGAAGAATTTTCTTCTAATATCCAATCTAAACCTCCCCTGGTGCAACTGGAGGCTATTTTCTCTTGTTTAACACTTGTTTCTTGGGAGAAGAGACCAGCACCCACCTTGTTGCAACCTCCTTTCAGGTAGTTGTAGAGAGCAACAAGGTGTCCCCTCAGTCCCCTTGTCTCCAAACTAAACAGCTACAATTCCCTCACAGGTCTTGTGCTCTAGACTCTTCAGGTTCGTTACCCTTCTCTGGACTTACTCCAGCAACCTCAGTGTCCTTCTTGTAGTGAGGGGCCCAAAAGTGAACACAGGTGCTGCCTCACCAGTGCTGAGTACAGGAAGACAATCACCTCCCTTCTTCCTGCTGGCTACACTATTTCTGATACAAACCAGGATGCCGTTAGCCTTCTTGGCCACCTAGGCACACTGCTGGCTCATATTCTGCTGGCTGTCAATTAATACCCCTAGGTCCTTTCTAGCTACTAGATACATCATTTCCAGGAGATACATGATATCACAAATTAGCATTTTAGAGCAAATACTGGCAACTCTTACATTCATTTTCTTGCCATGATTATGCCCATCCATGGTAAATAGCGATGAGGAAGTATGAGATAATATTTCTGAGTCAAAAAGACCATTTCATGTCTTACCCTTAGCTATGAGAAAAAGCAGAATCCATTAGACACAGAGGGATAAATAAAAATCCTCCAGCTTCTTTCCCATGAAAACAAAATAGGTCTAATTTAGCCATGGAATTTTACTATGATTGTCCTGCATTGAAATATTCTTTGAGATTACATATCTCTTACAGGGATTTTGTCTTAGGAAAGGTATCTTTCTTTCCAAAGAACATTAATAAAATAACATGACTGCTAGGAAGATACCAAGGACCAATGAATTGTTATCCCAGTGAGGACTCACATGAGAAACATCTGACATATGACATAGATTAGAAGGCTTGTATGCAAAATTTCCTTAATAAAATAAAATGTTTTCACTTCCTGTCACAGGAAATTTGTATTCTAAGAATTCCCAAGAGAACCATCGTGTGCTGGGGGCATATGTAGGGAGGAAGGATTTCTTAAAAGTGAGGCAGCTGGTGCAAAAGAGGCATAAAGTCCGAGGAGCATTTGACAATCTATATGTAATGGGTGGCACAAGTTCTGCTGCCTAAATTTCCAGATCCTCTACATGCTTATCCTTGGTTCCTTCTGATTTTGCCAAAAGTAAGTGAAAGGTAAGAAAACTGATCTTCTGGAGGTGACAAGAGCAGGGCAGGCCAGCATGGTGGATGGTACTGGCACAGGTCCTGACACAGAGGGCAGGCTGATGCTGTAAAAAAGATGCTGAAAAAAGGAGTGATGGGAACAGCAGGTTCAATGTGTGTCGGAGCAGAAAAGGGAAGGGGTTGAAAATTACAAGAGGACAAGGAAAAAAAAAAGAATGACTGTAACTAAAGGACACAGCCTTTGGAATATATAATTACAACCAGAAGCTTGGAGTCTTATCTTTACCATTAATAACTGTGAGATATTCTGGCAAAAAAACTTGGGCAGATCCCTTTCTTACTTGTCTCAGATAGCTGTTATTCTGACCATGACTTAATGAGTTTCCATGTGCATATATCCATACTGCTGTAGCAAAGTTAAAATTTGGTGTGACACCAACTAGAAGATCATATATAACCTGGAATGTGTTTTATTTTTTAACTCAAGACTAATTTAAAATGTGCATGCAAAGTTGTTCAAGAAACTTCAGGTTTGTCAATCACCTTTTGAGTACTTTCAATCCCTTGTTGCAACCTCCTTTCAGGTAGTTGTAGAGAGCAACAAGGTGTCCCCTCAGTCCCCTTATCTCCAAACTAAACAGCTACAATTCCCTCACAGGTCTTGTGCTCTAGACTCTTCAGGTTCGTTACCCTTCTCTGGACTTACTCCAGCAACCTCAGTGTCCTTCTTGTAGTGAGGGGCCCAAAAGTGAACACAGGTGCTGCCTCACCAGTGCTGAGTACAGGAAGACAATCACCTCCCTTCTTCCTGCTGGCTACACTATTTCTGATACAAACCAGGATGCCGTTAGCCTTCTTGGCCACCTAGGCACACTGCTGGCTCATATTCTGCTGGCTGTCAATTAATACCCCTAGGTCCTTTCTAGCTACTAGATACATCATTTCCAGGAGATACATGATATCACAAATTAGCATTTTAGAGCAAATACTGGCAACTCTTACATTCATTTTCTTGCCATGATTATGCCCATCCATGGTAAATAGCGATGAGGAAGTATGAGATAATATTTCTGAGACAAAAAGACCATTTCATGTCTTACCCTTAGCTATGAGAAAAAGCAGAATCCATTAGACACAGAGGGATAAATAAAAATCCTCCAGCTTCTTTCCCATGAAAACAAAATAGGTCTAATTTAGCCATGGAATTTTACTATGATTGTCCTGCATTGAAATATTCTTTGAGATTACATATCTCTTACAGGGATTTTGTCTTAGGAAAGGTATCTTTCTTTCCAAAGAACATTAATAAAATAACATGACTGCTAGGAAGATACCAAGGACCAATGAATTGTTATCCCAGTGAGGACTCACATGAGAAACATCTGACATATGACATAGATTAGAAGGCTTGTATGCAAAATTTCCTTAATAAAATAAAATGTTTTCACTTCCTGTCACAGGAAATTTGTATTCTAAGAATTCCCAAGAGAGCCATCGTGTGCTGGGGGCATGTGTAGGGAGGAAGGATTTCTTAAAAGTGAGGCAGCTGGTGCAAAAGAGGCATAAAGTCCAAGGAGCATTTGACAATCTATATGTAATGGGTGGCACAAGTTCTGCTGCCTAAATTTCCAGATCCTCTACATGCTTATCCTTGGTTCCTTCTGATTTTGCCAAAAGTAAGTGAAAGGTAAGAAAACTGATCTTCTGGAGGTGACAAGAGCAGGGCAGGCCAGCATGGTGGATGGTACTGGCACAGGTCCTGACACAGAGGGCAGGCTGATGCTGTAAAAAAAGATGCTGAAAAAAGGAGTGATGGGAACAGCGGGTTCAATGTGTGTCGGAGCAGAAAAGGGAAGGGGTTGAAAATTACAAGAGGACAAGGAAAAAAAAAAGAATGACTGTAACTAAAGGACACAGCTTTTGGAATATATAATTACAACCAGAAGCTTGGAGTCTTATCTTTACCATTAATAACTGTGAGATATTCTGGCAAAAAAACTTGGGCAGATCCCTTTCTTACTTGTCTCAGATAGCTGTTATTCTGACCATGACTTAATGAGTTTCCATGTGCATATATCCATACTGCTGTAGCAAAGGTAAGATTTGGTGTGACACCAACTAGAAGATCATATATAACCTGGAATGTGTTTTATTTTTTAACTCAAGACTAATTTAAAATGTGCATGCAAAGTTGTTCAAGAAACTTCAGGTTTGTCAATCACCTTTTGAGTACTTTCAATCCAAGATCTTTAATAGTCCTTTAACAGCAAGTTTAGAGACTAAACAAGAGAGTTAGAGCAGGGCATCCTGTTGTCCTCAAGGCGTTTAGTCAGAACCCAAGCAACACCTCCACCCATCTCTCAAGGTTTTCAAGCACAGGCACAACATACTGGCAACAGTTCCAGAAACAGGGAGGAATCCAGACACTCTAAAGGAAGCTGCTAAATAAGCATCAGTCCTAGAGTCTCAGGTCATTTGGTTTTGCTAGTGTGAATGGTCAACCTAATCAGCTCCTGGTTATAGACCTGCCAGAAAAACACTATATCCATTCCTTGCAGAATTATGTTATCTTTTGCTCCACATGTCCAACAATATTTCCTAGTTTCTTTGAAGCCAACCAAGGTATGATCTGGTGTAGAAACACAAACAGAACCTTGATAATTCTCAGGTATGTTCCAGAGCAATCAAGCATGGCAACATAATTCCTCACATCGACCAGACAACTGCAATATGGTACCTCTCCCATTTGTTCCCTCCTCTATAGCTTTACCTGACATCAACCACAAACATTTCATCTGACTGGTTTGTTTACAAAAAAAAATTAAATTAACCATTGAACTCAAAGACCAATATAATGATTTGCTGGAGGAATCACTAATCAAGACTCTTAAACAAATAATTTTGTAGTAGTTAAGACATGTTAAAGCCAGAACTTATTACTGGTAATAGTTACAGAGAATTTAGACATAAGCCTACAAGCTGAACATTTACCTAAGGGTTTTTCCTTTGCAAACAGGGAGTTAGTTGAAGTTTAATTGCTTGCAATTCATAAAAATAAGTGGAGAAAAATGTAGAGCTAACACTGAGGTAACAGACACCCACACCACATGAAATCCATGCAAAAAAATTATATACAAATCTTGGGAGGAATCCTTCTAAGCCAACCAACTAAAGCAGTGGGCCAGAGGCCAGGGTCAGGCCTCCACACCAACAATATAGCCATTTCCCATTGGAATAAAAGATGCAAGTCCTAAAACACTTCAGAGACACTGCTCTATGTTGCATCTTGAAAAAAGTAAATATTAAAGCAGCATAAATCTATTACAAAACACCTGTGCAACCAGGAAACAGAAACAGCGAACTATGAAAACTATTTTTGTTTGTGTTTTGTTGGTTTTTTTCCCAAAAAAATATAAGGGAATATGAGGAAAATACTTCTTCATATCATCAGAATTATAAACTTTTCCTCAAGAAATCGGTGTGTGACGCTGACAGACAATTCTCACATAGATCCTGGCCTGCTGCCAAGTTGGGAATCCTCAAAGAAGATAACAGTGGAATAAACATGAGGTTTGCTGCAAAGATTTTTCAGATATATGGGTGTGCTGTATTTATCTCTTCTTGGGTAATCTCATGCCTTGGATTACATTGTTATTTTTATTTTTTTTAATATATTTTCTGTAGCAATACTTGTATAGTATGTTCTGCCAGTAAATGATCTGGATATGTAAAAGCTAACCAGGTTAGAGCCATAGCAACTTAATAGGCTTCTGGTCTCAATTTAGGGTGCACTGAAGGGCAAAGCAACTGAAAAGAATTGGTAGAAAAAATACCTTGTGCTCGTTCTCATCGAGTCAAGTTGAATGGAAGACAGAGAAACAGTGTAGAACATGATGGAATAATGGCTCTAAATATAGCAGAGACGAGATTATATTGCAGCAGATTACAAAATGTACTCAAAGGAAGAGAGCAGCTCAGAGGGAACTCTGCAGCGGTGGAGCAATGAACACAACAGGCTCCACAGCCCACTGCAGAGACAGTCATCTGGGATGGGCCTAATCAGCAGTGCCCATCCAGAAATATATAGCTGCTACCCTGCAGAAAAGCAAGGATCACAGAAGGTGAGATGGGAGAACAGTACACACAGCAGGACAAATACGTGCACAGCTCACACAGCTTCTAGTGAGAAAAATGTTTTACGGACATTGATACCAGTAAAGTACATGGTATTCTATGTTCCCCTGGTGTTGAGACAGTGGGTATTGCATTTTATATCTGCTTGTCATACAAGGAAATAATCTGTCCCAGAAACTGCAGGAAGATTAAGAAAGACGTTAGAAATGACATTAATCTTAGGGAAATCTCCAGCACTCCTGTAGTTGCCAATAGTGCCTGGAATAAGGCTGAGTGGCAGCTGGTTGCAGCTCCCACACTGTTTCTGCATCCCCATCTTCACCCAAAGGAGAAGGCAAACACAGAAGGTTGTCTGTACTCCCTCACTAAAGTTTTGGGGTGGGGACAGCTTTTCCCCACTGTGTCTAGGTGACAAATACCCAAACACAAACACACACTTGAGGTTGCATTGGAACCTCCATGAAATGCTGCATTGCTGCTACTGTCTAGTAAGAATTTCACAGGAGAGCTCAGCAGCTGAAAGAAAAGCAAAGGATTGATCTGGTGACTTTAGGCACCTGGTGAGCTCAGGCAGCAGATGAGCAAGGATTGATGGTAACAGTTTGGGATTTAGGTACTAATACTTCATCTTAATCCTGCTTTAGTATCTAAGCCTCTTAAGACTTTTCTGTTGGGCTAAGAAAGAGACTTGTAGATGAGCAAATTCTTTAGGAAAGTGGGATGGAACTAGATCAGTTTGACAAATGACAAAGGCTCAATTGGATGATGATAAATGTTGTAAGTT
Source organism: Chaetura pelagica (assembly GCF_000747805.2). Classification (NCBI taxonomy): domain Eukaryota; kingdom Metazoa; phylum Chordata; class Aves; order Apodiformes; family Apodidae; genus Chaetura; species Chaetura pelagica. The sequence goes on from NW_009953505.1 coordinate 487,773, forward strand.
TGCCCCCTCATTTCTACTGTGCTGCTGGAAATGGGAATTCAAGCTGCTTTATAAAGAGCAGCTTTGAAAGAATTATTTTTTTTATATTATTCCTGCTAACAGGAGGCTTTTCATATGAAACACTGCAAATTCACATTGCAGTCATTAACAGTGCCTCAAAACCAAGCAGTGTGGGAAGGGGTGGCTGCTGTAACACAACCTGAAGAAAATATAATCTGGCCTTTTTGTTTTCTTTATATATTGCTATTAGAAGTGATCCCTAAAATAACTAGAATTTAAACATATGGGCAGGATGAAGGAGAAACCTCTTTAATTTCTGTTTTTTTATATATTTGGCAAGAGGCAGACCTTGCTCCAATCATGATGGGATTAATCACCAAAAATATAGTATCCTTTCATTTTAGCTGAGCTACTCCATGTGTAAATAACCACACATCAATGAGATAGGGGGTTCACAATCCAACCATGGACTTCACTTGGTCTCCCCAGGAACTGGTGTCCATTTTCAACGCAGCAAAAAAAGGCAGGGAAGCTTTCTCTTTAAAGCCAGGTAGAAGTTTTGAAAAACCTCAAGCAGCAGGTGCCAGCATGCAACAACATGTAGAGTCACTACATATATGTGTGCAAACTGCTGTTGTCCCTCTATCTTTGCACCAAATAGCTTGTCCATCTCAGATGCTGGAACAGGAGCATGGCCAGCAGCAGATCTTGCTGGCAGCTGAAGCAGTGGTGGCTCACTCCAGCCTTTTAAGGGAAGAGAGGAGCTCCTTGGGCAAGCTGGACAGCAGTGTCATAAGGCCTCCACAAAACCTGATTAATGTGTAACAAGCTCTGAACCTGATAGTGTAAGGAACAACAGGCCTCAGCTGAAGTCAGTGGTGTTACATCAGGAAATATCTTTGCCAGGACTCAGGAAGATCCTCAAGCATCAACTGTGAAAAATAAATCAGAAGATGCAATTCAAGATGGTCCTTTCCCAGAGTTGGCAGGGACTGCAGAGCCACTGGAAGGCAGGATAAGTGCAAAATCGTGTGGACATATTAAATAAAAGATCTGTGGTAAACCCCAAATAGAATATCATTCTATTAAAATGTGACCAGAAACCTGCATTTATCTGCAGATATATGCTGGGAAGCAACACACTGGGTAGGAATTCTGTTTAAAAAAAAAAAAAAAGAGATCCAGGAAATAAATGTGTGTGACATGATCTCAAGTAAAATGACAAATATAAGCTGACGGTGAGCTTGTAATAGAAAGTCATGCTACAGCTGTTTTGTGTTGGCAGGGCCTCAGCCGGACAGCCAGATTTCATATGGGGCATGAAGAGTTTCAAAAAAAAATATCTTAAATGAGAGTAGTCTAAAAAACCATGATTTTTGAGGAAAAAATTGAAAGAATTTTTAATCTGGAAGAAATAACAGAAATCACAATAGTCCTCACATGCATAGGAGGCTGAGGCAGAGATGAAGAGGGCAATCTGTTTTAATATTCTGTGCTGGGATGGTAAGGCTTGAAAGCATGGCAACAAAACTTCAGATCACACACACACAAAAAAAAACAACAAAAAAAGACAAACAAAAAAGAAGGTCTACCTTTGGGACAGTAAAGTATGTGCATGGGTTATGGATGCCATGGAGTCGCCAACATCTGTGGTTTTAAAAGTAGAACAAGACAAGGTATCTATAAAGTTGATCCCATCTCAGCATGACGGTTGGAATTCTGAGCCTATGGTGTTTTTTCAAGGCCAGGCTGACTCCTGCCTGCTTGTGTTGACCCATCAACACAGATCATTTTTAAAAATACTTCCAAGTCTTTTTCTGCCAGCAAACACTATACCAAGGCAAAGCTGATCAGCAACACAGTACATACGAAATGGGTGGGAACCTGCCCTCATGGGAGCAAGTTATTTATAGATTTCAAAGCTTTTTACCAGTCATACTCCCACTGAACTCTGCAGAAACTTGTGAATGTCTTTAAAGATTTCAGAAAAAAAAAGGGAATGCTTATATTAGAGAAGTAGGAACAGGTAAAGATCCAGGGGAGATCTAGAACACTAGAAAACATTTCACTTTAAATGCTCACATTCACATCTCCTCCAGTAAAGCTCAAAGGAAATATATTAATGGAAAACTACAGACAGAGAAAACAAACCCCCCTCTTTCTGGCTTATGAATTTTTAGACCAGGTCTTGACAAGAATTGCTGGTGCAGGTGCCAATGGTTCCTATACCCCAGCCCCAACAAACAGCATCAAAATTACAAGGAAAAAACATTGAAGAAGGCTTTGTGGCCAGATGATTGACTTGTAAAACTGTTGCACTTCATTGTTTTTTCCTATTTTCGTGGTTGTTGCTCATATTATTCCAGGCTTATAGACTTCCACTTGTAAGAGACATCAGAAAGCACAAAATAAAACTGTCACTGGAGAATTTATAGGAGACAAGATCAGTGTGAAAAACAAGGTATTATTTCTTTCATACTGACAAGAAAGTCTCTGCAGTTTTCCATGTGAAATCCTGCTGGTGCTTTCCAGCTAGTAGGTGAACTGCAGCAAGCAGAGGGCAAGTCCTTGTTGAGCTGGTTGTGACATCAAGGTGTGTGTAACTGGTGTGAGATACATCAGTACCTACACCTGCAGAAGCACTAAGTTCAGTTCTACCCTCTCTAGTTTGGAGACTATGATTAACACAGCTGGTAGCTGGCATGGCCTGTAATGCCCACCCACAGGAACGCTCAGGGCACCAGTCCATGCTGGCATCTGCTGCAACCCGTCTGCCTAGAAATGTGTGCTTATTTCAGCTGGATTAGGGCAAAACCCTAAACATGAGCTGCACCAAAAATAATTTGCAAGGTAGACATGGTCTAACATGAGCTGGGAGGTCCATGGCAGAGGTGTAATGAAATTCAACATCCCCTCCTCTGTGTCTTGCTCTGCAACCACAAGAAGCATCTCTGCCTTTTTTGTCTCCTATCAAATTATATGTACTTTAAAGGGATGCTCAATATACCCTGTTTGCCAGACCATTTGAAAGATCCTCAAACAGCTTAAGAACTGAAATGTCTTTCCTGCTTGATCTGTTTTCATTGCACATGTTAGCAGATCAGCCACCTCTGCTTCTTTCTGTTTTTAGAACAAAGATTTGAAACCACTTCCATAAAACCCACCACAGGTAGTTTAATTCATAAACATATTTTTTTACCCTGTGCTGGAAAAGTTAATTCCCTGCATGTTGTTTTTTTTTCCCTAAACACTGAAAAAGTTGATTCCCTGCATGTTTTTTCCCTAAACAATGAAAAATTTGAGGGTCACTTACAGAATTTCTTTGGGCATGGCAGAGTGGTATCATTGGCATCACTGGGAGCTAGCTGAGGAAACTCTTACAGACTTTTTAAGAACTTACAGGATTTGAGTTTCAAACCAAAAGAAACCTGCTCCCACTTGATTCTTCTGTCACAATGCATCTAGCAGTTCTGTTAGAGTGAGCTCAAAGTGTAACCTGGTTAGTACCCAAAATATAGACAATGTGGCTGTTTTTGAAAAGATAATGAGAGTGTTTTTCTGAAAACTTCAAGCAATTCATATCCTGTGGGTCTCAGTTTTGGCATTTTCAAACAGGGAAAGAAAAAGGGAATTTCTTTTGATTGGAGACTTATTTTGTTCTTGGAATCTGGCCCAGGATTTGCGATTTATAGTGATGGTTTGGGGAAAAAAAAAAAAACCATAACAAAAAAAAAACAAACCCCCTAGGATTCTGGAATATTTTTTGTTGTTTTTTTTTTTTTTTGTTGTTGTTTTTTTTTTTTTTTGTTGTTGTTTTTTTTTTTTTTTGTTGTTGTTTTTTTTTTTTTTTGTTGTTGTTTTTTTTTTTTTTTGTTGTTGTTTTTTTTTTTTTTTGTTGTTGTTTTTTTTTTAAATCTATATTTATAGTACATGACTCTGCATTAAGTCTGTGCAACAAAGTCAGCTCAGGCTTAGGAGTGCCAGAATCCTGTGAGGCAAATGTCTTGGTGACATTTCAGGTCTAGAAGACAGGCCTGTTTTGCCAAATCCTTTACTCACAGGAGACTGAATTCATAGTTCATTTAGATCATAATAAAAACAGTTAATGCCTTCTTTTCCTGGGTCTCGCTTCACCATGAAGTTAATTCTGCTAGTTTGGTATTGACAACCAATAGGGTTTTTAATTTCTATCCTAATACTCAAAGTGCCATAGATATTTGATCAACTGCATGTCTACAAGCATGTAAATTTATATTAAATTGCACATGTTTCTTATATTCTCTTTTTACAAATGCAGATGAACATATACAGAAATAACATTGTATAGATACATATGTGCAAAGACCATACAGGATATGTTACATATTCACAATATATTTTATATTTATTGCATATGCATGTTTCTAAATATACAAAAAAAGTGAGAATATGAGATGGTTAAGATGGAGTTTTGGAAAAACAGTTGATTTTTCTCGATATGGACTTCGATCTACTGCATTTATAAATTTACTTTTAAGAAAGTAAATTTTCTGACCATTCCTAACAGAAGCAATAGGAAATGTTGATGCCAAAAGAGAGAAAAAAAGTGTTATTCTGATGAAAAAAAATGAGATAAGAAACCACTTTCCCATTTCAGCCTACTTTGTCCACTGAGTGCTTCTGGAGCACTGGCAGGTTGTCATTCCAGTCCATCACTTGTCATTCTGATGCCTTCTGAAGTAAAATTCCAAGAGTTTACATAAGAGTGCAGTAAATCATTCTGTAGTGAAGTACATGAAAATGATACTAATTTTTATGAAAAAATATATTATTTTTTTCCCCTCATATTCAACTAATAGGTCCAGAGCAAGAAACATTGATGTGGACCTCTGAACTAGGAGATATAGAGTGCTTGAGGGATAGTCCATGGAGGGACAACAGGAACTCTGGGGCAGACAGTGGATTCCCACAGGCACAGACTTCTCTCCTGTTTGGAGTGAAAGACACACAGACCCCTTCCCAATACATTCCTAATCCTGAAAGTGCTCTTTTTTGATGCTGGAAATCATGCAGCTATTAAAGACAGTAGAACCAGCACCATACCTAGGGCTAAACTCCATCTAAGTAGAGCTTACTGTTTTGCTTTGAAGTAGGGTACCTTTTCTCCTCCAGCAAAGAAAGCCTTCTAATGTCCCTTATTTTGCTCAACACAAAGAAGTAGCACCAAATCCATACAAGTCAGCCCCATGTTTGGGTTAGGAAAGGCTACAGCCCTGCTGTTTGTAGCTGGGGTCATCATTTGGTGTTTTCTCACTCAGCATCGGTGCTGTGCAGATGAGAGGTTCATTCCTTGATCTACTTGAAGTAGATTTTTGGTGAGAAAATTTTTCCATTGTCATACATTTGTTCCACACAACCTCCTTCCCTTAGGAGCTGAAAAGCAGCTGTGCACACCTTTCAGATAACGTTGTTGCCTACCTGTCTTCCATAAAACCCAGTAAAAAGAAGAAGATTTCCCAATCATAAATAGGGAAATATGTTGATTCTGTTCTTCTGAGTCCTCCTTAATTTCATAAACCTTCCTGTCTGCAGTTAGTTACAAAAATTCTGGGGAATGCTAATAGAATCCACGAAGTTTGCTAAAAGGCCACCTGCTGGGTTGAAGAATCATCACAAAAAGCCTGAAAAGTCCCCATTTCTTTCTGATCCGCAACGTGCAAATTGCAGCACTGGCTTTAGAGAAAATGAGCTATGAAAAAGAAAAAAACTGTTAAAATATAATACAGCAATCAATTTCTGGGGTTTTTCCAGATAACTAGCAGTCTCAGCTTAGCTTCAAGCAGGCACAGAAAACTTGCAGTCAATTTACTCATGTAATTTCTCAGCCTGTCCAGGCTCAAGAGCATGGGAAGGAAGTGAGTAGGCACAAGGCCATGTCACCTAATCACTTTTAAGCAGAATAAACCCCAGCAACTGAAGTAATTCAGCCCTAATGACCCTGCCAGGATTGGAGCTGTGCCAGCCCCAAAAGAAGAAACTAGACATCAGACTGATAAACATAAGTCACAAGGACAGTGAAAATTAAAATGAGAATTCATATTTATAACCAAGGCAACAGGCAGTCAATTAGCAGATGTAAAATTGCATGGACAAGACATAAAAATACAGCCTGACAGTGCTGCAGTTTTCAGTGTTCACTATTACAGCACGGCCCAAGGAAATCTATCCAGCCCAAAATGAGGCAGCCTGTTCAAGGAGTGCCACTGCTGTGTCTTGCTGTCATTCTTCAAGACAGTGAGACAGGTGTCTGCAATGTTTTCACTTTTACAGGTAAAAACAAGGCAGCCTTTAGACCATTTTGAAATGAGAGCCATTTGGGAGCCACTAAACAGGTCAGACATAAGAGAGTGAAATAAAGGAACTGAGGGTTATATTCTCACAGGTCTCTGCAGGCTCAAAACTTACACTGGAGAGGGGTGAGGAGAAGAAGCCACTGTGTCTGTGCAGAGCTGGAAAGGGTGCTGGCCCTGGCACTCCTGCTTTCTCCCATCTGGGCAGCCCAGATTTGCTGCCTGCATGGGACAAAGGGCAGGGCTGTGTCCTGTCCCTCAGCTGTGTTTGAACTCCAGGGCTGCGGGGTCAATTTCCCTGCTCTTATCCAAGCTTATAAATGTCTTAAGAGGCCATTTACTCAGAGGAATCTGTCAGAAACCTCTGGCTCCATCCTTTTTGATTGAGGAATATACAGCACAAGTCCTGCACAAAGCTACAACACTACCTGGCTGTTGGAATTGGGAAATATTTGCATTAATAAAGAAGTAATGAATGAAAACATATCAGAGTCCTCTCTTTTTTACAGAATCTGTATAAATCTAGTACAACTTCAGGATCAAAGGAAATAAAAAATCAAAACCTTTTTCATATTTACCTATAACCTATCAAAACTGGTCCATGGTAATTAAAATAAAAATTAAATAAAATTGAAAATCCAACTCTGCTGGATCCAACTTCTGCTGGAAATCCAGAGTAGGTTCTGTTTCCCTTTCTCTTGGTTTCTCCCATACCAAGTGAGCTCTGACAAGTATTCCAAAACTGCTATTCCAAAATCCACATCAAACATGAATGAACAAGAATTTATTGGGGAAAAAAATGATGCAGGATAAGAGAAAAGAGAAAAAGCATTTGGAGTAATTTTTTTTTAAAAAAATAATAGTATGAAAATAGGTGAAGTAAATTGAACATAACCCATTTCATGCTTGCAGTGGTAGTCTTAGGAGTGACAGCAGGTGTATTTTAAGACTTAAATGTTTCCATGTTTGTGCATTTAAAACTTTTATATTGAGTTATACCTGAGTATATACTCAGTATATACTCAAGTTATACCTTGAGTTATACTTCTTTGACAGAACTTTGTTTTGATGCTACTGTAGAGAATTGCTACATCTTTCTAAAGAATTGTTAGACAATTTTCTAGGCATCTTATCTCTGTTGCACCAGGTTAGAATAATCATTGTTTTTTCTGCTACATAAAAATGTTACATTCTGTAATGTCTTGCCTTCCCAAGCTAGCATGAGCCTCTCTATTTGCCTGTATTGATTTGTCTCCTTGGGGCTTCTGCTTGGCTGCTTGTTCCTTGGTTATTTTCCTTGTCTGGGAAAATAAACAAATACTGAAAAACTGCTGTGTTTAGATTAGAGGGAAGTGATTAATCATAGATCTAGAAGCCATGTATAATATTAATAACTTTCCCAAACTCACCAAGGGAAAAGAGAAATGTTGAAATCTCAGACTTCTTGAATCTGTTCAATTACTGGAACACAAACCAGAAGCTTTACAAAAGTTGCTGGTCCAGAATCTCAAATACTTGCTTTGGATAAATACAGGTAATGCTTTCAATCACTGGGGGTTGTAAATGTGTATAAAGTTACTCATAATGTAATCAGGGAGTTACAGAACCACAGAATATTTTAGTTTTTAAGGAAGCTCAAGAAATCACCTAGACTAGTCTCCTACTCAAAGTAAATCCAACACTGAAAAAGTGACCCAAAGCTTTATTCAGTCAATTTTTTTGACTACACAACCTCTGTGAGCAGCCTGTGCCTGTCTTTGAGCATGTCTGGTGGAAAAATCTATTTCCTAATATCTAATATGGGTCTGTCCTCCTGCACCTTGTGTCTATTGTCCCTTATTGTCCTTGTGTGATTGAGAGGCAAAACTGTAAGTATGAGATGTTTTCCACAGCATTTGCTGTAGCCTTTGAGTGGTTTCACTACAGTTGTAATTTCATGTGACACTCTGTTTTAACAGAAGCAATGTATGGGAATACCCAAGGTGCTGTAAAAATCATAGAATCATAGAATCACAGAATGGTTTGGGTTGGAAGGGGCCTTAAAGATCACCTAGTTCCAACCCCCTTGCATGGGCAGGGACACCTCCCACTAGACCAGGTTGTTCAGAGCCCCATTCAGCCCGGCACTAAGCACTTTAGGGATGGAGCTTCCACAAGTTCTCTGGGCAACCTGTTCCAGCACCTCACCACCCTCATAGTGAAGAATTTCCTCCTAATGTCCAATCTAAATCTACCCTTTTCAAGTTTTAATCCATTACCCCTTGTTCTCTCGCTACAAGCCCTAGTAAAAAGTCCCTCCCCCCAAAAAATCAAAGTTCAGTGTGTATGTGTATGTATACTGTATATATATATATATAGCATATACATACTTACCTATGAGTATGCATGTAACGCGTGTAAATTTATAAGACAACCATTTATGGGTATAAAACTAGATGCGTGCGTATGTATGTCGGTGTGAAGGTGTTTTCCCAGCGCTGCTGAGCGAGATGAGCTGGCAGTGTTTAAAGGACGGTGCTTTTTAAGCAAGCACAGGGCATCACTGCCCCAGCGTGGCGGGTTGTGCTCTTGCACGCGCTGTTCAATTGCAGGAGTTGAATTCACTGAACTTTTTCTCACTTTCGTCTTTAAAGCTTTGCCACGTTGTTCGGAAGTCAAAAAAGAATTTTTGTTCACTTTGCAATTCACTTTGCCTAAGCCTTAAATAATGGGTTGGTTTTCTTTTTAATTAGGCAGCTCCAACAGTGCCAGAATCTGCTTTTTGTTTAAGATGTGATACCCGAAGAAAACATACTGCAAACTAATATAAGCGGCTCAACACAGATTGTTTGGGATGTTTGTTGGAAGGTATTTTTGTGCTTGTGATTTCCTATGGTTTGGTCAGGCAGTCACTTTGTACCTGAGAGACCTCATGGAAGCACTAGCTCTAACCACACTGCATTTCCCCATTTTTTACCTCCTGGATAGAGAAGCGGTGCCATAGGCCTGTACCACCCAAAGTATCCGCACCAATATGCTCAGTGCATCATTCCTGTCCTTAGATGGTTGTAATTCTTGCACCTGCATAACTGATTAGGCCTTAGGTACCTTATTTCTAGATTTTAGGCCAATTTATTGTCCTGAGTGAGTGATATGGAATCAAATGATGGCTTTGTGGGCCATTGTGAGTATTACAATAGTGACCTCAGGCCAGGAAAACATCATATTCCTGTGCCAGGTTCATACACACTTTGGCTAGGAATACTTTTGAGCTTACTTTGAAGGTATGTGTGGGCTCAGCGTCCCTGCCTGGCTTTTCCTTAACACCTTCATCCAAATAATCTAAATAGAAGGCAGATTTTAGCTTGTCTTCATGCTTGGCAGGGACATTACATACACACTCCTGGGAAAACCAAGCTAATAAGTGTAGGAATGGAGAGAGAGCCACCAGACCATTAGGGGCTGATTGAGATTTAGGTACACTGATGCCCAGCAAGGATATCAATTGCGTTCACTACTGCTACAGCCTGAGGATGCAGGTAAAATATGAACCCGGCTATAAGGTTTGAATTTTATAGGGGTGCAACCTGCTAAAGGAAATTTATCTATTATTACAGTTGTTTACAGCCCGTTATACTGCTAAAGAGAACTCCTCCCAGCAGAAACTTGGCTTCTAAAGGCCTGTTTGTAACACTCAAATCCTTTGACACTGTAAACAAGAAGAAAAGAGGTTTCATTTTAACAGTGGTTCTGTTTTCCAGAATTGAGTTAGATCAGACAAATGTTGGGATTTTTTTTTTGTTTTTCTCTTCTTTTTTATAGCAAGATTTCTGAAAAGCTGATGCACTTAGTGCAATTAGCCATGACATGGATAAATGTACTGCACAAAGATAAGTAGGTTATATTATAATTGTTACTGAATTAATACATCTATTTCCTAGTTCTACTTGTTAATTCAAACCTCAAGCCACGGTATAATGAGTTTATGTTGGCAGGGCCAAGGCATTGCTGTGGGAAATTATTGTTTTCAACCTCATTGTTACTTAGGAAAATAATAGATGAAGGAACATTGAAATACAGTTGAGAAATAAAATTGCTAAAGTATTTGTTCTATTGGAAAGAGAATAATACTTTGTGTATTTACATACCCAGTTAAGACATTTACAGGGATGAACTTAGTAGAAGATGTGTTTAGAGGGACTTAAGTAGACAGTGTTAGCACAACAAAAGGAAATGTAATTCTTGTAAACTGGAACAAATGTAATATGCTTCTAGGTTATGTCAAATCCTCTTGTTGACCTGCACAGTAATTATATTTTTTTTGGATGGCACTACAAAAACAGTGTTGTTGTGACTCAGCTAAATTGATGAGGAGTTGACAATGGTTTCTTTGCCTCTTGTCCACATGTGGACACCCACTACCATGTTTTTTGGCAAAGAAGGAATGACGTGTAACTTTCCCGAGATGTTTGGTGGACCACACACCTCAGAAGTTCACTCAGACAGTCATTACTACTTGAGTTATACTTGAACTATCCTTAGGTTTTGTTTTGCAATTTTTAGTACTAGAAATCTACAATTCTTACTGAACTATGTAATCAGAGATTGATTTCAGGGTGGTCCTTTCTAAGCTCTGGGAGCCTACCACAGCCCTGCAGGACTTAAACCTAACACAACCCCCATTGTAATAGTTGCCTCTAGTTCCCTCTTACCCACCAAGTCACCTGAACTGAGAAACACCTGCATTTGAAGACTGTTTTCTCTAGGTTGTTGCTATGAGAAGTAATCTACTTTGGACAAATAATTATTGGTTTCTATCACACTAGCATGCATATAGATAATTTTAAGTCTCATTATAAAGATAATTTAAATTATCTGGGTACACAGGAAAGCCACTTCAGTCTTTGTATATTGTCACTAAAGTCACCAAGGTCGATTACTTTGACTTAGGGCCTGTAAAGTCTGAAGTAGCAGCTCTGCTACAACGTGCCCTGTGAATCCAAACAAAATATACTTGCCAGCAAGTCCACACTGTCTTTGCTATAGCCTGTTAAGTAAGGGGGTATCTACCACCATCTATCTTCTCCTGGCAGGCATCCTGTGGTCTGCGGGTGCAGAGGGGGCTGTACCTACCACTGCATGAACAGGAGTTATTTATTGTGCCTGGAAGGAACTCCATATGACAAACTGTTGGCTAGCAGCTGCTGACTATGCTGCAACAACACTGTAAAATTTATAGACATTGAAAATGATTACTTGAAATATATTTATTTCAATCAGAGTTGAATTCCTGCCTAAACCAAGTATGTAAACCAATAAACCTAAAAATAAATGGGTAGCCTGAATAATTTACTTTTCAAAAGAAGTGTTAGTATAAGTTTAACGTAGACTGTTTACTGCAGAGGCACATATACATTAACTTTACAGTGACCAGGACTGCTTTGAAATTTTTCAAGTCTTCTGTTTGATAAAGTAAGGCAAGCACTGGGATTATTTTTTTCCAGAGCTAGCTCAAGTAGTTCCTGCAGCTCAGGAGCTGTTCAGATAAACTGAAAGAAATACATGTATTTGAACATCAAGCAAGCTCAACAACAAGTGCATTTGTTAAAAATCATTCTAATTCTTTTATATTATGGATAACTGTCTTCTCTTTTATTGAGCTCCTGGGGGAACTCATGTGGCCCATGACATGCCATCATCCTATGAGAAACTGTGTGGGCAGAGAGGTGGGGATACCTCACTGGTTTCATCAACACACATCCTATCCCCAACACAATCTCCTTCAAATTAAATTTTGGCTGGTGACTAGAAAATTTACCTGCATGAAATAAAAAGATCTTGCTGCTTGCTTAGTGGAATGATTGAATAATTGGAGGTTGAGCAGTCAGCTACCAGATCAACTGCAGCTGATGGATTTTATAGTGTACAGCCAAGTGTAATGGGGATTAATGAGTAAGAGACATAAATAATACAGGTGCCTGAATCTTACTAAAGCACTTTGAAGCTGTGAAACCATTAGCACAGAAGAGCACTCAGCATATATTTATGTGCAACTTGTTGGGTCACTACTTCCATGCAGACCTCACTGGAGACCTAATAAAGATTTCCCATTTTCTCAAGATACTGAGCTAAAAACAGACTGGGCCAAGGCTGTACTGTAAGTCAAGATTTATCTCTGGAGCACCATTCAGGCAATAAAAGTCTGTTGAGTGAAGTCCCTGAACCAGAAGGTGTTCATGGTCTGTGCTTGCTTCATACAGACATTTGCAACTAGGGTTTTCTGCAGTCGATGGGACTTACTTGAGCAGTGGAGATAAAGAGGTATTTTGAAAGTATGTTTGGCAGGCATATAATAGATATTGTCTAAATTCTTCTGTGTCTTGTCAGAGACTAGAAGAAGAGGTCAGGTGGCTCACTGAGTCATCTATGTTGTGGATATCTAAAACAGAAGAGACAAAATCTCTGGACACATAGAACATCCATGGGTGGTTTCAGGCAAACTTCAGACAGCAGGAAAATCGTAGGTTCCATGGGAGTGATTTTATTTCCTCCCACTCTGATACTGAGAAATCATTCTCGGTCCATTCCGGGCTTGGCTTTAACACTGTTGATAGTACTACAGTCAATGGTCTCCTGTAGGGCCAGAGAAGACTCTGCTGAAGGCATGTGGCTGCATAAGGCACTTTAGTTTCCTCAGATTCCTCAATTTCCTCAAAAAAAGGTTCTTTGCTGCAAAACAAAGTGTAAGGTCCACTCAAGAGGGAAGAAAAACAGCATTTTTAAATGGTGCTGACAAATTTGATCAAGTGGCCATTTGTAGAAGAAACATTTTTGTTTGAAAAATAAAACCATCATCTCAGGAGAGGTCATACACAGCCATTCAAAGTAGTCTTGAATCTTTTACTACCAACATGATTTGATAACAACCTGATATTGTACCTTATTTTCTGTTCACCAGAAAGACTTGTTCATGATGGGTTTTCTTAAACAATTTATTGTGTCAGTGATTTGTCTCCATTCAAAAGTGAGTATATTGCAAGCCAGCACCGGAGTCCCAGCCTACCATGTGAAGATGGGGATTGAGTAATTGGGCTACCAACAGGACAGCCCCAGTGAGTGTCTTAACTGCAATTTTTAGAACTGCAGTTCTCAAGAACAATCCTATGGGAATGCCTTTACTATGAAGACATTCATCTCATGAAATCCTGTGGGTTTCTTATTTATTGGGTTACACGATTTAAGTTCTGGTATAGTTAATAAAATTCTTTTCTGGAAGCAGGAAAATACTCCCTTTCAGAAAGAACTGGAATTTTCCCTTTTATAAATTCCTCAGGCTACTTATTTGAGCATGTTTCCACTGGTTGGTATCGTTCTCACCTGCCACAAATGAAAAACCTGAGGAACAGAAAGTTGAACTGACTTATCAAAAGTTGTGGGAAAATAAATTTATTTGTAGAAATCCATTCACTAGCTAAGAGTGAGCAGGTTTTGCCTGCAAGCAAAAGTTTTTTGGACTGGTTGTCATTTTCATTATAGCCTTTTTGACCGACGGTGCACACCTACTGGCATATACTCCTTGTTGTTTATAAAGCACAACGAAATATCTAAGTAGTATAGAATGGCTTATACATAAAATTACATAAAAATACTGCTATTAATATTGATTTATCTGCTATACTTTGCAACTATACAATCTGATCTTTTCCAGTTGCTTTGATTTGAGGTCCACTGACTAAACGAGCTGAGTAAACACCAAGAAGCTGAATCATAGAGCATCAAAAAGGTTAAAACAAAATCAGATGCTACTAAAATACAGTTGCTGGGGCATGAAAAGCACTTCAGGGTTGTACCTTGTGATCCTTTCTGCACCATCACATTAAGGATGGTGAAAAGAACAGAAAGAGGAGCAGGAGACTGGGGATTTGCAACAATGGAAATGAGAATAAATTAAAATATTTTGGGCTACTCAAGGTGATATATACCAGGGAAGAACAGTGTATGGCATGGGATTCCCTGGACTTCTAGGTGCATGGAGTTTAAGGTACACTCCTCAGGCCCACCTAACTTCTTTTGATATGAGGTCCTGAAGTACATGCTTTTTTCCAAACTGAAACTTTTTAATTTACAAGTTCTATTTTCCACAAGCCAAAATAAAATTTAAGCAGGAACATAAGTGCTTAGAAATATTACTCACACCAGGCATTTTCTAATTAATTAAAGAGAGTATTAAATATTCACATTAAAAATGGGCAATTTTCAACATAAGGATGATTTTAACTGTTCTACAAATGAGAACAGTTGCACATTATGTGGTGTATAAGGTATTAATTATAATGTTCAGCAACAAATTTCAAGCTTGAGAGAAATCTCTTAGAAGCAAATGCAAGATTTCATTGGACTAAACTGCATTTTGGGACACTGCAGTCATGAGAACATGTTCCTAGTGATACAGCTGCAATAGCTGAAGTACTGCCAAGATCAAACTGCATATTGTAAACTTTAAAGACATAATATTGAAAAGACAAGCTCACCACAATGTACTAAAACATGGGATACGAACTTATAAAGCTCCCAGTTCATCAACAAGAATTGTTGCCAGGTACACAGTAAGTTAATTTTTTTCTTTTGTCTGGGGTAGATGCAGTTAATGGGTATTTTAATTTATGCCTACACACAGTTACATTAATGAAGAAGGCAAAAATGAAATATTGTCACAGGGTAAAGAAGAACAATACTCATTCATCATCATTGGGGGTGGGCTGGATTCTTCTGGAGGCAGCTTAGATCCTGCCCCACTCAATGACTGGCCTCAGGCTACTGGCCTCACTGGTTCAAGAATTTCCAAGCAGATGAGCATCTGTGATAGTTCATGGCTCTGTAGTGTACTGCAGTGCTCATTTCTGCCAAGGTGGGACTTCTCACCCTTCATTGTAAACATTGGTAACAGGTGAAGTGGCTTCTTTATAGGAATGAGATGAATTGGTCACATCTACTATACAACCCACCTAGGATACTTCTCTACCTTATGATAGGTCTTTGGCCTAATTTCTACCACTGAATATAAAAAAAAATTCTGGTGAGCTCAGACATGGAAGTCTTCATGGCTGGCATCTATAATCAGATGAAACTGCAAATCTCACTTCTACAACCAATGGGATACATTGTCTCTGCAGTGCTCTAAAGTAGGGTGCAACAGAGCAGATTTTAACCTGGAATATCTGAATCTATATATGAAATTCTGTAGGTTTTACTCAGGATCTGTTATTGTAAATCCTGAGTACCTCAAGCTTGCATTGCCAGTGAAGAATTACTCCCTAATATCTGCAGTCTTCCATGAGATATAAGGGTTTTTTTCCAAATAGCTAGACATGATTCAGTCTCATCCAGAATAGTGGAAGAAAACCTTGGTCAAGGCTTTACTGATCTGAGTATTTTCTTACCGCATTTTCTTTGTTAGGAATTGTTTAAGCCCTTCAATACTTTTAGTGAAATATGTTTGTATGAACAGAGAGGATAATGTCTAACAGATGACATATTATACTCACCATGTCTCATAAGTCAAGCTTCAGAACTATTCAGGGGAAAACAAACAAATAAACAAAAAAACACAACAGTATTTCTTCATGGTAGGTCTGGTTTAGATATCAAAACTGCTGCTGCAGAAACAGTGAACTGTTGAGGTCAAAAAAATAACAAGATTTAAAGAAACAATTAAGTAAGACTATCTTCCTACTCTAGTAATTCAGAAAAACACTTCCTTTTCAAAGTTATGTCAATATTTTGTTACTGGAAACCAGGAAGAGAATTATGTAGGATGCAAATTACCTGCTACCTACTACAGGGTTCTTCTGAAACACCTAGTATCAGTCACACTTAGTCATGGCAGACAAAATACTTGACCTTGGGTCTAATCAAATATGACAAGACCTTTGTCCCTTCTGTGAAACTTTTTTTTTTTTTTTTTTACTACTGTTCCTACCAAATTATTGTACCATATTTGTCTTGCTGTTGTCTTAAAAGCAAGAGCAGCCAAAAGTTCACAGTGAAGGACCAGTATGTTCATACAATGCATCACAAAGGTATTTTGAGTCTGGTACATTTAATTTTTTTAATCAGAATAATATATTTGTTATTGTGCTCATTTTAAATACTACATTGCTTGTCACACTACATTTTGCAATAGACTTCTTCAAATATATTTAACAAATTGTTCCATGAGTAATAGCTACATATAAAATATCTTCATTGAATTAAAAAAATCTGTATGTATTTTCTTCATGAAATACAATATATACATTACAATCTTATAGTTTTAAGGTAAGTCAAAATTTGGGCTTAAACAAATTCACAGTGTCCATTTTATCTCTGTAATAAAAACTTTCACTTTAAAAGTGCCTGGATCTTAAACTGTGTTTACAGATTTCCTTGCATTGGGCTTATGGCGATTGAATGTTCTAGCAAAATCACAGATCCAAATTGTACATTATAATGATAAAAAATAAGGACTTCTGATTACTGAAAATGAACTTGGACTGTTCTTGTTATCTGAAATTCTGATCAACAGATTTTCTGAAAAGCTTGTTAAAGCTGGAAGATCTGCTAATGAGCAGTATGGCCTCTAACATGGTCATTCAGTGGAGCTGTGCTCACTGCTTCAGAAAACCAGTCCCAAAAAATAAAGTGGGAATTCAAAATCAGTGCCTAATCCTGGACAATGGAGATGGGCAGGAATAACACAGGGGCTGAAAGGCAGTGAGGCAGCTTCACAGGTCACCCAAGATCACCCCAACTGCCTTTGTTTTCCACACAACAGCTGACAGAGAAACCAGAGGGTTTCTGCCACAGACCAACCAGTCAAGTCACCTCAGAGCCCACAGTTGCCTCTGTTGCTTACCACAGCAAATGCTGCAGGTTACGAAGTAATGCTTTTTCATGATGAAAGGTGAGTTATGAAATTGGCTGTTCTGTAACTCATTATTATTCAGGCCAACACACTGGGATTTTTAATACGGACTGGTCTACTTCATTTGAAAACCATGTTTTTCTTTGCCTCCCTCAGATGAAGAAGCCTTACAAGTTCTAAACCCTGAGTTCATTATGCCTGAGGCCCACAGGACACAGGTTGTCCAACACATTTGTTTGTGGGTAAGCTAATGGGCCTAGCATAAGGCTGAGCAGTTCTCCCAGACCATGACAAACACCCTCCAAGCAGGTTGACCTCCACAGTGGCTTCCATTGCTCTCCAGGCAGGACACACCCCTCTGCCTATACCTGTCTGCACATCATTTCAAAAACTGCTCTAATACCCTTTTCTCCCTGAAAATACTCAGTGGTTTTACCAATATATTTTTTTTTTTTTTTATTATTATTTTTTTTAAAGGACTATCAGTAAATTCAGCTAGAAACTGATCTAAAGCCATTGAAAAATAACCTCCAGCCTAAAACTGGGAGAGGCAAAATCATTCTGATACATTCCACAATAAATTTCACAGACCTAATTTAAAAGCAATTACTGACAAGCCATTTTCAGCCTTGTTTCCTAAACATACAAGGCTTTTATGGATGCATTATACATCTTGATGTTCCTGTTAAAATTTTTCACAGCCCTTTCACTAAATTCCTCTAGGCTTAAAGAGCAGCAGAGATCCATAATGTGATATATTCTTCTAACAGTCCCTGAATTGGTGACTGTCAAAAGAGAGAAATCCAAATTACTGTATTAACTGAAGGAAAAATTAGATCAAATTTTGTCTGTATCTGTCTGGAGAGACAGAAAACAGTTGACTGTCCTGCATGCATTAGCTGACCAGTCACCCAGACCTACTGCAGAGAGCAGGGTGGAGGAGTTGGAGGTTGCTTCTAGTGACATGAAGATACTTCACTTAAGGAATCCTAGGGAATATAGCACGGGAGCTGAGCTTTCTCCAGTGTTAAAAAGGACAAGGGATGCAAATTCACATATGAGATTTCGTGAACTTTTGGAACATGTTTTCATTTGCTAAGGACAGATCTGAACAAAATTCACCAATTCAAGCAAGCTTAACTGTGGGGAAAAAGTCTCCAGTGCACAATGTTCCCAGAATTCAGAGAAAGGTTTCACACCTAACAGTCTAGTATCTTGATAGGACAAACACCCTCCAAGCAGGTTGACCTCCACAGTGGCTTCCATTGCTCTCCAGGCAGGACACACCCCTCTGCCTATACCTGTCTGCACATCATTTCAAAAACTGCTCTAATACCCTTTTCTCCCTGAAAATACTCAGTGGTTTTACCAATATATTTTTTTTTTTTTATTATTATTATTTTTAAAGGACTATCAGTAAATTCAGCTAGAAACTGATCTAAAGCCATTGAAAAATAACCTCCAGCCTAAAACTGGGAGAGGCAAAATCATTCTGATACATTCCACAATAAACTTCACAGACCTAATTTAAAAGCAATTACTGACAAGCCATTTTCAGCCTTGTTTCCTAAACATACAAGGCTTTTATGGATGCATTATACATCTTGATGTTCCTGTTAAAATTTTTCACAGCCCTTTCACTAAATTCCTCTAGGCTTATAGAGCAGCAGAGATCCATAATGTGATATATTCTTCTAACAGTCCCTGAATTGGTGACTGTCAAAAGAGAGAAATCCAAATTACTGTATTAACTGAAGGAAAAATTAGATCAAATTTTGTCTGTATCTGTCTGGAGAGACAGAAAACAGTTGACTGTCCTGCATGCACTATCAGCCAGACACTGCAGACCTACTGCTGAGAGCAGGGTGGAGGAGTTGGAGGTTGCTTCTAGTGACATGAAGATACTTCACTTAAGGAATCCTAGGGAATATAGCACGGGAGCTGAGCTTTCTCCAGTGTTAAAAAGGACAAGGGATGCAAATTCACATATGAGATTTCGTGAACTTTTGGAACATGTTTTCATTTGCTAAGGACAGATCTGAACAAAATTCACCAATTCAAGCAAGCTTAACTGTGGGGAAAAAGTCTCCAGTGCACAATGTTCCCAGAATTCAGAGAAAGGTTTCACACCTAACAGTCTAGTATCTTGATCTTAAATAAATACCTTACCTACAGCTTGCAGGTTTTATTTCAAGATATAAAAGCTGGAGAACTTGGGAATTCTGGAAAAGATTAGAACTTCAATGATTTATTATTCAGGATTAAAGATTTGTTCAGGCCTCAAGAATGCCTTTTAATAAACTTGGTGAAAAAGATTTCTTTCTTAATGCACTAACCCCCACTGGAACTTAGGGATCTTTCAGGACAGTTTAGTGGTGACAGGGAAAAGTAGGGAAGAGTATAACACAGTGCTCTGCATTTTCTGGTATCTACCTCTTCCAGGAAACATTCAAAGAAAGTACTTTAATATTGTGAACATTTTTAAGAAAGGCAGCTGGGTTTGTTTTGGTTATGGTTTGGTTTTTTGATAGCTTGGAATGTTTGAAAAATTAAATAGTTTTTTATAAAATATGTAAAAGCCTAGAATTTTCCTTTCCTGTTTCACTAAAAATATGTTAAGAATGTCTATAAAAGGAAATTTTAAAAAATCATGAGCTAATGTAGGAAAAGTTGAGATTTATGTTTTTAATATTTCATGACTGGGCTTATCAAGATTCCACTGGAATTCTGAAAGAGGAAAATTGAATAGTAAAATGATCTAAAATACAGCAGGTAAAGAATAAATAAATATCTTTACTCAAGTGGTATTTCCTCTCTACCAGAGGATTTGTCACTGTTGTTTTTCAATAAAGAACTGGAATGATTTAATTTCTGAATCTGTTATAGAAATGTGAGCAAGACTTGAGAAAAACAGAATTATGGCTTTAAGTGAATTGTTAATGTTCTGTTGCATTTCTTAAATGTTTAGGTTATCTCTTGCTTTCTTCCTCCTTAGAGTCAATTGACAGTTTTTCCCCAAGTTTCCTTATAAGTTCTGCCAGATCTTCAGAATTCTGAGATTTTTCCTCAAGGAGTTCATACCGGAGACTTGAGATGTCCTGTTTAATTTCCTTTAGTTCACCTGTAAGAGACATTAGAAGATCAGACTATTAAAAAAAAAAAGGGAAAAGACCAGCATATCCATATATATCACAGTTATAATGGGATTTCTCTGGATTTCTTTGTTGAAGCAGAAAAACTGGGTGTTCTGTGGCCCATTGGTGAACGGTGGTTTATGGACAGGAATATGAAGATGCAGTTCAGGAAACAAACAAATCTGAAAGCAAGAGTGTGAGAGATCACATCTCTTCACAAAACCCAAGTGATCTGTTAAATGGAAGAGAGATAATTAAGGCTGCGGGTTCCCAAGTCCCCCTGGCCAGTGGTGCTCTCCTTTTCCTGCTGCACTAAGTGTCTTTCAAGCATCAGAGGATGCAAACAGAAGACAACATTTCTGTGCAGTGCACTCAACGTCTGTTTCCAGCTAATAAGCAGTACCAAAAAAAACGGCTGAAGTGTGTGCATCACCATGTATGCATCTCCCACAAAAGGGAGAAATCCTTCTGGAGTGCCCCAAAGCAGCCACTGCATTAAGTGCATCCTCCCAATGGGAAGTGTAAGGGCATTATCAGAAGTGGCAACACTTCACAAGGTGTCAGTTCAGTGATCAATTTCTGATGGAAGTGTCAAGACAGAAAGCCACATCTTTCGGTCTATGATCTCTTTCTTAGCTTTAATTTTGTGTTAATTTTACATCTTGCACCTCTAAACATGACAAGTAGATTAAGTATTTTGGAAACCCTTTTCAACTAACATACATAATCACTTTAATGAGTTGGTTTTGATTCTCTGATTAGAGTTAAACATACA
This sequence comes from Chaetura pelagica, assembly GCF_000747805.2. Taxonomy (NCBI): domain Eukaryota; kingdom Metazoa; phylum Chordata; class Aves; order Apodiformes; family Apodidae; genus Chaetura; species Chaetura pelagica. Next base: position 508,893 of record NW_009953505.1, read on the forward strand.
ATTTATCAACATACTCACCTTCATTGACTTCATCACTTTCCTTATCTATCTGAGCTTTCAGTACATATCTTTTAATGAGACGCTTCATTATTTTCTGCAGAGAAGAAAGAAAAAAGTTGTCTTAGGTGGACTTTCTTGTATTGCTAAGACCCTTCAAGATATGGCTTCTGTTATCTTCTGTTGCATTCAGACATTTCAATGTCTGACTTGCCAGGTTAAAGGAATAAAGGGCAAAAATCTCTGCTTTCATCTGCAGTAGGGATATTCGGAAGACTTTCTTTACTCAAAGAGTGGTCAGGCACTGGAACAGCCTGCAAGGGAGGCGGTGGAGTCACCATCCTTGGATGTATTCAAGAAACATGTAGATGAGGAACTCCAGGGCACGCTCTAGTGTCTGAGATTGTAGGTTGTGTGTCGTGAAGTATTTTGGGGTGTGCTTTTCTGGGGTTTTCTGGTGTTGTGGCTTGTTGGGGTTTTTTTGTGTGTTTTGGTTTTGTTTTGTTTTGGGTTTTTTTTTAATGGTTGGACACGGTGATCTCAGAGATCCTTTCCAACCATGACTATTCTGTGATTCATGATTCTAAACAAATACGCACATGTAAGTTAGAACACAAAACTCATCTTACAAATGTTATCATTCATGAAGCTTAATCTACTACTGGAGTCTCTAATAACTAAACTAATACTGTTGCAGTTCTGGTATCCATGTGGGTGAAACCATGTAGCCTTTGTTGCTACCAGCAGTGCTAATTTCTAAACCCTTTTGCAATCAGTTTATTTTAATCTGTGTTTATATTATATCTGATAGGCTATATTTTCCCAATGTAAGGCCTATAGAAAATGGTAACCATGTACTAAGAGCAACTTAAGCACCTCTATGGGAGTCTTATAATAAAATACATATAGTTTTTAATATAAATATATGTATCTGTGGCAGTCACCTTCAACTCCTTCTGTGAAGACAAAAGGCAAACCTAAGAGGACAGTTCATCTCAGACAGTAAAAGATGATCAAATGAATCACACCATTAGAACTACTATCCTCTCTGCTAAAAATGAGGGGAACACAGGCCAGCAAATTCAGATGCAAATTTTACTTTTCCAGGAAAAAATGAGTAGTGCTCCTGATTCTCCCAGTAGTTCAAGTTATTTGAATATGAACAAGATATCTAATTACTTTTGATGATCTATCTTTAGCTTTGATATTTTCATATAGTGTAACCCATGACAACAAAATACTTTTTGCTTTTCACTACAAGAGATTTATGTGCTTGCTTTTGTCTCCACAGTAATAGATCTGACCAGAGGTGGTTGTGAGGAGAATCATCACAGATTTGTGGTTCCAGACCATGACTACACTCATGCTTGTAAGGTCAGCAGCTGTACTGTTTATTCTAATAATCTGAGAATGTTTCAAATACAAAGCCACACATCCTCATGTTTATGGGATAAAATTGTAATCTTAATATCCACCACTGCATCATAATTAAATCGGCCGTGAAAAAGTCTTGAGAATTTTTGGAGTATACTTGTACAGACACTGCAGAAAGCAAAAATGGAGCAGAGCTAGCCTGCCCAATGGGATTTATTTTTTTTTCATGTCTTTGATTATGTCTTATGATTTTTAAAAGTATACTTAATTCCAAAAATCCCAAGCGGCTTCTTCTGTTCCTTTCCACCTGCTTTGTACTGTTACAGGAAGGAAAGGAGCAGCCTCTGGATCAGAACAGCTGAGCTTTTCGTGGACTCTGCTGGGTCTCTATGCTTAACTGCACAAAGGCTCTTTGCAGTTGTTTAGGGAGCAAAGAAAAAACAGACTGTATCAATAGCATAGCAGTTGAAAGATATTTGCAGTGCTTGAAGTAACAGAATATAGAGCTGTGGCACAATAATCTAAACTGCTTCAGCAGATGGAATGGGAAGATTTTGCATTCTTTTTGGTTTTCTCCATTTGCACCATGCAGCTGAGGACTCAATCTGTCTCTCAAACTAAAAGCATTGTTCAAGTGCTTTAAAATATTGCACTATAAGGGCAGAATTTAAGAAATAAAGAGGACAATCACCCTCAGATTGTACTACAAATATCTAAATCATTGCATTTATTTCTGACACATGCAAGCTCTGTCAATGTATTCTTGATTCATGCTGTTTAATATAAATTCAAAACTGTTCTGATCTACCAGTTCTACCACTTCTTGATTTAGTTTAAAAATAAACTGTTTATTACCTGGTATTGCCTTGGAGGATTGTTTAAACTGTTTAAGTGGATTTCATCTGAGCTCCTTATACTGGATTGCTTCCTCTGCCCAAGCTAAAATGGAAACATTATTTACAGTACAAAATAAATAGAAGAAAAATATGGTTAAATTACCTCACACATACATTGTATGACAGAACATTGACTGTTAAGCTCAGTTTGGGGAGCATTAAACTATTAAAGCTGCTCTAGAGCATGACCCTGGGCTCCACTTGTGTGGCTGGTGTCCCAGCTCTTCCAGATCTCTGACTTTTTCTGCAGCTGTGATACCATTTGTCATCCTGTTACTTACCAGTGTATATATAATCTACAAATGCATTTAATTTTATGATGAATTTAAATCCACTATGCCTGCTACCAGTTTCAAATTTACGTTACATTGGTTCACTTCAAAGTTAATCCAATTCTTAACTGAAACTTGATTTTCACTTGAAAGAGCAAAATTAGCAATATGTGGTGAAATATCTTAATTGAGACACTGCAAACCTGGAGAACTAGACACACTGTAGCATCTTTGTCTTAACTTTGACCCTTCAGCATTCTGCATTTTTTTAACAGATTAATCAGCTTTTAATCAGCTACAGACTGCACCTTGAGAGTTGTGAGGCAATTCAGAAGTGTATAACCTCAGTAAATCTGCCTATGTGTAACAGGACAGAACATCTGTTGTACGTTGCTGAATGACCACTTGGTGGCAGAGATTGCCCAGATTTCATTATAAATACATGTGTACACAACATTTTTAAACTCTCTTTAACCTTCAGGCCTATGGCTTTTTCCTCTCCCAAAAATTACTCCTAGAGTAAACTCAGCCTGTCACATTCATCCACATCGGATCAAGCACTGGATTGACGGTCAGGCCCAAAGACTGGTGGTCAATGGAGTCAAATCCAGCTGGGGCCAGTCACAAGTGGTGTTCTTCAGGGCTCAGTGTTGGGACCATATCTGGTCTGAGGCTCTACAGAGAGACTTGGATAGATTAGATCATTGGGCTAATGTTAATGGTTTGGGCTTCAACAAGGCCAAGTGCCAGGTCCTGCACTTGGGCCACAACAACCCCTGGCAACGCTCCAGGCCTGGGGAAGTGTGGCTGGAAAGTGTCTGGCAGAAAAGGACCTGGGGGTTCTGATTGACAAGCAGCTGAATATGAGCCAGCAGTGTGCCCAGGTGGCCAAGAAATCCAATGGCATTCTGGCCTGTATTAGAAATAGTGTGACCAGCAGAAGCAGAGTGATTGTCCCCCTCTACTCAGCACTGGTGAGGTCACACCTGGAGTGTTGTGTCCAGTTTGGGGCACCTGAATTCAAGAGAGATATCGAGGTGCTGGAGTGAGTACAGAGGAGGGCAACGAAGCTGGTGAAGGGCTGAGAGAAAACACCCTATGAAGAATGTTTGAAGGAGCTGGGAATGTTTAGTCTGAGGAAGAGGAGGCTGAGGGGAGACCTCATCAGTCTCTACAACTACCTGAAAGATCATTGTAGAGATGTTGGAGCTGGTCTCTTCTCACAGGTAATTAGCAACAGAACAAGAGGGAATGGCTTGAAGCTGCAACAGGGGAGGTTTAGACTGGATATTAGGAACAATTTTTTCACAGAAAGAGTGGTTAGACACTGTAATAGTCTGCCCAGGGAGGTGGTGGAGTCACCATCCCTGGATATATTTAAGGGTCATTTGGATGTGGTGTTGGTGGATATGGGTTAGGGGAGAACTTTGTAGAGTAGGGATGATGGTTGGACTCGGTGATCCTAAGGGTCTTTTCCAACCTGAATAGTTCTATGATTCTATGATTTAATGACTGAACTAGAATTCATATTTTTAAGTTAATATCTAATTAACACCTGCACATGGGTAACTTGAGGGGAGAAAATGTAATTTGAACAGTGATATAAACTCAAAAAAAACCCTTCTTCTCCAAGACTGCTGTGTGAAAGAAGAAATGCAGCATACATTGACCACTGCTCTTAAAAAGTACCACCTGCTTTAAACTTGCTTCTCATTTCTTTTTAAGACCAGGCTAGATGAGGTTTTGTGCAACTTGGTATAGTGATAGGGGCTCCTGCTCATAATAGGGGGGTTCAAACTTGGTGATCTTTAAGGTCTCTTCCAACCTTAACAATTCTATGATTCTATTATTCTGTGATCACTTAGAATTTAATGCAGTGTAATAACTTTGGCTGTGTTGTGTACCACTTTGGTAATCTCTTAAATCCCAGTTTTCAGAAGCATTTACTGACTTGGAATGCCAGTAAATTGTACATGCTTGGACCAGAGGGAGGGTTCCCAGAAAATGACCCAGTTTGTGCTCCCAGAATCAGAGTTCAGTTGTGAAAACTTCAGAAATACTGTTTTATACTAGGAAAGTAAAGTGAACGTATGTTTTTGTTGCTTGAGTGAGGGTTTAAAGCTTTTTCCATAATTACTTGTTCTTTAGTTCTATTTTGAAGGACTATGTTTTAAGAAAATGACTTAAATACATCATTGTTTACCACTGTCGAAGAGAATCAAGTTCTGTGACTCTTAAACTATAATCGTCTTCATTCACAAGGTAATTTTTCAATTTAGAAAAAAACTCTACGTAGTTTTCTTTAAAACTCTGCTTTTTCTTCATTAATCATTCTCTTTTGGTTTTGAGATCTTTGTTAACTTGATGTTTAAAACACTAGTTCTAGCCTAAAACAAAAGAAGCCATGAGTTTCAATCAACAGCCTGAAAGAAAACATCTCCACAGCCTTTATTATTATATGTGAGTATGTCTCAAGAAATTAGTTCCTGGTGTGTGAACACAGCTATGTAAATCTCTCACAATTTAGCACTGCTGGCATCTGGCTGTGATTTCTGCCAACAGTCATCAAGGCACAGCTGGCTCCAAGGACAGAGCTTTCCCCCCCCCAATTCCCATCTTAATTCTTGTCTTTACACCCACCCTAGTGCTGCTGCTGCTTTTGCACTGAGAAGATACAGGCTCTGCAGAAGAAAGACCTACAGGTTGGGTCTGAATCATGAAACACAAGCATGTGTGAACATTTCTGGGTACTGCAATGCAATGTCTTCTATCAGCAAGTAAACTTTTAGTGTCCTCCTAAGTAGCACATGCACCAGAGCAACTGGGTCTCTCCCTAGGCACAGTCTGGCAACTAGAATTGTCTGGGGACAACAGATTGCAGCAACCCTGCTTTGAGAGGAAAACTACTTGAATGAGGCAAGCCATTCCTGAATTTGCCTCAGTGCCCAGGTAAGCTCCCTGTCACATTTCACTTACTAGCACAGACACGGCCACCAAGTCTTGGGTCTAGTTTTTCCAAATCTTTTCTTATCTTTGCACAACTCATTGTGCTTACAGTAGTTCCTTGCACAAATAGCTCCTTGCTCAGCAGTTGCAGCAACACCAATCTGCTCAACACAGGATGAGGCCACAGTCAAAACCCAGAAAGCCTGAGAATGCATTTGACAAGATGCCACACAACAGCCTTAGTAGTAACAAATCATCAACAGTGGGTCAAAATGTAAACCAAAGCATTTTAGTTACTTTTTAGAAGTGCAAAGGATGGCAGCATCTGAATGATTCAGATACAGTCAGTTCCACAGCATGTGGAGGTCCAAAAGGTAGGTAAAAATGGCAATAAAAAAAAGCTGAGGAAAGAATAGATGCAACTCAGCCGCTTTATGTTTTTCAACATAAAAGCTTTTTAAAAAATTTGATTTGCAGTTTTATAGTTTCTTTGGCTGGGGAGTAAGCAAATCTTGTTTAGCATTAGTTATACCACAATCTTCAGTGAGTGGAAAGCATTAATATTTCAGGGTTAGGAAAAAATCTGATAAATGACAGTTGCATCCTTACAGCTCTCTATCAGAAGGATTGCTCTAAAAGCAGACACAACTGTTACTGTTTTATCTAGAATTGGTAATTATTAACCTTTGCAGCTTTCCAGCCATCTGAACTACTAGGTTTGAATATACCTTTGTAAAGGAATTATAAAAATCCATCTGTTTTCCTTAGGGTGTAAGAACAGGATTTTAAGAGTGCCTGTTTTATGGGAACATAATTTAAAAAAATTAATTCAAAATAAGCTTCTAACTTACTTATGTGCTTTTCAAAATCACAAATTAAGTGCAATAGAAAAAAAAATAATCCTTTGATTTGTTGTTTCTCAGCATCCCTCAATTTGAAGTTTATATGCATCTCCTTAAAGTCATTATTTTCAGTGATGATTTTATCACTCACAGAAGTCATGGAACTGATTTGCATCAAGCAGCTTGATGAAACGTTTTGCAAATGTGAGTGTCATTAAAAACTTGAGCAAATGTAGTATCCCCAATTTGGGTCTTAAATACATGGAATTACATCTCTCAAATAAAACTGAGATCTGTGAAATGCTAGAAAAATTACTAGTAGCACGCACAAGACATCTGAATTTAATAGCAATCTTGACTTTGGTGACAGTGTCTGTAACATCTATGTTGTTTTCATAGGCTATTATAGGACTTAATCAGGGACAGAAGCTCATCAGAGGCACAGTATTTTTCCCTATTGCTCAATTTTTTTCCTTCTAGGATTGCAACCAGTTTCTTTTCTCTTTCACTCTTCAACTGATAACTGTGATAGAAAAAGTGGTTGTCACATTGATGACAGGGAGCTGAGAGATGCACGTAAACTTTTTACTGGCCCCCAGTCTAATGACTCTCGACTTCAGTCTCAAGAACTTCTAACCTTGAACAGGTCTCTGCTCAGACTACTGCCTATTATAACAAAGATCCTGGAACATTAAAATTGCCATAAATGGTATATTTGTTGCTTCCAGCATGACAAACCTGCAGTTTCTTTTTTTTTTACGTGAATGTTACCATCTTTCTACTATGTCTGATCAACTGTCTTGAAAGCTCTTCATCCCTAACATGTTACACTAGTGCTAGTCTTTACACTTATTTGCAGTACCACCTAAGACCATGTGCTATGCCCTGTGTTCCCTAAAGGAATTGCTTTTGTTGATTTTTACCAAGACACTGCAAGAAAAATAGACTGACTATGAAGTCTTTACTTGCTGTATCTCAAGGCTTATTTAATCAACTCAAGTGTTTTTCACTGTACTCGTTGCATAAATAAAACAAGTAACAGAATGCTTTACAAAAAAAGTAGGATGCATTTTTGTGGAAGCAGAGACTGGCTACAAAGGGAGAATTTAGAAACTGCCCGGGCACATGAGGGAAACCCAAAGCTCACCTTCAGGTGACATCTACAATAGCACTATAAGGCTGAATAAAGAAAATGTGGGCCTGTTATTCAGGAGGCTGAGGGACTTGATGCTGCCTTTGCCTCAGGCTTCATCAACAGTTTCTCAGGCCTCTGTGCTTAGTAAATAGATTGAAGAAGGCAAACAACCACCCATGAAGGACCTTCAAGTCAGGGGTTACTTCAGAGAATTTGACCCAGGCAAGTCCATTGGATCCCATGTGCTGCATCCATGGGTGCTGAGAGACCAGATGAAGCCCTTGTAAAAATGCTATCACCCTTGAAAAATGATGCAGATTGGAAGAGGTCCCCAAAGGCTGAAGAAAGATAAATGTAAAATTCTTTTCAAAAAAAGACCAAAAATTATTATCTGGGCAACCACAGGCCTCTCAGACTCACTTTGATAACTGGCAAAATAATGGATTGAGTCACCTTGGAGCACATTTCTGGGCACATGGAGAGGAGCAGTTTGTGGCTGGGAATAGTAAGTGTGGGTTAATGAACAGTAAGACCCATTGGGCTATTCAGATGTCTTCTGTGATAAAATGACTGGATTTGCAGATGAGGGGAGAGCTGGAGATGTCATCCGCCTTGACATAAGCAGGGATTTTAATACTGTATCCTAGAATATTCTTGTACCCACATTAGGATGTTACTGTTTTGATGGGTGAATGGAGCAGATGAGCAAAATCCTGGCTGGATAGTTGTGCTTAGAGGATAATATAGGGTTCTTGTCCTCAGACTTGCCCTTTTAATGATCTTTGTCAAGACCAGGTGTCAGAGATGTTGGAACACCTTCCTGTCAAATTTGCAGACAAAGCCAAATTTGGGGGTATAGGAGCAGTTGATAGGCTTGAGGACAGGGATGCCATCCAGGAGGACAAGGATGACAGGAACCCTGTGAATTTCAAATGGGAAGGAATAACTCTTTCAACAACAACAGGCTTAGGTCTTGGCTGGCTGTGGAGCAGCTCTGCAGAAACAGATATGGGAAACCTGGGGGACAGCGAGAAAGATTTTTAAAATTTGCAGCAAGTTCATGAGAGGGACAGTAAGATATTGGGGCTGACACACTTGGCCTGTGAAGAGCCACTGGGAAACATGCACTTGTTCAGCCTGAACAGCTTGTTCAGCCGATGGAGTTGGGATTGTCACAGTGCTGTAGGACAGGATGATGACAATGGACAAATTCAAAGAAAAGGTAGAAGAAGCAATTTTTCCCTATGAGGGCCAGCCAAGCAGTGGCTCATGCTGCCCAGAGAGGTTGCACAGTCTCCATCCTGGAGAGTTTTTCAAGACCTGACTGGATGAAGCTGTGCGCGTCCTAGCTTGATTTCAGAGTTGACCCTGCTGTGAGAAAGAGGTTGAAGTCCATCCCAGCCTTAATTATTCTCTGATTCTGTGACAAAAAAAACCCTATAAATTTAAAATGGCATTTTTTAACTTACCTGATTATGGATGTAGATAAATATATTAAAAAACAAGGTCAGAATTTTAGCCTGTGCTTAATGACTGACTTCAGCATGGACTGAGTATGCTGGGAAGTTCATCAGAAAAACAGGTCAACAAGAAACATTAAGTTAAAATTGTTTTTATATTTTCAAATTAGCAGTCTGTATACACGCAATACAATTACCTTATTCATCTCTGCGTCTTCCTGAAAGCTTTTCTTTTGGCACAGAAACGGTTTAGAAATCCATTTTTTGACTCTGAGTAGGAGATACAGCAAAGATTTTGGGCTTGGCACTAAGTTGAAGGGTACTGGAAGAGTTCTCCCTTCTTCAAAGTAAGAAAACCAAAGTTTAGCCCTTGCAAATTTCCATTCTACATCAGCATCATCCTGCATAACAGAAACACAGCTGTTAATACACTGTTAATACCACCTTGGCTATTGAAGATGCTCTAGCTAAACTTCACGTGTTTTGACTGTAATTAGCTGAAGTTAATCCCAAGCAGATCAAGAATTCATTTGTGATCTGTGAAAACCAAATTTCAATTAATCGAATTGTTCTTATTCATCCTCTTAAAATAATGCAGTACCAAAGAACAAAGTCGATCTTAAGTGTTGATCTTAACATCAGTTACTCCAGAGTAAGTGCTAATAATCTGCATGACAGGATCACAGAGACAGACCTCTGCTTGGTGCTCTTTGTAAACACACTGATAAGAATGAAAGCTCTGAACTAAAAGCACACAAAACAATGCCCAAGTTAAAGATTTGTGGCAACACTCAAATTCACCTGTTAAGGCTTTCTGGGAACACTGTCATGCTCAGTAAATAAAATGCAAAATCCTGTGTTAATATAGCAAAACTGTAAATCTCTCAATGACATTACCAGCTCTGATTTCTTATCGTATTGGTTTCTTCTGTAGCAATTAGTCTATTATCTTTTTTTGTGAAGAAGTATCAGAATTTTAAATGAAAAATCCACTCTCATTACTTTAAACATGAAGTTATATGATTCCTACCCAATTCCTTCCACTTGCTGAAAGATATGATTAAATCAGGTGTGCTATCATCACCACGGTTTATGATTAACATTTATGACAGCCAAAACACTCTCTTTATTCCTACCTGTAAAGTTTAAGAGGGTTTTCTGCAGAAAGGACTGATGTCATGTTCAAGGCCATGACTCAATAGCGCAGCAGCAGTTTTTGGAAGTTGTCTCCAGTCAACATATTTTTTGTAATAACCTGGGTTTTATTAGCTATGAACCTAAAAGCTTGTTCTGTGGCTTTCTGAGTCAAAAGAATCCAAACTTCGCTATAGAATGTATGTTGCTCTTGCTCAAGTTGGGCAATGCAACAGCCTCAGTCAGAGCCCAGAACCTGGGACCAGAGCAGTGCCAACCTGAGCCTGCTGCCTTGTGGCACGGCTGCCACCAAGGGAAGGCTGAGATGGCCAAGCTCCTGGAGATCTGCTTCGTTTTATTGCTGATCAATTATAATGATCTAGCCCTTCATGTCCTACAGCATCCAAATATTCATGCTGGTTTTCAGTAGTCCTGCTGATTAATTTGTCAAGTAAAGTTCTTTTCACTGCAGAGGACTAGAGCAACAGTATTTTAAATAAAAGAAGAACATGGCATCTTGCTTGCAATTTCAAGGCATAGGAATGAGAGCATCCTTGCAGCAAGAGGCACAGTACTCAAATAATAACTACAAATGAGACAAATGAAAGATTCACAGTGTCACACAAGGTAGCCCATCCTCTTTGGGAACATAATGCAATACATCAGCAGTTTCTTAGGCCAACCTAGTTCTTACTACTGCAAGTACATACAGCTGGGTAATTTCCAGTATTTTATAAAAAATTAACAGTGGAACGAACATTTTTTCCTAATATATTCCAAAAGCCTACGTGTAATTTTTCTTAAATAAGATGCCAACAAGAAAGATTATCCAGGAGATTTCGACAATTATCTGTAACAGTAAATGTGATGATACTTCATCATAAATGGAATTTTTACCTCAATTTCCTGGAATGAGCTGTTGATCATTGCGATAAGCATGTTCAGTAAAACAATGACCATGGTAACATTATAGACTCCATAAAGGACGTAACCGATATTTTCAATAAATTTGTGTTTATAATTGATGACAACTGATTTAACTTCTGAGAGTCCAAATATAGCCCAGAACAAGGTCTTGAAACTCTCTTCAACACTGAAAGAAGAAATTGAACACATGCACGTTACTGAACAAAACCTGCATATTTTTATTGTATAAATTACCATTTTTATATAGAGTACAAATTTTGCCACTACAAATAATGTAGAATTCTATCACAGTGACATGCAGAACAAGTAGACTATGTAATTTCATAGCTACAGGTGGTTTCATCATATAAGATTTCTAATATTTAGGACTGAAAATAAAACTCTAATTTAGTTTAGGAATAACATATACATATATATATATATATACACACACGCACATTCTCCAAAGAATAATACTACATTTCACTAACTACTTTGAACGACATGTATCGTGCTTGCTGGTAATGTGAATGTTAGTAACAAAAATAAGTAACCCGTAAATATTTTTTAGTTCACTTAGCATTAATTACTTCATCATTAATATGATTAATGTTCTGAAATTATAAAGAAGACAGAATGTCTGGCTGAAAATCAGCATTTTTTTAAAAAATGAGTCTCACAGACTTAATCCTCCAGCTGAATTTTACTACTCTCACAAAACCAGAATAAAGGTAATGGTGTGGGGGTGCTAGTTTTGTTCTTGGGTTTTTGTCAGGTTAGTTCCTTTAAATACATGCATAACCTCTTAAGTTTATACATGTCTATAAATTTATATATATATTTATAGACATAAACATAAGTTCAATTCTCAGAGGTATCTATCTGCACCTGCTTGAAGACGTATTTTTCTCTTGCTTTGATGAACAGATCTCAGTTCCCCAAGACCAAAATGCAGTTTCATTGCAAAGCACATTTTGTATGTTATTGCATTATTGTTAAGAAGAACAGTTAAATGAAACTTGTAATTTTTAGTTATTAATTAACTTCTCTGCTTATAGTATTTTACCAGTATTCCATCTGTGAGTTGTAGTTTTAGGTACTTTATCTAGTGTGTGGACTAACACTAATAAAAAAGTAGTAACAATTTTTTCCCTATTGGCCAAGTTTGCTTCCTGGCTGAGTGTACTTCATCACAGCTATAGCCTGAATATCACAACAGTTAAAAATTAGGTAGGTAATTAGGTAGTTAAAAATTAGGGTTGCAGAGCATGGAAAAGAATGAGTTTCCTCTCAAGTGATTTATCTTAAAATAACAGCTAGAAATGAGAGGCATGACAAATGTATAAAAAATAACTCCTGAGAGACAGAGAAAATCCAGAATTCCTCTTCTTAGAGTGCAAGAAGAAAAAAAAGAAGTGCCAAGGAAATAAAGAAAAGAGGAAAACAAAACAACACAAAACAATCCAAACCAAAACCAAATCCAAATCCAAAACACAAACCAAAACCAAACAAAAAAACAATGTGTAAAAAGAGAATATATTTTCTCCTCTCAAGACTGAACAGATTATTGTCATTGGAAGCTAGAGGACAGCTCTGTACAGCCCTGAGTCTGCTCTCTTGAAGTCTGGGGTTCTGACTTGTTTGTAAGTCAGGTGTCACAAAGTTCCTCTCTGCGTCAGCTCTTCGATCACCAGTGTCAGGAAGCTATTGTTAATGCCCACTATAAACCTCCTGGATTGCTTGTGCCCTGCTGTGTTGTCCCTCCAGCAGATATCAGGGTGGTTAAAAATCCCCATAAGGACCAGGGCGTTCAAGTATGAAGCTTCTTTCAGTTGTCTGAAGAAGGCTTCATCTACTTCATCTTCCTGATCAGACATTCCATAGCAGACATCCACTTGAACTTCACCCACATTCATCTGCCCTCTGATCCTGAACTACAAGCTCTCGCTAGCTCATTGTCTACCCCAAGGTACAGGCTCCTGCTGCTCTGTCATGTAAAGGGCAACTACATCTCACGTTTCTAGCCTGTCTTTCCTGATCTATCATAGCATTGTTGGGATCAAGAGGTCATCCTCTGATTTCAAATCTATCCTTCCAGCACCAGAAAAAGAGACTTACTGCTTAGATTAAGAATTTTTAAGAGACGTTAACCTTGCAAAACGATCAGTAAAGCTAATATATACAATGCAAACAACAGATTTCCCATCAAAATGGCCCATAGTCATTACAGTTTAATCAGTTTTACTTACGTTGTGAATGCTTCATTTTGCTTTGCCCCCAGATAGTAGGAATACAGATTAAACATTCCTATCATGAAAGCCACAAACACCATGATGAATATCACCATGAACTTGAAGATGTCTTTCACAGTTCTGCCAAGTGATATCTGCAGTGGTCCAAAACTTTCATTAGCTGGTAAAATGTAGGCTATTCTGGAGAAACTTAATACTACTGCAATTGCATACAGGCCTTCGGATATGATCTGAGGGTCAGATGGATCCCAGTTTATTCTGGCTAGAAAAAAAAAAGATGAGAATTTCTGTCAGTATTCTGTCTTCAGCTGTTCACTGAAATATTCTCTTCTGGTGAGTAAAGATGAACCAGTCAGTGTAAACTAGAATTGAATGCAGTGGTTCTATGCAAATTTGGAACAGATAAGGTGCAGTTTATATGGTGGGTTTTTTTTCCTTTATTATACATTGGATCATGAGTTACCAGCATTTTCACTTGCAGAAAAATTCAAAGACTTTGTTGCCTAAAAGTGAGGAGCAGTTACTTTTTACCCTTTCAAACTTAAAAATTATATAGAAAATCTACTTCCTCACTGAGAGCTGTGAGGAAGTAGATTTTCCACACTTGGTTATTAAATTTGGCTTCCATGTGCTAAGTACAGCTACTCAAATGGTGCCATTAGTGACTGTCCATCACATCACAGTGCTCAGCAAATGTTTTACATTAATATGCTGCTAGAAATAAAGTGAAAGAAATGAAGATACTTGGTTAAGACTGAAACAAAAGTGTGATATTATTTCATCAACTACAGTAGGGCTGGGGAAGCATTCTACTTTTTTTCTTAAATTTTACTCCCTTCTTTTTACACTTTCATCAGAAATGTAACTTTTAATCAGAACAAACCATGAGTGGCATTCAGTTTGAGATCAAGATGTCTGCAGGCAGCTGCCAAATAATCAGTGTGGCCTAATGAGAGCTTGGGGCTTGATTAAGCCACCTGAACAAAGACATTTCAGATACTTAGGGTATCCAAGATATTTGTACAGTGTCTTTGGAGCAGCACCTTGGCAATTCAAATGACATGAGTCACTTATGTTTGGCCAATTGACTGTACTGATTAGATCTCCACTGATTATAAAGGTGGGCTGTAAGATCACTGAAGTACCTTTTTGGGATTTGAATCCCAATATATTAGAGAATTTAAGCAAAATTCAGCTTACAGGTTTAGGTGATTAAATTTAAATAAATTAAATTAGAGATGTGATTTGTTTGAGCCATCCAAAACAAACTTTTAATGTAGGGATTTGGAATCATTAAATACCATTCACAACTCCAGAACTGTGGGGAAAAAAATTTTTATCTCCTTTTCTATTTACTCTATCTTTTTACTCATAGTGAAATGGTAATGATCTTTTCCTGACAAACACCAAACATCCATTTCCATCACTATTTCTACTGTCATTTCTATCAATCTCTTCTGTTAAATCTAATCTCCTTGTGTGAATTACTTGAACATTCTGTAGATTGTGAGTGAATGTGACACTGTTGTTTGATAGGGAACACATTCAGCTGAGGAGGGGAACATCCAGGTTCAGACCTTTCTCAAAGAAATATATATAGAAAAGTGTCAGAAGAAGAAACTCAAAGCAACACCATTCAGGACACTTCGTAGCTGGAGATTCAGGCATTCTTCCATGAAGCAGGAGGCTTAAATTCAATTTGCTCCTGTGCTTCTGGCAAAGAAAAGTTAACCTGGGATAGATTTCCTACAGTCCAAGAGAGTGCTGTCATCTGTGTTTTTTCTACTGTAAATGCCAGAAAATGAAACAAATACTTTATACTGCAATGGAGGCAATCACTAGCATTTGGAAAAAATATTAATTGGAGCTGTTAACTAGCAAATAAGAAATTAATAAAAGGTCAGTTATTTGAACAGTATTTTAATATATCCATACCCAGCAATGTTGTGCATTATTCAAAACATCCTGACATAAATCAGGACATTATATTCTTAAAGGAACTTACTGCCATGCCATTCATGTATCATGGCAAAGTAATGAATGACTGATTTCAGGCATAACAAGGCTCAGTCAGCACATATTCATTGCCTTGTCAGCTGCTGTGTGTTTCTTGTAGGTATGTGCAGATTCTTTTGTTTGTTGAACTCCTCACTATAAATCCTACTACACACTTTATTCAAATAAGAAAATGTCCACATGGCAAAATATAAGCAGAGAAACTCATGTTAGCTTTACCTCAGATTTCATGGATAACCAAAATCAATGACAGCAGATGCTTCAGTATGGGCTAGTAACCTGATATCTTTCAGATTTCCAGATAAGCTGAATTGTCACATAAAGTTTGAGGTGGGAAGGGACATCCAGAGATCATCCCAGGACCATGACCAGATGACATGTGAGTATCAGTCACCCTCAGGGAACGTCCTGTGTTTTGATGTGTGCCCACTGCCTCAGTCCTGTCACTGGGCACCACTGAAAAGGTATTTATAGACACTGATGGGATCCCTCCTGAGCCTTCTCTTTTCCAGGCTGAAGAGTTCCACCTCTCTCAGCCTTTCCTCAAAGGAGAAATGTTCCAGTCACTTCACCATCTTTGTGGCATTTGCTGGACTCTCTTCAGTATGTTAATGTCTCTGTTGTACCAAGGAGCACAGAAAAGGACACAGTACTCCGGAGGTGGCCTCACCAGTGCCAAGTAGATGGAAGGATCACCACCCTTCACCTACTGACAATACCGTGCCTAATGCAGGCCAGGATGCCATTTGCTTTCTTTACCAGAAGGGGCCACTACTGGCTTGGACTCAACTTGGAGTCCACCAAGTTATATTTGCTAGCCTATGACAAAACTTGTGGTATTAAATATTCATTATTAATATTATGTTGGTATTAGCATACATAGATGTTCTCCAAGCAGACATGCATACACTAGTGTACATGCATACACTAAAAAAAATCAGCTCATGACTGATGTTCATGTAAACTGCCTTGCTAAATGATACAGTATTATATAGCATAAATGAATTAAAAACTTGTGCTTGTTATACTCAGAAACCATGAGCATAAAAACCAGTCCCTGTTTGCAAATTCTTCAAGAGGGTGTTACTGAAAACTGAGTTAATATTTACCTAGCTGCTTCATAACTTATGTGAAACTTGCAACTTTCCAGTAAAATTTACAAGATCACCATTTAATTGGTTTCAAAACATATCTATTAATTGCTCTACTTTTTCTGCAGTCTAGATAATGAAGAAGTGTAACTAGGCATACACTTAACAAAGCCTCAGCTCATGACTGATGTTCATGTAAACTGCCTTGCTAAATGATACAGTATTATATAGCATAAATGAATTAAAAACTTGTGCTTGTTATACTCAGAAACCATGAGCATAAAAACCAGTCCCTGTTTGCAAATTCTTCAAGAGGGTGTTACTGAAAACTGAGTTAATATTTACCTAGCTGCTTCATAACTTATGTGAAACTTGCAACTTTCCAGTAAAATTTACAAGATCACCATTTAATTGGTTTCAAAACATATCTATTAATTGCTCTACTTTTTCTGCAGTCTAGATAATGAAGAAGTGTAACTAGGCATACACTAGAGATAGAAAATGATGCAATTCAGAATCTAGAGAGAAGTACCTCATAAAGAAAAGAAAGATGTGGTGCTGAGAGTGAACACAAATAAACAGAGCTTCATTTTTTCTCATTTGGGCAATTAACACTTTTATCTCTTACTGGTAAAGAGAGTGGATTAAAATAACATAACAGAGTCTCTGAACAAAGATTTAGGCTGTAGCCAAAAGATGCATCTGTTATATTGGCAAAGCAGGTTTAAGAAGTTCCTGCACCTCATTGCTTAGTTCTGCCCCTGCATTACAGTACATGACATTCACAGCTGTGCCAACACAAGTATTTGCAGGATAGCGTAGTGTAACTGAGGTGAGGAAATGACCTGAGTAAAATAATCTTGACAAAGGGCAGGAGGGCTCTGTGATTGTGGAGTTATTTAGATCTTAGATAATTTCAGCACCTGATGTCCCCAGAGAGATGTATGAGCACAGCCAAGAGAACTGTGATCAAATAGTAAAGAAGAGAAAGAGAAAGGGTGGAAATTTCTTAAGCAGTACATTGTAGAATGAAGTATTGGAGACATAAACAGAAAATCATTTATCTTGTCCCAAGAAGTAAGTCTTAATCATGTGCCATCAACTCACCCAAGGTGTAGTACTTTATGTTGGGCTCCAGTGTTGGACTTGTCAGATCTTTCATATTTGCGTCAACGAAGTTCTGGGCTCTGGATGCGTGCCAAAATGCCATAAACCTTGCTATGAATGATGCTGCAAAAATTGCTAACATACCAAAATCAAGCATATTCCATAATTCAAAAAGGTATTCCTTCGGACCCTGAGACCAAATTTCTTTACATTCAGACCATATCATTCCTGTGTAAGACAGAGCAGAGAAAACAGCGTGTTCTTTTATCTCTAAGCACATTGGTTGTACTTGATATTTTATTATGTATAGGATACACTCCTGGTTGCAGTCAAACTGAAAACCACTTTGGTCAGCGGGGATTTGGACACAAACTAAACCGCCTGCCAGTTCGTATACATTCCAGTACTTTTTTCTCATGTGAGTATAATAACAATCTTTCATACAGCTCTTTCCTCTAAAAAAGCTTTCAAAAAAGCTTTCAAAGAGAAGAATGGGGTGTGAGTATCATCATCTGTTACAGAAAAAGAAAGAGACTGAAAGTGCAGAAATGCTCTGGCATTATCATATAGTAGTAAAATTAATAGCAGAATTCACACTTTCTTATTTTCAGAGTACCCTGGCTGCAGTTGATGTTACAGAAATTGCAAATACATGTCACAAGTGAGCATGAAAGTAAGAGTTAGACCTAATGCTTCTTCAATACAGCAAAGGTCTCTGTTTCATTCCTAATTACTGTCTCTTAGTAATAAAATACAGGAGTACAGTATTAACTTATGGCAGCCTTTATATTGAGCAAATCCTTTTTCTTTTCAAGATACAATTCTCTAAATAATGCACTGCATTTCTAGGATCCTAAAGACAGCTAATAAAAACTGAATTGGAATAATGTCACTATGTTTTGCACTTACCAAATTGTCTAAAGGAAATTTTAATAATTTTCAGATAAGGACAATTATAACATTAATTACAGTAATTACATTCAATGCTACATCTGTATGTACTGAATCAATTTTTCATTAACAGTCTTATGCATGACACTGAAATAAATAAAAATTGATAAAATCAGCAAACCAGAACTTCAAATAGGAAAATTACTATTTACTCCTTTATTATCAGATTAAACCAGTGATATTTATACGTTATTTGGAAAACTGAGTGCCATATTATTCCCATAATACACAATTATATGAATTTATATACAGTTGTATGATGAAATAAATAACGATTGTCAATGTCTTTTAGAGGCATAAGAATCAGTTAATGTACTGATTAGCTCCAATGGCTCCATTTTCAATCACAGAGAGCTCATAAAAGCAAAGTATTTTAAATGCATTAGCTCTTGAATGTAAAAAGCTTGAATTGAACTCTCCCGGGCTACTGACTTTAACAACAGCTAGAACCCAGATTTGTAAGACATTTGGACATCTCCACCATATTAGAATAAGTGGTATTAGACTTGTAAATAAGAATCAGACAGCTAAAATATTTTTGAGGGTCTGTGCTCAAGGTCTTATGCTCAGGAGTATCACATCACCAGATTTAATGAGTCAGCACCTCAGAATATATTCACAGTACCTATTTCATCTCTATATTAGGATGGAAAAATCTACTGCTGAATATTCAGAGATCTATATTCTACTTCTCTTTTGTCAATAATACATTCAGATATACACTATTAATTCTGCAGTTGTACTTGCAAAATAAGAGAATCTCAGCAGAAAGAGACAAGTGGACAAAAAACAACTTGACCCATGATGTGGATATCTTTTCCCTTGGGATTTGACACAGCCTGACTCAAAAAACAACAACTACAACAACAAAAACAACAGATAACTGGTGGAGATTTTCCTTTAGTATTCATAACACTGAATGCATTAATATTCAGATGATGTAGATTTCACCTATGACCTTAACCTGAATGTTTGTGATTAACTAGGCACATGGGAATCCAGCTGATGTCCAATAAAAAACATGAGACCAAAGTAGGAATGCAGACAGTTAAATAAACACCCTTTGTTGCAATTTTTACACATAACATTAATAGCAAAGGATTAAAGTGAGACCAGCTTCACTGAAATCATAGCAAGACATATTCAAGCAAAAATTAATCTTTACCTATTACCCAAGAAATAATGAGCATCTCCATCCATGAGAAACAGGATGTTTTCATCCTAAATAGCTGTTTTACATTGTCTGTTGTTTCATTAGGTCGGAGCTTCGTGCCATCAAATCTGTCAGCTGCGTTCATGACAAGTAGACCAAGAAAAATGGTAAAAGAGGCTGCATGGGCTACAAACTTCATAAATGGTCCACGCATTATCCTTCCCAGCTGCAACAAGAGGTTATGAAACACAAGGATATTGCATTGCCTTCTTCCAAAAGAAAAATGTAGAAAAAGAACAGTAACACAGAGAAGTATGTATCTGAGTAACATATACTTGGAAAAAGTTTGTATACTATGAAGCCATGCTGACTGTCACCCTTAAAAGTTTCTATTTACTTGCTATTTTCAGAGGAATAATATACCAGTTTCACCATATGCATTTTAACTCATTGTTTTGTAATAATTCTGTAATTATTTGGGGGCATTTATATCTATAATAGGTAACCAAGAGAAATATTTATTATAGTTGTTGACATTTTTATTTACATGGTAGTCATCTTTATGAGGCAGCAAAACAAAGGGGATATAGACACTTATTAAAAGTCAAAAAGCATTAAATAATCATCAGGGGTGAATTATGACTAAAGAATTCTGTTTCCTGACTGCTACAACAATCAATTCAGCACAGTTACTGTGCAGTTTTCTCAACTTATTTTCTGTCCTAAAAAAGTCATTAGGCTTCCAAATGTCACATTCTCCAGTTTCTTACTTTCCTTTCTGACTCCTTTAACAGAAACATCCTCAACTCTGTCATGACTACGAGTAACTTTGAAATGGTTTAGTTCAACACCTAGAAAACTTAAAAGTTCCACACAAATTCACAGAAAGCTGAACTTTTAGCAATTATTTATTTTATTTTTGAAAGTGTCTTTATTAATAGTAAAAATCCTAGCTTGTTCACTTAGTTGGCAATTGCAGAAAAATACTTTTTTGCTTTAGATGAAGACAATAACTGTATCTGACAAAAATTCCTTGGAAATAATTGAGAGCAAGTGTCATGGATCTCCACTGAAACAGGGGAAAGGGATGGGAAACCAGAAAGACAAATTATTGGTATTTGTATTTTTGCTACACTTGTTTCAATATCAAAGTCAGAACTTTGCTGTCCTTTGAGTCAGCTTTTACAGACATGTGGGTTAAGAGGATGCAGCTGAGGATGTGATGGTAAAGGTCTCAAATACCAAGAACATTAAGAAAACTAGACACATTTAAAAAGAAGATACTGTTAAAGGAATACTGTCAAGGTTAGCAACATGGAATTTGATCTTCTTTATATTATTTTGCAAACTCATGCCATTCATTATGTTTCTCACTCAACAAAATTAATTTATCTTTTATTAAAGAGAATATCCTGTCAGCCTCACTTCAACAACCACTTACTTTACATGAACTACATAAAAACAACGGGAAAAATTTTATTTCAAGCTGGGAAGGAACACTCATAAACAACACACATAAAGTGCAGCTGAAAAATTATAAAGTACCTTGACAGTGACTTTCTAAATGCACTATTCTTGTGTTCACAGAGAAAGATGAGTTAGGAAACAGATGCCAGAAAAAGACAGCCAGAAAAGAAGAAAACATACTGAAGAAGTTAATGTTAACATATCCCTTGATCAAAAAATATAAAATTTAAAATAATAACTCATATTGTCCTCTCACTTCTCCCCTCCAACCCCTTCAAAAGAGACAGAAAAGTATTATTTACATATATATATATATAGTAAAACCTCCCTGGAAGCAGGACTAACTGTGGATGAACTGATGACACAAATGCTGGAAGTTATTATGACATTGCCAAATAACTCCTGAAATTACACTTTGACAAAATTCCAAATTGCTTTATGAAGAAGATACAGGTCAGAAAACATAAATCAGGCAAAGAAAGAGCAACAACTAAAGGCAAGGCCATAATCTTGCAAGTTTGGCTTTTTTCTATAAACTAGAGTCCCTCCTTAATACACTTTCAATGTACATTTTGACATAATAAATTCCCTCCAATTGTACAGACCAAGGACATGAACTAAAATCTCTCAGTCTCTTTCTGCAATTTAAGTGGTTTTGTTTTGGGCTTTTTTCTCATTTCTGATCCTCTGTACTGTGGCCTTTGGTTTGCTGTAGAGTTTTGGAGAGTGTTTTATAGATTGTTTTGGGTTAGGACAAGATATACAATAGTTATACTGCTGATACTTCAACAATATTTATCTGTACACATAGTCATCTGAAATTGCTGGAAGTCAGTGACTGACATTATTCTTCCCTTGAGACTGCAGAAACAATCAGTATAGTAACCTTATGGAGGATGGCATTGAATAAAAAAAATTATACAATAGGACTCCAGGTATCACATCTATCACAAAAGAGAAAAGGATAGATAACACACTTGTTTAGGAAGAACATTTTCTTACTTCCTCATATACACTGGACATTCAACTTCTTTTTCTCTACCACAGTGCAAAGGAGCAGTGTGTACAAACCTCAAACCATGCCTCTAGGAAACATGCAGGGGCTTATCAAGTTACTTCTCTAGAAATGCCATCCCCAGGTGGCTGGGAATAGTGAAAGAAGACTACTTCCAGTTCAGATCCTTCATTTTGGCCAGAGGATGACTGAATTGCTTATTAATTCATAAAGCTAAAATATTAAATTCTATTACTAATTAGAGCTGAACAACACAGACATTACATATTTTTTGAAAGTTTTACTCTTTCAA
Organism: Chaetura pelagica; assembly: GCF_000747805.2. Taxonomy (NCBI): domain Eukaryota; kingdom Metazoa; phylum Chordata; class Aves; order Apodiformes; family Apodidae; genus Chaetura; species Chaetura pelagica. Next base: position 531,199 of record NW_009953505.1, read on the forward strand.
AATGTCATGCATTAAAATAGTATATTAGAAGCTTTGGGTTAATCATAGCAGTAGTTACACTGAAACATCAATTAGAAGTGCAGACTAAACGGCTCACAAAACTTTGAAGTTCCTCCACATGGATTGCTGGCTGAAACTCAAATAAGATGCAGTCTTAACAGGATCTGACACTAGTGAATTCCTGACGAATCAATAGTCCTTTGTCCACATATTTCTATGAAATTTCTTCCAGATCTCTCAATTCAGTATCTCTGGTCCAATCTCAAATTAACTTTTTCCTAGAGAGGAAACTGGTCAGCTATACACGTAATTGTTGCAAACACCATGAAGAGATTTTTATCTTTCTCAGAGCCATGGCATGAGAATAGAAAGAAATGTGTCAAGCTGTTATTTTCACCAAAAATACTGTTTTCTCTCTCTTCTGACACTGTGCCCTACCATGCAAAACCTGGAAAAAGAATGAGAACTTAATTTTTTTAGGAGGAGAAGAGGTTTATAAAATTCCATCAATTAATACATAGAGTAGACTCTTGATACAGACAATTTTCTGTATTGGAGCCATCCTATTCTGAAATTAAACTGAACATTTTTGTCTTCAAAAACCAGAAGAATAAAATTTTGAAGTATGAGTGAAACACAAGATAAGAAATAGCAACTGGTGAAAAAAGCAGATTAGATTTTATATTTGCAGAATACAATGAAACAAAAAGCATTCAAGATATAAATGACACAATGAGATGATTAAATAGCAACAAAAGGAAGTGAAACCTTACAGGATGTTTTCCCTTGAACCTTGATTTTAAAAAGCTAGTCTAAAATAGCTTTTTCAGAATGTTCATTGGTTCAAAATTACTTTAAGATCCAATAAATTACTGAAAAAGGAAAATAACAAATAGACAAGTCACCGCTACAGTTGAAAACCAATTACTGAAGTATGTTGAATCTCAAAGTATGTTTAAAAACAAAAGTATAAATAAAAATCCTAGTCACTATACAGAAAAGTGAAAATTATATAACTGATTTTTACTGTCCAGACTGAAAGAAATTTAAAATATGCCAAAACAGAAAAGGTCCACCTTTCTCCTCTCCTAGAATAAAAAAAACCCAAAACCTACAAAGACCTCAGTCCCCTCCTTCAGCCTTCCTCTTTGTCTGGAATCATTGCATGTGCACAGGATTTGACCTGCTAAAATCAGGAATGTTACAGCACAACCTGTTGAATAATCCTTATAGGATCCCATTTGTTTCCTCTAACATATTCTAAAGGGAAATTTTTCAGCAGTGTCCATTTAAGACGGATAGTGAACTACAACAGAGATTCAACACAAAGTTCAGAAAGTTCAGAGGTTGTAACCCATCTACAGTGGAAAGACTCTCCATAGCATGCATCAGACAGAACAGATACAGTGGTAGCATCCGAATCTAAACATCACATTACAAATGGATGCAGGGGAGACTGCACAACTGCTTTAAAAACTTCATGAAATACACGTATTACCATTTGTCTTGACAAACCAACACAGTTTGCTTTGACTTCTTAGAAAACTGATTATGATTATTTTAATTTCTGGCATTGATGTTTCAGTGACTTTTGTCTATTAAATTTTTAATTTAAAAAACCCTAATACTGCCTTTGAGGTAACTGGAATCAACTCACAGCTTGAACATAGTCTAGCTTGGAATCAGTTGGAAATGAGGGTCCTCTACATATTTATTGCTGAAGTAAGAACTACATGAAGAATAGTTTGACTTCTTGTTTGTAAACTAGTTTTTTTGAAGACAACTCTTGCTGAACCACTGCAATTTAATTTAATACATGTTGTATTTAATGCAATACATTTACCTGTTTTAATTACAACTGTCAGAACATATAACCTTATAAGCATTCCATTTCACCTCAGCTTTAAAATAACACATTCTGAAGCACTATGTAATACGTCAGTAATTGATACTCATGCTTTCTCTTGGCCTGACAGGAATCTACACACAGATGATACAGGAGTTAGTAAAAGGCCATTACAAGATTTCACAGACTGACCTTGCTGCAAGGAGCAATCCAATAAGCTATTGAAAGGAATGGCAGTCCTACTGCAACAGCAAGAACAACCAGAAACTTCACTGCCATGGTCTGCTGCCGTAAACCTGACAAGTTCTCATACCAGATGGAAAGAAGTTGTTGCTGGCAGTTTGGATGTGCTACAAACTGTAACAAAGAAAAGATGCACAACAAAATCATACTGCAATCAGAATATATTTTATGAAAGTAACAGCTATATGAAGCACATTAAGAATGTGGAAACAGGAACTACTCAGCTTATATTCAAAGGAGCATTAAAAAGGGTATAAAAAATGTTTTTTTTATAAGCATAATCTTCCAGCATGCAGGCATATTGCTATTAGCAACAATAAATCCTTTAATTAAAAAAATATTATTTTATTGACACTGTCTTCCATCAAAAACTATTCATTTCCATCTAAAGGTAATTAAACAGAAATTTTATCTGAGCAAACTATACTTGTTTGTGACATTTATAATCTTCACATTACTACCTCACAAATTCTAAAACTTTAAGACTTTCTGTTCTGCAAAGGATGTTATGTAGACTTGAGTTTTATGAAAGAGAGAATATGCCCTTTTTTCACAAGCTAACAGGGAGAGGATCAGTTTTATTTTTTTTTCAGCTGGCATAAGAAAACAGTAGTCATTTTAGCAGAAAACAAGAAATATTTATAACTTTCCTGACAGATTTGTATTTTCAGTCCATACTGGATTTTTAAGAGTCCTGTTTCCCTATCTCTTTTTTGTTTGTCTGTTTGTTAATCTGATCCATTTAATTATGAAAGAGAACTTTTGACAAAGGTCTTCCTGTTCTGTCAGAAGACAACTCTGCTTTAGGGTAACCTGCTTTTGAAGTATATTCCTGAGCTGTATCTTCTTGATCTCCAGTTTTGTAAACATCATACCACAAATTATTTCTTCCTAGTTTACACACATGTCACCTGGAACTTTACAACCTACATTATCTATAATATTAACCTACACATCTGGGTGATTCAAGGGTCTTGGTGCAGCTACTAAGTCAGCTGGTTTCACTGAGGACTTTTCAGATGCAGACCAGAGTATTAAAGAGACAGAAGAACTGGAAGTAAGCCAAAGGGATGATGACTCCAACACTGCCTGTATCCCACTGCTCTTCAGAAGTGAGAACCACAGCATTGTTACAAACTGCATCTCTGATCATCCATACAGACAAGTTTATATTTTCTGTGAGACCTTCAATTTCACTAGGCTTTCTCAATGTTCTGAGTAAAACACATGAGCCTGATGAAAAGGTGTAATATTTGTTACCATGCAGTGCACAGGACTGCTGTGCAACACTGGTTTTCATTCAATCTTACCCTTCTCCAGGCTGCAGGAGTAATGCAAATTTCTTTCAAATACATTTTTTTAAAACTAGATTTAAAGAAAACCCAAGTAAATATCTACAAATTTTGCATATAGCTACACATTTTCTTGGAGCCACTTCTTCCTACACTCATTGTGACCAATATCCAGACTGACTGTCTGCTTCTTGTTTGTATTAGGAGAGTTATGATGCAAGGATTCTTTTGTTTGTAAAATATACTGTGCAGAACACTACAAGGGAAAATCCTGCCTGCCTAATTTGGTGGCCTTCTACAATGGGGTCAGGACATTGGTGGAAAAGGAAGAACAACCAACATAATTTTTCTGGACCTGTGCAAAGCCTTCAACACTGTCCCACATGACATCCTGGTATCAAATCTGGAACAGTATGAATTCGATGGATGGACGCCTTGTTGGGTAAGGAATTGGCTGGATGGTCACACTCAGAGAGTAGTGATCAATGGCTCAATGTCCAGATGGAGACCAGTGACAAGTGGTGCTCCCCAGGGGTTGGTACTTGGACTTGTGCTATTTAACATCTTTGTCAGTGATATGGACAGTGGCATTGAGTGCAGCCTCAGCAAGCTTGCTGGCAACTCCAAAGTGTGTGGTGAGGTCGGCAGGCTGGAGGGAAGGGCGGCCACGCAGAGGGACCTTGAAAGGCTTGAGAAGTGGGTTTGTGCAAACTGCATGAAGTTCAACAAGGCCAAATGCAAGGTTCTGCAGCTGGGTTGGGGCAATCCCAAACACAAATACATGCTGGGTGAAGAATGGATCAAAAACAGTCCGGAGAAGAAGGACTTGGGAGTGATGGTGGACAAGAAGCTCAACATGAGCTAGCAATGTGCACTTGCAGCCCAGAAAGCCAACCATGTCCTTGGCTGCATCAAAAAAAGCATGGCCAGCAGGTCAAGGAAGGTAATTCTCCCCCTTTACTCAGTTTTTGTGAGACCCCACCTGGAGTACTGTGTCCAGTCCTGGAGCCCCCAACATAAGAAGGACACAGAGCTCATGGAGGAAGTCCAGAGAAGGGCCATGAAGATGATCAGAGGGCTGGAGCACCTCTCCTCAGAAGACAGGCTGAGAAAGTTTGGGCTGTTCAGGCTGGAGAAGAGAAGGGCCTGGGGAGACCTTATAGTGGCCTTCCAGTACCTGAAGGGGCTACAGGAAAGCTGGGGAGGGGCTTTTTGCAAGTGGTTGTAGTGAGAAGACAAGGGGGAATGGATCAGAATTGGAATAGGGGAGATTTAGGTTAGACATTAGGAGGAAATTCTTTGTGTGAGGGTGATGAGACACTGGAACAGTTTGCCCAGGGAAGTTGTGGAAGCCCCATCTCTGGAAGGGGCCAGGTTGGATGGGGCTTTGAGATACCTGGTCTAGTGGGAGGTGTCCCTGCCCATGCAGGGAGGTTGGAACTAGATGATCTTTAAGGTCCCTTCCAACTCAAACCATTCTGTGATTCTATGAAATGATCATTTAAGCAGCAGAGATGACTAAAACATAAACATTTAATAATAGCACAACTTGATATCACTATTATGACATATCTGTGTGATCAACATAATTGCTTACTTTTTTAACTTCATATTTAATGGCAAGTTTTAAGCGGCTGAGGCTGGGGCGACCATGTTCTCCGTTATTATGGCTCATCTCTACATCACCATTCAAAATAGCTTCTACTTCTTCCGTATTTCTGCACAAATCAAGGAGTCCAACTACAAAATCCTTGCATTGCATAGACAATTTCTTGTAATCATTCTAGAAAAGAAAAGAAGAAAGAAGATGATTTGCTGTTTAGAGTGAAAAAGAGGGAAATAGTTTTATATCCCAACTACACTTTTGTGAACATAAATAGGTGGTTTGCATCTTGTTATGCTTTTTTTTTGGTGAAGGAACAGCACTTCACCATCAGGCATCAATTTCCCCTGACTGTTCACAAGGACTAGGATTTCTCTCACCATGGTTACCTTGAACGTCTACATTATCAACTTCTACATCAACTTTAACTTCTCTAGACTTGCTTTAGATGCAAATAAAAGTAAAAAAATAATCCCACCATAATATTTTTATGAATATTTTAAATATTTATAAAAGTATTTAAGTAAATACTTTAATAAATACTTTAATAATTATTGCTTGATGTATTCTAATGACTGTTTCAAGCTGAGATGAATAGCACACAGGAAATTATTTTCCTGTTCACTGACTGTCTTGGAAGTCCAGTAAACTAGCTCAGATGTAGCAAGTTGCACTACAGAGATCTACAGTTGTACTGAAGAAAACAACTGGACAAGATGAATATCCTACAGAGATCACATTGAAACAAGTTTCCAACCTTCTTGAGATTTACATCTCTTTTAGCTTGCAAACACATGATTTGATTGCTGTTTTCCAACAATAGCCTCAGCAGTTGCTACAAATGGCATGGTGATACTAAACCTCTAGCTTCTCTAGTTCAAATATCTCAAGACAGACTTCAGTGTGTGAGACAAAATGTTGTTCTACACCTGCAGGTTCCGTTGCTTATTGCTTTAGCTGCCAAGCATTCTTCTCAGTCACTGTTTCCCAAAAGGCATAAGTCAAAATAGAAAAAGGTATTTTGAACATTGCATTGCAAGACACATTTTGTTAACCACTTCTTGCACGTGTCTGAGTCATAGAAGATAAATGTAGCTAAAGAGATACGGAGTTAGATGGATGCAGATGTATAAATAAAGCCTAAAAATGTGTACAGATATATTGCCCCGGCCTAGATCACAAGATATTTATGCATACACACATCAACAAGTCCTGATATTTTTTGTGATATTTGCTATCTTTAGTAAGTCTTAGAAATACGAAATTAATGTAGAATTTTTCCCTAACAAAAGAATAGGGAAAAAAAACCCAAAAACACCCCACACCATACAGGACTGCTCATGTAGCCTCTACTTCATGTTCAAAGTAACTTTCCATGAATGCTTTATTTACAGTGATATCTTTCCCCCTCTTCTGGTCTATTCTTCATAGCATTCCCCCTTCTACTCTCTGCTTTGTCCCTTCTTTTTAATTATTTCCTTCATACTAACTGCCATCTAATGCAGACCCTTGAAGAGAAAGCATTATTTTGAGTATACAGAATAGCCTAATTTATTTGCCAAGGGTGTACTTTGTGCATGTTTGTGCTTTATTACCCACAACACCATAATATCTGTTTATTACTTGGATATATTAAAGGACTGCATCCAAGTTTTATATTTCAGTTTACTTAGATGGATGCAAACATTCACAAATAGTTATAGACATTATCGTATGTCTACATAAAAGTGCTAGTGATTTATTTTTTTAATAATGTAATGTAAGCAAGATAGCTCAGATCTGTCATAAAAGAGAAATGAACTTTAATGTTATTTCTCTACAAAGACAATAGAAGCTAAACACTAAAACTAACTATTTCATTACATTGTCTATATTTTATTATTGTATTATTTCTTTTCCTTTTTTTCAGAACAACAATAGAGATTAACCAAAATCCTAACTTCTTGGCACTACAAAAAGACATTTTATGAGAGTAATAACTTCTCTTTAACCTTCTCTTTGGCTTTCATTTTTGTAGCAGTAGCTAAGAGAAGAGTCAGTATTCAATCATTTCAATAAAGAAATATCCACCTCAAAATTTAAGTGAAAGTAGCCATTTGAGATTCACAAAGGAAAAACAATGAGTCAGCCTATGCACCCTGGTGTGATTAGGTGCCACAAACTATTACAAACTAATATCTGACCCTTGAACATCAAAAGAAAAGAGGAATATTTTTCAATAACTTTAGGAACAAAACAATTTGACTTTCATAAATCATTATTTTAAAATATTGTAATATATTTGTAATGTATTGGTATGGGCGTATTTTCTGGTAGGAGATACATACATCTACACGCACACGAACACACACTCTTCAGCAGTATTTTCCAGCTCTGATGACTGAGACAGGACATGGATTTTTGAAACCATATGTGAGAAGACCACAACTCCACAGTGAAGTTCAATGCCTTTGGGTAGCCTCAAAGCAAAAATAATATATGATAATTTATTCAAATGAAGAATTTTTTTTGTTGTTCTGAATGTATTCACCAAAATGAGTACTGAATGGGCACTTTCATAAATAGGCAGATACCCTCATTCACACTGCAGAATTATCCCTTCTGATTTAGGTTTGTACAGGGTATCACAATGCATATTAGCACCCACTAAATTAAACCATAAACTCCACCAGTTTGTTTCCTCATTTGCAAGTGCAATAGAACAGCTTCCCCTCCTGTGAAATAGTGCCACAGCTGTGATCAGTGGTGGTAGCTGATCAGTGATCAGTGGTCAGGTTACAGCACACGAGCTGAGGGGACCCGAGCAGTGCCCAGCACCCCCGCCTGCACCCCAGCAGCTGCTCGGGACAGCCCCAACACAGGGGGCAGCTGCAGCCAACACAGGCCCCTGCTCCAGCTGAGTCTCCTGTCTTGAGACATATTCCCTTGTGAAAGGAATTTGTCCTCTTAGGGAAGGTTATGGAGGACAGATGGGATGATAAAGTCTTCAAATGCTACAGGAAGGTTTGTCAGGGTCTGAACACAGGGCAGGTAGCTCTGGTGGGGAATTTTGTTTCGAACAAATCAAGTGTGTTAACTTGCAGAGACTCCTGCCTGGGCTGCCTTTTGGTCCTTGTCTCCATGGCCCGCTTAAATGTGTAGTGACAGCAAAATTTATTAATAAGCTCTTCTCGCCATCTCAGTGTCTGTCTGTCACACATGCACAGAAATTTCCCCCTTCCCCAGAGTCTCACATGTCTCTTACCATTAACGTGAGCCAAGGGAACACAGTAATTTGTTTGGCTTAATTTATTTTTTACAATGTCCAAAGGCACGTGGATAATTCCATGAGTTCTCCTTTACTGCAAAGTTCATGAATTAAAAAAAGCAGTCCTGGGAGACTTGATAAGGTAGTTAGTAAATTACAGATGGAGGCTGTAAAAAGAATAAGCCCTTAATTCTTCAATAAAGCACGTGTGTGGTTTATTTTACACATGTGACAATGATGGTTTAGAGCTCCTCAGCAGTCTAGGAAAGACTACTTTTGCCACATCAAGGATGAGGGGGTAGCACTGGCTGCTCCTTCCCTGCAAAAGGAAGTTGATTATTTAAGATGAGTCCTGTGGGGGATGAGGAACTGGGGGAAGAAGATGCTGGTCACATAGGGATTACCAGAGGGGTGGGAGTGTCAGTGTCTGCTGCTGAAAGGGGTCACCTGCTCTTTGTGGAAGGAGCAGCCACAGACTATCTTGGTGTGTGGGTAAGAGAGCAAGCAGGCCACAGTCACTCTGAAAACCTCAGCTAACCACGATTTTCCTTACCTCTGATCATGTAAGCAGGAGAGCATGGCAAAGAGGGCATCACCACAGCTGTTTCTACCAGAAGAAAGAGGCCTTCTCTGTGCAGCCTCCTGTGACCAGTCACAGGTTCCTGCTGTTTCCCAGACTGCCCAGAATGGAAATGCTCTCAGGACGCCGGCTGACACTGAGCCCCACAGATGAGATGGAGCACAGCTCCAGAGCACACCCTGGCCCTGCTTAGTGAACTGTAAGAGGGCAAGAACAGGAACATGGGTACTGCTATAAAGGATTTAGGATTTCTAAGTGCCTTGAGAATTAAAGTGGAAGTTACATGTTGGATTTAGGCATCACAGTAGATAGATAAACACATTATCCCCCTTACAAAAGAGGCCTTTCACTGCCTCTGTTCTTCTCTTAAAGATGATGTTACCTTTCTTATGAGACCTAACAGTACCCATAATAAAGACTGGGATCTGATTTCTGTCAGGAGGGTTGTAGAAATTAATAATAATAATAATAATAATAATAATAATAATAATAATAATAATAATAATAATAATAATAATAATGCCTGTGTCCATATCACTGTCGCATAACTACAGCAGCACATACATGACAGTTTGACAGATTAAGTTAACTTGACAACCTCTAGGTATCTATTTCTGAAAGGCTACATTTTCCCTAACATAGGAAAAAAAAGTCTTCCATCCTTGTTCTGCAATATCTCATATCTGGTAGGTAGGTTTTGTTCAATTAAAACCAGGTTTTAGCTAACTAAATATAAGCAACAGTCTAAAAATAATAATAAAAAAAAAACCACAACAGGCAAGATGTCCTTTAATATACTGAGTTACGCATACTCTTTAGGGTTATAAGGTTGGTCAAATGGCACCTCTTAAGTTTCTTGTAACTCTTCTGGGGTGAAAAAGCAGCTCTCAAAGCACAAACAACAACATGAGTAACAATAATTAATGATTGTGGTCTCTAAGCTCAGCTGGAGGTGTGAACTGGGGGCTCACACTGAGATGAAATGTGTGTGAAGCAGCAGCTCCTGCCTTCTGCTGAGTTACTAAATCAGCTTGAGCCAAGGACTAAAAGGAGGTTGAAGGCATCAGGGTGGGGTGCTGATAAAAAAGGAGAGGAAGGGACACAAGGAGGCATTTTGGTGGCAGGGCAGTCCAAAGTCAGTAAGATCAGTAACACACAATTTTTTCCTGATACAAGAGATTTTTTCTGATGCAATATATTTTCATCTCAGGAAGACTGGCTGCATCCAAGCAAAACAGTTTTCAGTTGTGCAGGAAAGCCTTGATCCCAAACCTGCTAATATAATTCAAGAGTGGGTGCAAGAAGTAAGTACTTTATTCAGCAAAACCAAACCTAAGAAAACAACCACTAGATAATCAGACTTTGAGATAATAAATTGAATTTTGCTTCTCATCAGAAAAGCAAACTCAGATGACATTAGCAGTATTAATTTACAGCAAACAGTAATATAACCACATTTAATTTAAAAATACGCTTTCCATTCCATCCCATTAAACAACAAAACAGACTGTTGCCATTACAGCTGCAGTGGACTTCATACTAAATACAAATCTTGTCCATTTTGAACAGCACTGAGCCACAGCTGTCCCTTCCAAAACTCCAGGCCATATCTCTGCAGGACAATATTTGTCAGATATGATCTACATCCATATGGACATAGGAGAGATATTAGCTCTAGGGTTGGCAAACAATTAATAAGACAGAAAATTCAAGTACAATCCTCCCAAACAAAAATATCCTACATAATATCAAATCTTGTAAAGCTGCACACTTTAGCTACGTCACAAAAAAGTTGAATTAAATGGTGGTCAGAAAAGCCTGAAGATTTCAGAATTATTTAGGAAACCTGATTTAGGTGTTCTCTTGGTACAGAAATGTTCCTACGCTGAGCTTGACACATCTGTCCAGTTAGTCTTCCCTCAGAAGTCATCTCCTACTTTCTTCTGTTGTTACTCCTGCTAAAGAATGATCCTCCAAAACACTTGTAAAAACAATATATGCAACCAGACACAGTAGGCATGTAATGCTAAGTGACACTACTAGAGAGGTTCAAAGCAAAGAAAGTTTATTCCAGAGAACAGTGGTTTCTGCTCGTTATGGCTCTTCTGCAACAATTGGCACTATAAAATATGTGACTTTTAAATCAGCATGGTACCAGAAAGTTCAATTTTCATTTAGGTAATTTTTCAAATACTTTAAATGGCTCAAGCAAACCCTAGGTGGAGCTCAAGATTTATCATGTCCAGCTAACTAAAAATATACTAGTTTTGAATACACTAACAGGTGTAACACATTTTTAGGAAAACCACATTTTACTGGACTACACCATCCAGTTTGTAGCAAACTCCTGATATAAAGTAAGGGTAACAAATTGTAGGTAAATTGCTGGAGGAGTGATATGAGCTTGCAGGAGCACAAACAAGCCCAAACTCTGTGAAGATGACAGTGTTCATTTCCTGCAACTTGTACAGCCAATGTTTGTACTGCCTGCACTGAACCCAAACCAGGTGTTTCTCAGTCAATTCCCCAGCCTGTCTAGATGTTGTAAATGTTACCACTTATCAATAGTGTAAATGTTAACTCTTGTCAATACCTGTATAAATGTACTCCATGGTCTTTAATATTTATTCAGAACTAGCACATGATTCTAGTACCTACAAAAACATTCCCCAAGGACCTTAAGTTGCCAATCACCTGCTCCTCATGAAACCTTAAATTAAAGGAGACGTGAATTTCTGCGTGGCCTTGTGCTTCTTCTCCTTATTGTTCCTATTCATCCTCACTCCACTCTAAAGAGTATGTAATGTCCCCAGCAGAGCTTGGTGGATTAATGCCCCACAGTACGGAGCTGCTCTGCCACTTGTCCAGCCTCTGGCTTCTGCTGAGGGACAGTACCTCAAAATTAATATTACAATTACAATTATTTATATCACACTACACTAGAAGTGGAGCTCTTGTTTTAGGGAAGGCAACCAGGACAAAAGGGGAACTAAAGAATCAAAAGTCACTCAGGGATGAGTCAGGTCACATCAAGCAAGGACCTCCTCATGGCACTTCAGGGCAGGCTGCAGTCGCTTGCTGTCTGAATCAGTTCACCTTGACTCACTTGTGTGCTCTACTGCCTGTCCTGGTGGCACCAGGGACAAATACTGTGCTCCCTGTTCATCTCGCTGGTCATGAACAGCAGCATCCATTTGAAGGACACTTCTTGCTGTCTGATCATGATTTTATTTACCTTTATAGTAATTTATTTACCTTTATAGTAATTTCAGCTTGTGTTGCTCTAACAGTGGTAAACGGAGCTATACAGTCCCTACAAATCAGATATGTTATTTATCTCAACAGAGCTGTGAACTTAGCAGGCTACATTTTTGCATGAAAAATGTTTTTTTGTTCTAAGTTACTCCCCTGTAAGTTCATCAAGTCTTTTTGTTCACATCTTCAGCAGCTGCTAAAGAGAAAGAAACAAGATTATGTGGTTTAAATACTCTCTTCTGAGCCATACATGAAAGCAGTCGATGGAATCTCAGTTCACTGAGGTCCTAAGGATTTCTGCCAAGGACTTCATGGGTCAGAATTTCATTCTCTGCATTAAGCTGAAATGAACTGCCCAGCATTTTGTCTTTTTCATATAAAATAAAAATTCTCCTCTGTTCCTATTTTAGCTGCTTAGCTGCTGTTTCTAAAATCCCCTTGCACATTATTCCTCCATATTTGCCCTCTGCAAAAAAATATTTCAGCTTCTTACAGATTGGTGCCAGAAAGATACATGTATAAGCAACAGTTAGGAGAGATTAATTAATTAATTAATACAGAACTGCAAGATTTAAGCTCAGATTGGCTGAGCAGAGAAGGGTTTATGGCCTTGCCAACTGTGACACTGCTAAGAAGATTAATATTAAATACTGATCATGGAAATTTTAAACTCTTCCTAACACATTGGAAATTACTCCCATACTGCTTTGGAGGGGTGTTGACATCCTGCCAGTGAAGTCTACATATCTTTCTCTGTCACAGTAGCATCATATACTAGCATCTGCTTTCAAGGGGGTGTCACAAGGTAAATCCAGTCCAAGTGATTTTAGCTAACCTAAGTCATAATTAACACTGCCAATGCTTCCACAAGCCCTAACTTTGCAGTTACTGAGGGAAAAAAAGCTTACATTCTTACTGTCTTAACACAAACTCTGATAAATAATTTTGTAGGTTGTGCACCACTGTAGCTACATAACAAAAACAAAACAAACCAAACCACCACCACCACCAAAACCCAAAAGAACAACAACAAACAACAAACAAACAAACAAACAAACAAAAACACAAAAAAAACCCACAAGGATCTAAGGGGGCTTGAATCTCTGGGTCTCAACTATTTGGTGTTTTTTTTTCAAAATCATGCATTTATGCACTGAGAAATTCTTTAACTTCACAGAGGTCACATATAACTAAGTACAAGTAAGTAAAAAAGAGGAGGAGGCTAATAGATACATCAGAGAAAAGAAGCACAAAATTAAAAAGGAAAAGGACATTATTTAGAGTCTTTTCTATAAACAAATGCAAAACACTGCAAGGAGTGAGAAAGCTTTCAGTCCAACTACAAGAAAATAATGAGAATGCATGGGGATTTAACGGAATTGTACAATTTGTCTTGCATAAGTGACCAAACTGTACCACTTTACTCTCCACTAGGCCAGCTTCACCCCTGGGTATGAAGGGCCTCCTTTACTACCCTGCCTGATAGGAAGTGTAAAATGAGATCACTGACACATTCTACAGAAGCAGCATGAACTAGAATCAGTACAGAGCAGTAAGATATTCCCAAAAATTTAAATCTTCCATTCATTAAACAACTATATATTTTCCCACATTATCCTGCTGATTTATGAAGATGATGCTGATCTCTTACTGTTCAAGGAATGGGAGAAAGACCTTTGACTAAACTTTGCAGTTCCATGTCTGTCACAATCAGTATCTCTCTACTCACCTTAAACTCTTTTTCAATGTTGGCAAGCACAGCCAGCTCATTGCTGAGCTCTAAGGCAGTCATTACAGGGTCTTCACTGGACAAAGACAGATAAGCAGGGCTGGCCAGACCTTTGTAGGCATTGATTCTGGATCTAGAATGGCTGAAAGAGTCATGCTTTTGTTTCTGATTGCATTCACTGCACTTGCAGAAATAATCATGTGGCCTATCGATCCGAGCCCCTTTTCTCAGCAGAGTGTGGACGATCTCATACTCATGGCAGTGGGCAGCCAGAATGATGGGTGTAACATCATGGGAAAACCGTGTGCCATCTTCATCGTAGGCATAGAAGTCATCATGCTGGAGCTCTGACTGGCTAGGACTCAATGTAAGCCTCTTGCCTTCAGCAAATGCAGGGTGGTTTAGGATGGCTTCCACTATCCGAACGTAACCTTTGCTGATAGCCAGAAGCAAGGCATCCCCAACCCGAGACAGGTTCTCCTTCTTCAGCAGAAGTTCCGTGATCTCCAGGTGCTCATTGGCAACTGCCAGCTGCAAGGCGTTCTGCCCCATGTAGTCCACACAGTTCACATTGAGGGAGGGACATTCTTCCAGCATTTTGCGAATCACGGGAATATTTCCATATTCTGCTGCATCCAAGAAGCGCTCCTCCTCGAGAGAAAGACTTGTGGAGTGGTCATTAAACATGTAGGCAGGCCCTCGGCTGGCCTGCCTCCTCCCCTTCTCCCGCAGAATGGTCTGGCGTCGTAGCACCAGTCTATTCTCATTGCCTCGGCTGTGTGGAAATAGAGACATTATTAGTTCTGTTTTATCCACGGGCATATCCACTTTAAATAGAACTAAAGGTTGCCCTGCTGGCATTGAAATATTTTGTGCTGTCTGAAAGAAGGGGAAACATTTCTTTACTAACAACTTGGGAAAAAAAATGTTACAAAAAATCAAGTAATTAAATATTTTATGTAACAGTTGCATGTAGTTACAGTGGCAGTTGCATCATTTAGATTGCTTTGATATTGATTGCTTATGTGACTTATATTTGACTTGTGTTTCATTTTCCTGCTTCTTTCACAGTAGAAGCTGTTCAGATTCCACAGGGCTAAGAAGTTTGTATAGCAAAAGCTGAAAACACCCACCTCTATCTGAGATGCCACTGTGTGATTTAGCTCTTGAATAAATTGTTACAGTCAGACTTTTTTGGATTATCAGTTCCTGAGTTTCTTTCTGAATTTTTTAATGTCACACGTAAGCACTATCACAGTGACAAAATGCAAGTTTTAGTATTCAAACAAATGGTACTTCTCAGTGTTTGCTATGGACAGCTACCTGTGAAATGCAATAGCCAGACATGTTCTATAGCAGGTTAAATCACACATCACATAAGTTCCAGTTCCCAGCTCAGTTAATGAAATTAAAGTAAAAATTCTATTATATCCTGATCAGTTCTGAAACTATGCAGCATTAAGCCCCTTTCATAGTTCTTTGCTCAATAAGAGACCAGTTAGCCAAATTTGACATACATAAGTCCATGGGCCCTGATGGGATGCAGCCGCAAATGCTGAGAGAGCTGGCAGATGTTATTGCTGGGCCACTCTCCATCATCTTTGAAAGGTCATGGAGAACAGGAGAGGTGCCTGAGGACTGAAGGAAAGCCAATACCACTCCAGTCTTCAAAAAGGGCAAGAAGGAGGAACCAGCAGCAGTAGCAGGCAAAGAGTAAAGTAACCAGTATAAATCACATACCAATCTTTAATCTACTTCTTACATTTAGAAAAGACTTTGAAAGACTTGAATTAACACAAGCATATGTCAGCATATTAGCTGCTTATTTGTACTGCTACTAACTCTCATCATGGCTACTGCAATTTCTCTCTCTGTGGCTTCTTCAGACTTTAAGATGTGGTGACCATCTTCCCAGAAAAGTCTCTGCAGTATCTCTCACCTTAGAAATCCCCATGGCAGCCATGCTCCATCTACCTTATTCCACCCCAATTCTTTCTAAAGACACAAACCACCATGTTTTAACAAATATCTGTTGTTGATGTCTCTCCCAGTCATGCCACACGTGCTGCAACTATGCATGTGAAAGCTCCTCCTGCTAATATCTACTACCCAAAAAGCTGGGCTGCATCTCCTACATCACATGGGAAGTGTTCACAAAGACAAAGTTCAGTTTTATGAGGTTCATCTCTCCAAATCTTACAGTCAGTAAAGGCAAATAAACAGCGTAAGACCAGAATTCAGAGCAGGAACTCCATCTCTTTATAGAATGTACTGCAAATAGGATGGTTAGCATCATTAACACATTAGCTATGGTAGTAGAAAATTACGTAATCCCAGCAAAAAATGTCTTCAGAAAGTACATGAAAAGCAAAAGGAAGACTATGGAAATTCATGTGGACCCAGTGACCAAGGACACAGGTGAGGCTGAGGTATTTAATGCTTTCTTTGCTTCAGTTTTCACTGGTAAGGTTTATCTGCAGACCTCAAAGGTCCCCAGTGGAGTGAAGAATTACCTTTTAAAGTGCATAGTGACTGTGGGAATTATTACTCATAGAAAAGAGGTTTTCCAGCTTTCTAACCTCTCCAGTGGCTTACAAGTTTTGAATAAACTACCATTGAATTGCAGTAGCACAATAATCTGAAATGCAGAAACTCTGTTATTTAGCAGCATGCTGCCAAATTCTGTCTTTCCTGAACTACCTTCCTCATGATCTGCACAGTGTGGGAGCGCAGACCTGCCCCTGGGCCACGTTGCAATGTCAGGACCAGCCAACATTGTGTTCTTGGTTGTTTTAATTACAAGTGCAGTGGCTGGACAATCTGGCACCTTCTGGTCTTGCCTACTGGTGCAGTGAGTTGAGACAATATGGTACCTTCTTGTCCTGGGTACAAGAACAGTGAATTGGGAACAACAACGCATTCTCTAACAGCACCTGAAACTCCTGCTGCTTGGGAAAGGCACTTGAAACTCCTCCTGCCTGAATCATAGCCCACTCTGAAAGGTGCTAAAATCACCTGACATGAATGATGGCCATAATGAAAAAGCAGTGACCAAAGTCATTCATTTGGTGACCTTCTGAATAGCAAGGTCAAGTGAGGCCCTTTGAGCTTTCCAGGATCACAGTGGGCTGTGACCCAGTATCTCCTCCTGAGCTGGGACCCCTCTTGGGGTGGATTTCACAAGGTTCACAGATCATCCATGGATAGATGCTGATGGATTCAGAGATCATTCACTGGTAGATGCCAGCAAAGGAATGAGTGAGTAATTCACTATGTCTGTATTTCACAAAGTTTAAATCATAGGTTAACCTCTATATCTGGGAGGGGGGGGGGGGGGGGGTGTTGTGGGGGGGTGTGATTTGATTTAGGAAACTTTGATGAACCTTTAGCTGAGTGGCTGTGTTGATGGTAACAGCTTGTTGATTATTCACTGATTACATTTTTTGCTACAAAATCATAAAACCTAAACATGTCATTTATTGTAATACTGTTAAATTGCTGCTCCTCCAAAGTTACATAGGACCCTTAATCATATGTTGAATCACTATCACTGAAATCCCTGTGCCTAATTCCTTTAGACATAAACCATTGACCAATTCTGAGACTAAGACTGGATCCAGTCACACCCAGACTCCTCTCTGAGAAGGAGTTTAGAAAGCAAGGGGGTCACCTCTGAACCTTGTGACTCAGTGGGGGGGGCCTCCCTTATCCTTTTTCCCTGACCCCTGTGTGCATAACTCTAGCCTGATTTTTACTTAATTTCCAAAAATCTCTATTTTATTTCATATAGTACATAACAGAGTGAACATTGATGTTGATCTCTGTTAAGTCACACTTCCATATATTCACATTAAAATCCTTTTTTCTAATATCTTTTATGGTGATTCTTTAAGTGACTTAAATCTCTCTCCTCCACAACATGCAGCAAACACCTGTTGCTAAACATCATTTAAATAATTTCCACTGAAATTATTTAAACAGACAGAATATTGATCCCATAAAAATATCATAATTTTTAAAGCTCCTTGAAAAAAATAAGATGCATTCAATGTAGATTCAGATTTCACTTAAACTGACAATAACACTATAATTGATTTAAAATACATACCTTCATTCACCCTGGAAAACTAGCCCAGTATAAAATTATTTTGCTAGCATTTGATCCTTATACAAGGAAACAAATCCTCCAACAGGATCAGGTTCATTATTTTTTCCTGATATGTTAAGAACTTCAGTTAACAGGCCAAAACTGCAGTTGATTAAACAATTTCTCTTTGATTTTTCAAATAATAGAAACTAATAATAATATAATAGAAAATATTTTTACTCCAGCAATACATTCAATTTATCAAAACAAAGAGTAATCACTGCTAGTGAAGAACACTTAGAATTAGCTTGCTTGTCCAGTAGCATTTCCTTTCTCCTTGCCTGTATTTAGAAAAACTTGTTGCTTAAATGGGAGATTAGGTACATCCATTCCCTAGGTGGTAGCTCATCTTCTGGAGTATTTACAGTATTTATTACAGAAAGAAAAAGAAGTCTTTTGCATTGTTTGCCTGACACATTTCTGATGCAGAGCCCTAGAATCTCAGTGGAAATCTTTTTCCCTGCTTCAATATATTTCATATGTATTAAATAAATTTCCAGTTTTGCCCATTTGAAATTAAAGTTAATTAGAGTTAAGGGTTTGTAGTTAAAATGGGTTCTTGCAACACAAAACTATAAATATATTAAATTGTAAAAGAGAAAGCAAATTGTTCGCCTTTATTATTTCTGCTTCATTAGATACACCCAGTAAATATTAATTCAGGAGACTGATAAGAAGAGTATAAGATAGTTGATTGCCTCCAAGAGCAGAGAAAGGAATTTGATGATCCAGAGAAGTATGTTCAGTCCTGTTTTGTTCTGATGTTCTTACATTTATTTCACCATTACGGAGGTCTTTTCAGCGTATTTTTTATCAAAAAGATGCCCATGTTAGCGCCTATTGTCACAGATTCTGGCCACATAAGTCTTAAAGCCTCTTGAAATCTCAGCCTTCCCAGACTACTGAATAGCTGCTGGTTGCTACAGATTATTAATGCACTTCAGGCGAAATGACTGTACTTTTTACTACTTATTATCTAAGAGCCATCATGGCCAAGCCTGGATACTGTTACCATTTTGAATACCGTGTTACAGGAAGGAGTTCTACAAAATAGGACATGGAATGGAAGAGAGCAGCAGAGGTCAAAGCTGTCTCTACTGTATTTTCCACTTCAAGCATAAGAAGGTTGATTTGGGGAATTACATAAGGTGGTATTCCACTCCTCTCACTTCTATGACAGGAACCTTAGGATTCTAGGATAAACTAGTCATCTTGACCTACCCTGTAGATAAAGGAGACACAATTCTCCTGTCTACCCTTAATATTTACTTTAAGATAGAAGAAATTTTCATGTGGAGCATATAAATTTTTCCATTGTTTAAAACAGAATCCTAGCTTATTAGGTGAGATTATGGCCTTCTTTAACGTATGTAATTTAGTAGGAATGTAGACCACAGAACAATACAGGAGTCAAGTCCCTTATAAGTTCAGATACCATCTCAAACTGCTCCCATTAAAATGTCAGGCTCTGTCTTAAAGGAAATGGCTGTCTTTCTGAAATTTCATTTTCTCTCACTAATCCCACTGAAAGACTAATCCAGAATTTGATTGTTCTAGCAATTAGAAATATTCACCGAATTTTAAGTCTAAATTGAATAATGGTCAATTTGTATCTATTTGTTTTTGTTTAGGAAACAGAATTGTATTTCAATTTAAGCAGTGTTTTCCCCTGACAATGGTTACCTGCAACACACAAGCACATGGCAATCATATCCTCTTCTCAGCTTTTATTTTTCTGAGATAAATCAAACTCATCCCATTTCCTGCTGTGTCCTGCAGTTAAACCTCCCATGGAACAAAAACCCACTCAAATACACCATCATAAAATATACAATAAAACCATGTGTCAGTGTTTGCAGTAAAGTGTTTAGTAACTATTTTGTAATAAAATGTACATCTATGGCTATCTCTGTGGTGCATTTACATCCAAGAAATCATTTAGGCATTAGGGATGAGACCAAGAGGCTCAGCCTCTGCTGACTTTCCCTAATTAGGTGTCAGACAGCGAGTCCCCGATTTATGAACTGAAAGAACTGTGCTGAAAGATCCAGTTTTGACCCCCAGCTCCCTATGAGGACACAGACTTTCTTTACAAAGAGTTGTGGAGCTGGGAAAGTTTGAGTGTGAGCAACAATTGTGAACATCCACAGCATTATAATCTAAAGTAAAGATTTTTTTAGGAGAGCCTGCAATAGCTGCTAGAAGCTGAAGGATCTTGCATAGTGACAGGATGGCCTCCTCCTCTTTTTCCTTTACTCATGTAAAAGGATATATTATGCTCTAATCTTACTGTGTAAGAGTACTCTATTAAGAAGTACTCTGTTTAGAAAATTACAAAAATTCTTAGGAATCTAGGACATATAAACTCAGAAAATCCAATTATGCTTCTGTCTTCATGACCATGCTTTAATAAGAGACACCACACTGAAGTCCCTTACTTGTGCATATTAATGCAAAATCAGACATAATGTCTGTAGTTCTTAAGAAGAGAAAATAAAGGTGTACTCATGCATACTGTCAGCAATGTAAATATGCATGCTTTTATTTAAATAAATTTAAAAAAAAAAAAAAAGATAAAAAGAAAAATAAATAGAAGGGAAAAAAAAGGAGCCAAAGTAAACTAAATCAGTCAGTTTCAAGTGTCATTCTCACATGCTCTCGGCAAACGTTAATAATTAACAATCAGCTAGGGAATCAGGTAAGGAAGTAATACCAGATAAAATCATTAGCACCTAACACCCAAGAATAAATTGTCTTGTCACAGTCTATATTTCTTCTGTGACAGAGTAAGAAGCCATGTGAACCAGGCAGGACCCACATAATATGTTACTAGTAAGGCTTTTGCTGCTGCCACACATCATATTCTAACAAGCAAAACAGAAAGAGGCTGAATGATATTATGAAAAGGGAGCACAATTGGTTGGAAAACTGTAGTTACCAATCCAAGTTTATAAAGACAATTTGCTCAGAAAATCTGACTTACAGCTAGTATTATTTAATATATTCATTGACAGTGATGAGTCATGGAATAGAAACTCCATGTTTTGCATTTGCATAGGAAGTTAGTCTGAGAGGAATTGAAAATGGGAGGAAAGCAAAGTTAGCATTTTGAATAAACCTGACAAGAAGTGATATGAAATAAACACTAGGCAATTCGAAAACAAGAAAAGGTTTTGCACCTAAGAAAAAGGAAGCACACATTAAAAGATGGCAATGGCCTAAGTTAGTTTGGAAGGGGTAGGTATGAAATAATATTCCACAAACTTGTGGAGACACAGGATTTGCACTTTGAGAACATGAACTGGATGTAGCCAAGAGAATGATAACAGAGCTGATCAGAGGCCTAGAAGACAGGAAGTGAAGTAGGCTGTGTTTAACCTCGGATGAGACTGAAAGATGACAAATGGTGTTTCAAGCAATGGTGTAAAAGGAAGGGAATAATTTGTCTCTGTTGAGGTCTGGGAATGGAAGGCAATCTGCAGTTCCAAAGTCCCTAAACCTCGGCAGTGACAAAATATTTCAAAGGAAAGAGATAGAATAATAGAATCATAGAATGGTTAAGGTTGGAAAGGAACTTAAAGATCATCAGGATCCAATCTCCCTGCTATGAGCAGGGACACCATCCACTAGACCAGGTTGCACAAAGCCTCATCCAACCTGGCCTTAAACACCTCCAGGGAGAAGGCTTCCACAACCACCCTGGGCAACCTATTCCAGGGTCTCACCACCCTCAAACTAAGGAACTTCCTTCTAATGTCTAACCTAAATCTCCCCTCTTCCAGTTTTGATCCATTACCCCTTGTCCTGTCTCTATACACTCTGGTGAAGTTTCTCCTCATCTTTCCTGTAGGTCCCCTTTATGTATTCAAAGGCTGCTATAAGGTCTCCAAGTTCATTTGGAAGTTCTGTTATTTTATTCTTTTTTATCTCATAGATAGATAGATAGATAGATAGATAGATAGATAGATAGATAGATAGAGTAAAAAGTTATATAACATAACAATGTAAAGCTGACTCTTCCTTGATGGTGAGGAATTGGCTAAGACATCTATGTCTCTCCTAGCCCCATTGTCTATAATTTGGTGCTGCAAATCATTAACAGGGACATATCTGTCTCTTGATAGAATACAAACCTCTCAGACCATGTTATTCAGTATTCACGCTTCTTCTGCTGGTCTCCATCATCAATCAGTCACATCTCTTACTGCTACAAAGCACGTGCATGCAGCTCTCACAGGATACATGTCTCTCAGGAAAGTCATAACAAACTACAGAGGCCAACAACTTGCATCTGGCTGGCACCTGATCATCGAAGCTACAGACTGTACAAACTGAAGGTATGCAAAGTGTTGAGTGTCGATAAAAATCCATTTCATAGGCCTGGACACCAAGTCAAGGTGGTGTCTGGCTCTTCCTGTGTACAGGTCTGAGCTCAGCAGAGCACATCTCAGGGAGCTTGTGGGGCCACCACCCATACAGTGTAAGACAGACATTCACCTCTTACAGGTAGCAAGATGGCTTCTTTTACTGGTGTTTTCTAACTGGAATGATCTTTTATCATTCTTTGATCTATGTAATGATAATAGGAAAGGCCCCTTAACAACATCCACTTTTGTATAAAGATCCATGGTTCCCCCATAACCCTTAGAAGCTGGTGCTAAAATATAAAAAATGCTCTTCTAAATAAGTCAAAACCAGCTATGGACATTTACAATGAAATCTCTACATAACCAATAGTAACTGCATTAGAAGTGAGAAGAGCCCATAATGAACATTCCTTTAAGTATTTTCTTTTGCAGCATTTCAAAGGTACAAATAAGAGTATTTCTAACCATGTTGGGGTTTTTTATCAGAAGATACACATTTAACACCAAGTATGAAATATGTCATCATTAAGACTGTTATCGTAAATTATGGTTGAAATTGATGTGTCTTCTGGGACTGCCCTGGAGACACTTCTGAGACTTGGACTGCCACAGCTTTTTGTTTACATAGTGGTAAAAAGTGTTGTCTCCAAGCAGATTCATTATGTTGTACAAATGCTTCTGTACAGAAGCAGTTAAAAACAATTTACTTTTAGAGAGTATTTCTTTGTCCACAGCTTGGTGAAGAGTTCACATCTGTTGATGTGAACCTGGAAGGTTAGTGGTCTGACAAACATTTTCCTCAGGGAATAAAAAAGGACTTTTCTCTCTCCCTTGGATGTAGTTCAGCAGCTATTTAATGGTTGATGGAGAGACAGTACATAACACAGGGCAAATAACCATTTCCCAGGGACCTCATTTCATTTGTCATTCTCCCTACTTTTTACCCTGGTCTTTCAATCTAGCAATAAAATGGTTGGCTTATTACTGATGAAGCAGCTGTCCACCACTAAAACAGGAATAACAACAAAACACAAAAGTTTAGAGAAATTATTAAGAAAATAAGTGTCTGGAGAAAACTGGTCCAAGGAGGAAAAGCAACCTGGAAAACTGTAAGCAAGTCTGGTTAAAGGAGATTTATCAGAAACAACAAATAAAGGTTGCAGAACTCTTGACAGTTTGAAGCTTTTAAACAGAGAAATTTGATTTAAGTTCTCTCCTAAGAATAAATAAGGATAGAAAAGAGTTCTTTACCAGCACCTGTTATATACCACACCTGCAAGGCAAAGAAAAGGGGGCAGATTCAACAGCATAGGATAATAAGACAGGACAGATGACACTAAGAAGTGGACTGAGACTGCTTAGTATGGAGCATCAAAAGATAGGGTTTTTTTTAATTTTTATCATCCTTTTCTTTGGGGATTAGTGTAATTTTAAGGTCTACAAGACTACAGTGGAAGTAGGTTTTGTAGGTCTGAAGATCCTGTTGTACCTGAGCACATGCATAATTTCATACTGGCTTTCAAAAACTTTTAAGAAGAGCCTTAAATATAAGCCTTGAAGTATAATTTTAGGGTCATTATTGAAAAACTGAATTGCTATTTTCCAGGACTTGATCTTGTTCAGAATGGTGTTTAGCTACATCTGCAAAACTAGATCCTTTATATTTAATACAGAGCCGCTAAAACAGCTTTTCCTCAACTGTAAAAAACTGGTGAATGCATTCACCTTTTAAATACTCTTTTAACTTAAGTGTAATTGCCTGGTTTTACCGATTATTTGATCAATGTGCTGCTCTGATGTTTTTTTAAATCCAGAAAGGTTTTCTTTCCAGACTTTCTTACAGGTGACAAAGAATATCAGTGTGCGCCCACCAGAGGGAACTGGTTACTAAGCCTGGCACTTGGTCGCCAGTACTCTCCTGTATACCCGACTTCTCAATATAAAAATGTATGGCTCCAAGTTCCTTACATGTTTTTTTGGGAACCACCTTTTGGTGCCCACTGTATAATACTGTTACAACCTCTGTCCCTCTAGAGACAGACCATCCAAAGTTTACTGGTTTCAGCAACAGTAAAACAAAGAAAAAGTCTTAATATTTCAGGTTAAAGCTAGCATTTTAGCTACAAGACTGGAAAAAATATTGAGGTAAATTAAATATAAATTATGAATTTAGCATAAATTTAACATCTGGATACTTTACTAATTGATTTGTGTTTCTTATATGGAAAATCTAAAGTACATCACAGCCTTCACTGCCATGTGTTTATAGAGATATCCCACTTCCAGCATATTCTGAGGAATGTGCTAATTTTTTAATCTACTCCTACAGTCTTGTGCATAGCCATTTTCAGATGAAGTAAGTCAGTCTGTGAATTTGGGGGTGTCTATATGCCTTTGACTTTTAGCTTAAACAATTTGTATAGATCTAGCTGAGCTGACATGTTTTGCAAAACGGAATGTCCTGTGCCTTGTTCACTCCTCGGTTACCAGGCAGCGTCTAACTTTGTCACTGCAGTTGATGGTTCTTTCTGAGGTTCCTTCTGAAAACTATTACCCCTTTTGGAAATCTAGTCTTCTGGTCAAGGTCTTGCTGTCCAGTTCAAGCCAGTCTTTTACAGAGTCATTAATACTGTACAAAATATGTGCTATGCAAGCAGTCATCATGCTCTCCATCTCTGGTGGGTTACAAGCATTCATTACTCACCTCATTATGAGATAACTATTAGTAGCTGTTGTTATGAAGCTACTACAGATAACAATTGCTAGATGACTGGCTGCCTCGAGCAGGCTTCTCCCTTCCATTAATTATCACCAGGATTTCTGTGTTAATAAGCTTCTACAGTCTCCAATCTAAATATACAAGGTTTTAATCTATCCGAGTTCGTAATTTAGGATACATTTGTTTACCTAGGTATGAGCCTATTCTCTATCTAGTTCATATTAGATCTACCACTGAAATTTACATAACTTTCCTAATGTCACTTCTTGCTATTATTATTTTTAATTATTACTATCATAAGACTATAATCGATGCATTGTAGACTAAATCACTAAAGCTAACAGGTCATGGTTTTTGAAATGAAGCTGAAACGTTGTCCAGTTAGAATGATCACAATCAATATAATGGCTGTAACACAAACAAAGCTGGCTGGCTGTGACAAACATGCCCCTATAAACAAAACATTATTACATTACTAAGGAAGTAGCAGAGGTCGAGATAGCCCTTGTTATTTTCTCAGAGTTCTTTAGGAACAAAGAGATAAATTCACATAAAAGCAAAATCCTCTTCACATATAGATCTCTGGGATGTTATGCTACCATGTAGTATGTGCTTCAGTGCTGTGTTCCACTGGTTATAAATAAAAGCACTTAAAATAGAGTGTGGACACTTGTACCAATGCTAAAACTGGATAAAAACAAAGTAAACTTCTATTATATACAAACAGCTTAATCTTGGTACTCCCCTCTTGGAAACTCTAAGATTCTTAAATAGAAGCTGTTTTTCAAATTATAAATTACATACAAGGTTCAGTGTTTCATGTCTCCAAATCAAAACTGGTGACACAAAATGTTGATCCTATAGAGATGGAGGTACAAATACTATTTATTTTATTTTTTTTTTAGCTTCAAAAGGATTAAAACTGCTTTCTATTCAACAAAACAGTTTAGTTCCAATATGGTCATAATTTATATGGTACAGTAGTTTAGCTAACTGCTTAGTAAATTAGGTCAGAATGTTGTTTCATGCACATTCTTGCAGAAACACTCCCAGCCCTCTGCTCTGCTTAGGCTGCTTCTTGCTATTCTCAAACCATGTCATTTACTGTTCTGACACTAGTACTGGGGCATCTTGAGGTTGATCCTAATCAAGAAGCTTATCTACATGAAAATTGAAATTTCTGGGGAAAAAAATTACAAAATTCTTACCCTAAGCCCAGCTCTCCAACACAGTTTATCATACAGATGCAAACACTTGTGCTGGCCCATGGAACAGTTATGAGAACAGGAATCAGTGGCAGGGAGTGAGAAGGGAGAAGAAGGAAGAAGGGAGATTTGATTCTTGTGGTAACAGTGGTTGTTTAAGTCACCCTGAAGTATGTGGGAATCTACAGACTAATGCTGCTTAACAAAAATTTACAGTAATACTGGTCCATGCCACAAAGACTATCTACTATGTTGCTTAGGTTGACTTTGGTTGTTTCCTTGCACTCTCCCTCTGTCCATTGCACCACCTGGCCTGGTGATTCACACTAGATTTATATTGTGAGCTCTATTAGTTGGAACAATAGGCTCTGATGCAAAAAATAGGGGTTTTTTTCAGCAAACACTTGGGAGTTATGCATCAAATTGATAGATAGATAGATAGATAGATAGATAGATAGATAGATAGATAGATAGATGATCTGTCTATGATGATGAATATACAGATGATCTAAAAGACAGATGAAAAGCAGAACAATGTCATTTCATGTGGATTTTCTCTCAGGCTCTGTTGTGGTTGCCTATGTCACAGCCACATCAACAGAACCTGGGAATATTATTCACATTTAAATCAGCAACAGTGGTCCTTCAGCTGATCTGCATGAAACTCTGAAAGCAACTACATCTCTAGTTAGTGAAACCTATGGGTTCAGAAAGGCCACAATATTTTCTGAGCATTTAATGTTTTTCTGTTTACTCACTGTCTACAGTTCACAAACAGAGATGCTTGTGGCCCCCCTCTCAGATGCCCTGCCTGCACGAGTGCTCATGCACAGGTCTCTGCCTCAAATCTCATGAGTCACCATAGAGCAGCTACAGTACTTCTCCAGAGAATCTAAGAGAATGGTTGAGAGCCTAGAAAGAGCAGAGCCCCATTTACACACATACATCCACACACAGCCTCCCTCCAGAGAGTGTATGCCAATGAACTGTCAGAATAATATGTTTAAAACTATCTGGCAATGCAAAGTTGTGCTTCTACAGTGTGCATTTTCCTTCTGTCATGTCTTTTTTGATTTTGACCACATATAGGCATGTTTTTAAATAGCACTTGGAGGGAGAGATGATTACTTATACTGCCTGTTCTCTTTCTTTTTCTTTTTTTTTTTTTCCCCAAGAACAAATACAAGCAGAACTTGTAACTCTTCCCTACAAAAGAAAATGAAGAAAACAGAGCAGTAAATAAATTAGCATGTAACTAGTCCAAAGCAAGCAAAAGGGGCAACCAGACAAATCCAGCAAACAGAAATCCACCGCTGGTATTAAAACCAAATTTTCTCAAGTCTCTGAGCAATAAACTGCAAGAAGCTAGAAAAGCATGGCTTCTTGTCTTCCCTAGTCTCATAGCCTCTTTAGACCTTGCCCCTTTTGGAGACAGGATACTGTGAGGTCTGTAACCCTTCCTACATATATTTTAGATATAAAATCATATGCATACTTAATCAGATATACAACTTTATGCAGGTGCTTGACTCAAAAGTTCCTGAACCACAGGTGGAACTGAGGAGAGGCACTAGTTTGTTTTTTGACTTAAAATAGCTTCGAATTTAGACCAAAAATTTCAATATTTTTTAATATCTCATAGATGAGTACATGCTGCAACAATACAGCTTCAAAAATGTATTTCTGTATAAGCATTGTGTTACATGAACTTGAGTATGGATAAGGATTATTAAATTAGGCAACAGAAAAGTATGTCTGTATACAAGAGACAAAATTACATTTGCATTGCTTCTCTGAGTAAAGGCACAATCTACCACATAGACATGGAATGTGATTTAGTATAGGAGTAATTTACAGTTAATGGATTCATGTTTGAAAAATCACTTCATACACTAAAGAGACTAGTGCAAAAAAAGTGTAAGGATTAAAAATTGCCCTGAGTAACAATTTTTCTTTAGCATTTGAAGAACTCAAGTGTTCAGACAGCTGATTTTGATTTAGGTTCCTTTCTAATAAATATAAATGTCTGAAATTAAACAACAGCTGTAAAAGACACTAACATCTGAGTACCATGTATCAGAATGATACACCAAACCACAAATTGATTAGCTCTGGTGCAGCCCATTCTTCATTAGCAAATTCCAGTGTTGAAATGTCAAAGTTCAATGGCACAAACTCTTGATGCTGCAGCAACAGTCCAGAAACCTCTGCAGTAACACTGATTTTCTATACTATCATCCTCTACATCCAACCCTGCTTGCCTTTCTAAAACCTGATACAACTATGAGTCACAGCTAGAGAAGAACACTGATGATTCTGATTATGACCCTTTACCTACAGGAGTAATTAAAAAATACAGCTGCAGAAATCTTCCCTGTGTGTTCTTTAATCCCTGGTTGAAATTCAAGACCTTTAAAACATTTGACAACACAGCTCAGAACCTTTTCCTAAAAGTAGTTACTCTCTTCTGAACAGGACACACAATAATGTATGAAACATACTTTTCATAGTGTATCTTGACCTTTAGAGAAAAACAAACAAAAAACACAAGATACAACTACATGGGGTTTCAGTAAAATACATTTAATCCCATTTAATATCACTTTACTACTTTTAAGGCTTAGCTCTGCTGGGACCAGGCAACCTTGAAATAAAGGCAAAAAACCTCAGATATCTAATTTGGAATAACTGGGCACTTTCTACATTGTGGAGCTGCATTTTCAGGTTTTCTGCAGTCAGGGAGGTGAAACCATCAGTAAAGAACCATGGTTTGAGCTTAGAAATAGCTGTTAATAACAATCAACCAAACCTGAACATGCAGAAAAGGCATCCTGCTTTGAAATTCCCCAGGGAATACACACACAGGGAAAGTTGCACAAACTTTGCAACGATATGCACCAGATTCCACAAGACAAATAAATACCCACCCAGGTAATCATAGAATGGTTTGTGTTGGAAGGGACTTTAAACTTCCAACCGCCGTGCATGGGCCGGGCCACCTTCCACTACACCAGGATGCTCAAAGCCCCATCCAACCTGGCCTTGAACACCTCCAGGGAGGGGGCTTCTACAATTTCCCTGGGCAACCTGTTCCAGCAGTCAGGGCTCAAAAATCCCTCACCTTGTAGTTGCAAGAAATAAATGTAAAATCCAACAATCCCAACCAGATTGTATTTTCAGAAAAAAAGCCCCAGCTACCATTTCCATTTCTGATTCTTTGAAATACAGAGGGTATGTTTACTTTCCCAAAGCACATGGCACAATATTTTCAGGATGTAGGACAGTGTTTGTCTCTCCTCTCTATCCTGTTAGCACTCTTCAATTGTCTTTCATCTCTGAGACAGGGAGAAGCCCAGCAGTAAAATAAAATCTCCCTTCTGAAAGGAATAGGCTGCAGGATTATGCCATTCCTAGCTCCTTTCCATTATGAAAGGATCCATCTATGGCTGTTCCTTAGTTTCTGGGAATCATCCAATACCCAATTCCATCTTTCATTCAACACCATTTTACCACAGTTCATAATCTCCAGTAAGGAATCTTGTCAAGTGATTTTAGAAGACATGAATATGCTATCTCCCATGAATATCACTTATGAGATGCAACAGTTTTATGGTATTTAAAAAGGACTTCAGAAAATTAACCAAGTATGCTCTCTTGTTTTCAAACACTTCTGGTTGATAGATAAATAATGTATTTTCAAGGATTCTCTCACTCCTCGAACCACAGAAACTTCAGTATTCATATAACATTTTACTTTTATAAATTGTTTGTTACTTATAGCATACATAGTTGCTTTTCCATGAACCATTCTTTCCGTTTGAACAATCCCACAAAAGAATGAAAGATGGCCATTGAAGTACAAGAACTGGAAATAACACAGGAGGAACACAAGCTATATGTCTAGATGGACTTGCCATACAGAACTTGGATTCACTTTCAGTTTTCAAGAAAAAAACAATTTCCATTCACACATTTTATAGCAAACAGTGCTAGACCTGTACAAAGAGCTGGTCATCTTCTAGCGCTACTGACCATTTGTAAGTAAGAACATGGGTATTATATTGAGGCCAGACAATCATTACCTTCTCTGCAGAGTAAAAAGGGGAAAAAGAACCACAATCATTATTCTTCATTAGATTTACTAACTACCTCAAGCAATTAGTTCTTAAGACTGTTTAATTAAGCTTATTTAAAATATATTCAACATTAGCCAAGCTGTTCAATAGTCCAGGCTCACCCTCAATTGCTTTTTCTAGCAGAGAAAGAAAACCATCCCGAAGTCTAAACTTTAGTTCGTATGCCAAAAAACCTCAAAATCTCCTGACATGTCTGCACACTGACATGACCTGCACACTGCCTAAAGAAAACCTTTCTGTACAGATGCCTGATATCTCCACATCCAAGACAAGCAACAGGAAATTATCTCTACTCAGAAAACTAATGTGAAAGCATTGCAGTACTTCATACTAAAGGGAAAAAATGTATCAAATTATCTCATTTGTGGAAGCAGAAAAAGTATTTCAGATCACCTAGAGCTTTGTTGAACTTAGGTGAAAGAAACCAGCATTTGGTGTGTTACCCTCACCTTACCTTGCCACAAATCTCATTGCTGTTTTAACCTAGAGAGGTATCTTTGCAAACACAGCCAGAACTACATTTCCTTACCCACATTTCATGTATATTGCATTAAATTTCCCATTTTCTCCTTTTTATGTGACCTAAATAAAGAACTCTCGTAAGCAAAGAATGAGCTTTTTCTTTTTTCTAGTAATACTTTTTACCTATAAATAAGTAATACAGACATAAAGCACCTGGGCTGAGTCCACCATACAAAAACTAGTTCAGCTATCTGAAAAAGTGAATAGATTCATTTAATGTGGAAATCAGTTGTATTTTATTTTAGTTTATTCCATTCTACAGACAGGTCAGTAACAGTAAAATTATACTTATGTGCTGTGTCCTCCTCATCTTTGCCAAGGAAATTGGTGTCTTCATTGCTCTATCAGGGGTAAAATAAGTTGTTATGTTAATACTTTTGTCTGCATCATCAGGCATAGCATTTATTAATCATGGCCTAACTCTTCAGTGTGTCTTTGCGTAATTTTTCATGTGTATTGTACCTTTGCTGAAATTTTTGGTTACTGTAATTGATACAGCTTTACAGCACCAATAATGAAAAAAAGGAAGGAAGGAAGGAAGGAAGGAAGGAAGGAAGGAAGGAAGGAAGGAAGGAAGGAAGGAAGGAAGGAAGGAAGGAAGGAAGGAAGGAAGGAAGGAAGGAAGTACTTATGTGCTGTGTCCTCCTCATCTTTGCCAAGGAAATTGGTGTCTTCATTGCTCTATCAGGGGTAAAATAAGTTGTTATGTTAATACCTTTGTCTGCATCATCAGGCATAGCATTTATTAATCATGGCCTAACTCTTCAGTGTGTCTTTGCGTAATTTTTCATGTGTATTGTACCTTTGCTGAAATTTTTGGTTACTGTAATTGATACAGCTTTACAGCACCAATAATGAAAAAAAGGAAGGAAGGAAGGAAGGAAGGAAGGAAGGAAGGAAGGAAGGAAGGAAGGAAGGAAGGAAGGAAGGAAGGAAGGCAATACCAACAAAAATATACCCACTCTGTTCAACTCTGTGGTTTTTGTTTTACTTGAAGAATTCTTGTGCCCTTCAAAACATTTCACTGGATTCCAGTACCAGTGAAAGTGCCTTGTCCAAATTTGTCACATCTACATATTCAGAGAGCAGAGAGTCCTCATCAACACAAAGTTTTAAAAAGTCTTAAGTGTTTTGCTCAGCATCAAAAGGACATATTTTAATCCTGATCTCCAAGGTCACAAGCTAGTTGCC
Organism: Chaetura pelagica; assembly: GCF_000747805.2. NCBI lineage: Eukaryota > Metazoa > Chordata > Aves > Apodiformes > Apodidae > Chaetura > Chaetura pelagica. The sequence continues at coordinate 563,281 of NW_009953505.1, forward strand.
AAATTGCCACTTCTGAGCCTTAAAAGGAAAAATAAGTCCTGTGTTTGCATCTCACACTTGGTGTTAGTGGCCCTGAGATTAACAAACAAATTCTGTCTGCTTTCACTTCTGAAACCACTATCATTGTGTCACCAATTCCCTGAGCAACAGTATGATTTTCTTCAGGCTTTGCAAAAGCAAAACTATTAGACACTCAATAATAAACATAATCAAATAAATTTTGAGTAAAATTTATAATTTTTTTTACAATCTTACAATTATGTAGCAGTAGGCATTGCTATTTTTACTGTGGCTTTTTGCTAAACACTGGCAGAAGCTAAATAATATTCCCAAATCACCTGTTTTGCTAGGGTTAAAGAAGTATCTACTAAATCCTTGGTAAAGAACTCAGAAACATCCTGTAGTTTGTGAAACAGCACTTTCCATGTTCTATTTCCTGAGCTTCTGAAATTGCTTTTGTGATGAGCAGCCACAGCAGTTTGTGTGAGGCACTCATACCTGGTTATGACTGTGGACACTGAAACCCCCTGTTACACTATGCCAGAATATAAACTCACATCCATTTCAAATGCGCTGAATTCAAGTTATTTGAAAACACTATGCATAACTGAATAAATTTCACTCATTTTATGAGAAAGGTTTTTCCCTTATGAATATTTATTGATGTAGCATATAAAGCCTCCTAATTCTTGTTTTGCTACTTGCTATACAGATACACATGAAGCTTCAGAACAACTTCAAGAGGAATCTTATCTGTACCTTTCTGTGATCACCATTTGTCCAATACAGGCCTCATATGATCATTAATTATGTTGCCTCTTCATAGGTTTCATCATGAGATGTTTTACAGAATGTTCTCCGAGAACCTTTTGTCATCTCAGTTTCCAAAGCAAGCAGTTCTATTTGTAGCTCAGCTCATAAAGGACAAAATTCAACCAGCCTGCCCCATGCATGACCACTCCTGCTGGGCCCTGGTTGGATGACCAGTTTTACCAGGACCTCCTGAGGCAGCCACTTACCCAGGCCCTGTGATGCCCCAGAATATGGAAGAGCAGGGGAAACATAACCCTCTTTAAGGACCCAAAACTTCCTTTAATTACATACTTCCACTTTTATTATCTAAGAGATGTTCTTAATATTGTCTAACATCAGAGAGTAAAAACTGGCTGTGAAGGTGCATTCAATGCAACACAGGGCAATGCCACAAGCTTCCCTCTGCTTAAACTTCTCTAAGTGTCTTGTCAGTCTGTTCTTTAGAGAGCATTACAGGCTCCTTGATAAGAAATTTTAGGCCACAGGACATTTCTGTTCACCAGTGGATTCCATTTCATTCCTTTAACATCTTTGTACCTTGTACCTTTTCACTTTCAGACTCGGGGAAAAAAAAAACAAGAAAGGGATGTGTATGCATTTGTATGTTAACAAGGTGTGCAGAAATCAGGGTGTGAAAACTGATGACTAGGAAACAAGAATTGTCATTGTTCCCAATACTGAAGTCCAGACATTGGGCAATAACTTGGGAGAAATATCTAAACATATCATCAAATCCAAATAATAGATTTAGCAGAGCTTAATATTAATAGTTCTATAATTTTATAAATTTTATTTATAAATTAATGCTTTATTTTTTTAATTACAACTCAAAGAACAACCACTTATCACTTCATTTTTTAAATCTTCACAATAGAACTTATCAAACTAATCTTTAATCACTTCCCTTTGAGAGGTCACATAATATTTGAAGGACTGTCTGGATGCTTGCAACTCTGCCTAGAAGGAACAAATTTGGCTTTCGTCCTCATGCTGTTACACAGTAGATCTCAACACATCTGAGCAGAATGCCCCAGGCATTTCCAAACACTCCCTGAAATGACTCAGGCCTATAACTTTTTCACATTTCTACTACTAATGACATTTGCAGGGAGCAGATTTGTCAAGCATGCTCTTTCCTTGTGCACAGTCTACATTACTACACTGTATCTCTTTGACTTAAGATGCACAAGAAATCCATTAGTAGGAAACATACTATCTGTCAGCATGGTGTAGTTTTCACAAAAAAACCCAAAAACATTAGTCATTCAGCACAGTAGAAAATAATCTGATGGTTTTCAATGGAGAACACTCATGTTGACACCGGCACTGGCTTGGAAAATAAGATAATGTCTAATCATACCCATTATGTGTGACACAATCAGATGGGATTAATTTGACTAAATATAGATGTAGACAATGCAGACATCTGCAACTGAGCTAGTCACCCCAAACAGCCACCATAGTTGATGGACAGAAATAAGCCCTTCCACAGCATGATTCATTGCCCCAAGCAAATGTCTAAATTGAATTGCACATTAGAAGTGCCTGTTTATCTCCATTGATTCTAAAATGAGCTAAGCATGCCTAGTGAGATGTAGATACCAATGTGTACTTCACTCCTGCCTGACCAACCTAGTGGCTTTCTACAATGGAGTGACTGCATCAGTGGACAAGGGAAGACCTATGGATGTCATCTATCTGGACTTCTGCAAGGCCTTTGACATAGTCCCCTACAACACCCTTCTCTCTAAGCTGAAGAGACACAGGTTTGATGGGTGGACTGTTCAGTGGATCAGGATTTGACTGGATGGTCTCATCCAGAGGGTAGTGGTCAGTGGCTCAATGGCCAGATGGAAAATGGTGACAGGTGATGTCACTCAGGGGTCTGTACCAGGACGAGTGTTGTTTAATATCTTCATTAATGATATTGACAGTGATATTGACAGAACCATCTGCAAGTTTGCTGATGACACCAAGCTGGATGGTATAACAGAGGGATGGAATGCACAAAGCCTCATCCAGCCTGGCCTTAAACACCTCTAGGGAAGGGGCTTCCACAACCTCCCTGGGCAACCTACCAGGCATCTAGGCAACCTGCCTAGGCACCATACTACCCTAATGATGAATAATTTATTTCCTGATGTATAATCTAAATCTACTTTCTTTTCAGTTTAAAACCATTACCCCCTGTCCTATCACTACCATCTCTGGTGCAAAGTCTCTCCCCAGCTTTTCTGTAGCCCCTTCAGGTACTGGAAGGCCACTATAAGGTCTTCCTAGAGCCTTCTCTTCTCCAGGCTGAGTATCACCTCTATCCACAAACCTTACCTTGCCAAAGCCCTTAAATCATTCTGACTATAACAACATTGCCTCTGGAGCTGAAGGATATCTAGTTTAGCTGAAGGAATGATTCTAGTTTAGTCAAAGGAAATCTAGTTTAGCCAAAGGATACCAGTTTTCCAAATTGTGCCTCTGTCTATAAAGTAGAATACATATTATTACCCTTGAAGTCCAGAAATCAGATTTTTTAAATGGATCCCAGAGGTTTACATAACAACCAGTGCTCTCTTAAAAACCTATTTTTCTCATATCCAGTCTGAATTTTTGCAAAAGGTCAAATAATACTGCGAATAATTCCCCAGGCAGTTGCATTTCTACCATGTCAGCTTAAGTGAGATAAAGCCAAACATCTCTCTGGATCTGATCCAAGTGTTACTGGCTTGTGTGGGAACTGGTCTGGACCTCTAATGGTTACAAAGGGTCTAGAAAGTCCTGTGATGAGATAAAGTAACACTATCTGCTTGGAAGAGATGAATCACTATTAAAATAAACAGACATCTTACATTAGTTACCACACTATATGAGAACAGCAATGTTAAAAAAGATGAAAAAGAAAAAACAACACCCCAAAACCAAAAAAGCCTAAAGAAAAAAAGCTAAAAAGAAAAAACACAACAAAAATAAAACAAAAACAAACAATAAAACCCCCCTCAAAAAAAAATAATAAAAAAACCACAATCTCCCCTTTTTTTGGTAGAAGTGTGTGCTTGACTTGAATCCTATAATTAGGATATAAATATTTAGAGATAACAGGAGTTTTTAACAGTTTTACTGACTTGTAACAACTTCCTAGTGTATGTTTTACTAGATTCCTACAGGGCACAAAGATAACAGATAAATTCTAAGTGAATTTTTGAAACAAAATGTAAAATATGAATGCTGACACCACCAAGCTGTGCGGTGTGGTTGACATGCTGGAGGGCAGGGACGCCATCCAGAGGGACCTTGACAGGCTTGAGAGGTGGGCCCACGCCAACCTCATGAAGTTCAACAAGGCCAAGTGCAAGGTCCTGCATCTGGGTAGGGGTAACCACAAGCACAATTACAGTTTGGGCAGAGAATGGATTGAGAACAGCCCTGAGGAGAAAGACCTCGGGGCATTGGTCAATGAAACCCTCAACAAGAGCCAGTGATGTGCGCTTGCAGCCCAGAAAGCCAACTGTGTTCTGGGCTGCATCAAAAGAGGCATGGCCAGCAGGTCAAGGGAGGTGATTCTATCCCTCTACGCTGCTCCTGTGAGACCCCCACATGGAGTACTGAGTCCAGTTCTAGAGCCCCCAACACAGGAAGGCCACAGAGCTCTTGGAGCTAATCCAAGGAGGAGGACCACAAAGATGATCAGCGCGCTTGACCACCTCTCCTCTAAGAGGTTGGGGTTGTTCAGCTTGGAGAAGAGAAGGTATCAGGGAAGGTTCAGATTGGATATTAGGAAAAATTTATTCACAGAAAAGGTGGTGAGGCACTATCTCTTGAGGTGTTAAAAAAATGGATGGATGTGGTGTTTCAAGAGATGGTTTAGTGGTAAGGGGTTGTAGGGTGGATGGCTGGACTTGATAATCTTGATTGTCTTTTCCATCCTTGATGATTCTATAATTATAAGGCTCCGAGGAAACTTTATAGTGACCTTCCAGTATCTGAAAGGGGCCTACTACAGGAAAGCTGGGGATGGATTTTTTACCAGGCTGTATAGTGATAGGATGAGGGTTAATGGTTTTAAGCTGGAAGAAGGGAGATATAGCTTAGACATTAGAAGGAAATTCTTCACTATGAGGGTGGTGAGGCACTGGAACAGGTTGTCCAAGAAAGCTGTGGATGCCTTCTCCCTGGAGGTGTTCAGATGCAGGTTGCATGAGGCTTTGAGCAACCTGGTCTAACGGATGGTGTCCTTGCCCGTGCAGGGGGGTTAGAACTAGATGATCTTTAAGGTCCCTTCCAACCCAAACCATTCTGTGATTCTATGAATTGGCACGAGACTAAACTCTGTCAATGAAACAATCAGTTAATGTATCTTTCACGGTGTTTAAAATAGCCACGTTCTGTCACTGCTCTATACCCTCTTCCAAACCCTGTAGAAGAGATTTTCACTGTATGAAATACTTAGATCCCATTTCAATTTTTTTTCTTTAATTTCAAATCTGCAGATTTGAAAAATAGGTTTTTTGGTTTACAATTTTTAAAGGCAGTTGTGGTTGACTGTCCTAGGACTCTAGTTTCAGCAGGTAAGTATAAAGAATGCAATCAGAAATTTGTTCATGATTCATCTTTAAAAAAAAAAAAATAAATTCAATATAAGACTGAATTTCAATGAGTATGTTCAGTGTTTCATGGTAACTTAAGAACAAGCAGCACTGCAATAAGTTATTAGACTAAGGCAACGAGAAAGTTTAGAATCTTCCTCCTCCAGAAAAATTCACACCTGAAAAATGAAGGCAGGTTTCTTGAACCTTCCTCAAAACCATTCCCTGAGGATTACATAGCACCAGTGAGATTCTGTGGTGACAGGACAGAACGATTAATCACAGAATCACAGAATCGCTGGAGCTGGAAGGGACCTCTAGAGATCATTTAGTCCAGCTCTCTCACTGAAGTACGATAACCTAGAGGACCTTACACAGGACTGTATCCAGGCAGGTTTTGAATAGTAATACTTTGGTATAACCAATTTAAATCCACTCTATGCTATCAAAAATGTGTGAAATAGCCTTCCCTTGCAAAAAATGTCATAATTCATGTAATTTCACAATTATTAGTAGCTTCTTGGTTTGTATTCACAAGAAATTACTTGGCATTATTATTTTAATTTCACAGGTACTATTAGCATATATGCACTTTTTGGCCATCTATAAAATGAGGTATTTTATATGAAAAATACAGATGATTTACTGTTCCCACAGAGAACCTTTGCTTGAGTATGGTTACACAGACCTTCACACATGGATGCCAGCTTGGCCTGAACTTTGCTCTTAGCTCATAAAAGCCATTGGCATGGTGCAGCACTTGGGTTATGAGCTCAGCTGGAAGGCAGATAACTCAGACTGAACTTTTGGGTTAGCAGGGTTACTCAGATTTGCATTTCTGAAGAAAGTCAGCAGAAAGAACACTTGCCTGTAGGCAAAGATTATACAGAAGCCGGAGTGTCATTTTTCATGTCTGTTAATGTGTCTTCTCAGGAGCATCAATGTGGCTGTTTCCACCACATGAGGAAAAACAAGATTTTCCAGAGATTAAACGTGAATTACCTATTCTACCATTACCTTAACCATAATTAAGGCATTGAACTACCACATATCAATAACATATTAATTAAAATATTTTGCCCCCACTAAACCATCTCTTTCTTTATAGTTTTGTTTTGAATTCACATTTAAGAACATTTTCAAAGCCTTTGTTTCTTCTTATCTATTTTTCCAGCCGCTGCTTACCTTCATGAACAGGTGAAAGACTGCAAATTGCCTACATAGGAGGACTCAAAAGAACCAAAGGATTTTGACATGGCTATTAGGATGAAATTGCTGTGCTGTCCTTTGTGGATAACTTTTCACAGAATCACAGAACAGCCATGGTTGGATGTTTCATTTTCTAGAATGTATCACATTTAACAATTTTAATGTTAGAGATCATTGTTAGTTGAAGTTTCAGTATCTCAATTGTTGTAATTTTCCATTCGCCAAACTCACTCCTGTTTACAGAGTCTATATGTTTCACATATACATTACTGCAGACCCTTCCTTTCTTTTATTTAGGTTACAAACTACCTTTTATTTGTAAAATGTTATTTACATATTCACATTACAAACAATATGTACAGAAAAACTACATGGCTATTTTTTTCTAGTAAGTGTAAATCTGAATTGATTAAAAAGGATTTAAAGATGACTGGGAAAAAAGCTGCTTCTGCTTCTAGTAGAAATTACTTTTGTTTTAGGAACATAATACATTTGTACTGGCTGTGAGACCTCAGGCTTTTTTTGTCTCACTGTCCCTTCAAATCCATCAATACCAGCACACTATTCTTCCCTTGTCTTTGTTTCGTTCATCGCTTGTCCTCAGAAATATATGGGGAGAGGGGGAACCGTGTCATTCAGCTAGCCATGTTTCCTGGGATATCGAAGGTTTATTATTTGTTTTGGAAACAGAGGAGCTTTATTAGGGTTATTCTTGGGCATCTGCTTTCTCCACATTTTTCTTTCAGAACCCAATGTGCCTTTTTCAACTTTTTGTGAGTACTCAGGGGTTTCACAGAACACCTGCAAACAAAATCACTAGGTACTGGAAATGGAATAAAAATTTATATTTTTGTCTCTCTCATAGATCTGTCTTGTGTTTTCTTATGTGTCTAGACAGCATCGCACACAAAGGGTTCCTGCTCAGTGGCTACACTCCTTAGGCTATGTCTGTACTAAAAAATGAATAAGTGCCAGGGAATGTTCCTGGGCAGCAGAACTCCGTCATCTGTAAATTGTTAGCATGGTCCCTGGTATGGTTTTGGGCTCAGCCAACTGGCACTTTCAAATGTTCCCACGCACTACTCAGGAGTTAACCTGGGCCACAGAAAATTTCCATGAGGTAGTCTGAACACTGGCACCCTGGTTTGCTAATTATCAGAGTTTAATAAATGGTCATGGGCTGTTCAGCATCAGCTTACATCAGTGGCCCCAGCACACTTCATTTTTAGTGTAGTTATAGCCTCAGAGCTCTTCCCAGTTCCCATATGTGCATCCCACTGATACTCTAACTCCGCATCAGATCAAGACCCAAGAACTCATTTTTTTCAGATTTCACACGCATGTCAAAGAAAGTAAATGAGAGTCTGCTGGAAGGCAACCACAGGATGCCCCAGACAGGTCCTCAGTCAGACAGGACCAGGATGATGGGGCACTCAGCAGAGAGCACCCGTCATTCTGTTTCTCTAGAGCCTTACATACTATGTCCCATTCTGAGCACAAAACAATTATGTCAGCTCTTGTTTTCTGTATTAAAAGGGAGGAGTTTATATATTCTTAGGAAATTAATTGTCTTGCAGGTACTTGAAGATTACCATTTTCTTCAGGACCTGGCATGCCAGCAGCAGCTTGTTAAACTTCCCTGTGATCTGACAAATTGCTGAACCTGGCATTTGAGATCAAAAATTATAAAGGAACAAAACAGTAACGGCAATCTGAAAGCAGTGAAATGAAGGAGTTTCATCCTCTCTATCTGGAATCCCATTCTGAAATCCCATGCTTTGCATTGGAGGCACATCATGGTCTTCCTCAACAGAAAACTATTTATCTGCTCTATAGCCTTTACTAGATGCTACCAATTAGTGTCTTATTTTCAATTTGTGTTTCTCTCTTTCCTTCAGAAAAAGTTGCAGTTTGAATTTTGTGTTCTCCTCTTTTATGCCTCTATCACTGGTCTGCATTTTGACAGCAATATTGGAAGCCAGTGGTCCAGGAAGTTGATGACAGCAGCAGTTCTTTTCTGGTTCACAGCTCTGCTTTTCAGATTATTTAAACTAAGTAACTTCTGTGTTTCAGTTTGTTTATTTTGCTGTTTTCGAGGGGCTTTTTAAGAACACCATGATTCATCTAGCAGGATGATCTATTCTCCAGGATCAATTAACTTTTAGACTGTAGAGCCTTGATTCTGTTTCTATCTGCAGAGTTCAATTAAATTATCAACATCCTCTTTCAGAATATTTTATGTTCTACCTGTTTTTAACAAGGGGTATATCTATACCCCACACAAGAGCAAGAGGATAAACCGTATCTAAGAATAAAAAATTTCCCTAAAAAAACTTTTGCACAACACAAAGAAGCACTTTTTGAACCTCACATGCATCTTGACCTGTGGATGACACTTCTTTCAGTCATGATCTGGCTGCTACTTAGATCGTCAAGAAATCTTATTACTTGATCCACTGCACAGAAGCAATTTTCATTTTCTACAGGACCAGCATTTCTACATAGTTAATACAGCCAGCCTCCCATGAGCAGTGTATCAGTGCTCTGAGTTTATGAAGATAATGACAAAGCTGTGACAATACGCACAGTGGGAGTGCGCTGCACAGACATACAGTTTACACGGCACAAAGCCAACCTAGAGCTATCGTGCTGGCTCAATAACTGAAGTTACTGAGTCCACAGAACTCCTGCAGCATTCCAGCACTCTGGAATACATGGGAAATGACTAATTGCAGCAGTGGAACAAACATGGGCCAGTACATACATATCACACAATAACCTGGTACTGTGTCTCTCCAGCAACACAGCATCAGTCATTCAGCAGG
>NW_009953505.1:572755-575893 GCF_000747805.2 Chaetura pelagica
CAGGAATCGGCCCTGATCTGTCCTGGCTGATGGGCTCCAGTTCAGTACCAGCCCTGGCAGAGCAGGCTACCTCCATCCAGCCTGAGGTGCCCATCACTGCAGAACTACATCAAGATACAGATCTAAGCCTCAGCACTACAAATGTAAAAACTTAATTAGTAGTTTCAATAAACTTATACAGAGGGTACCATATAGATGGGTACTATTTAAGAAGTACTATATTGAGGAGTTAATGGAAGCAAAGCATCCACTGGAAATACTGCAAACAGTAAATAAATAAATCTACCTAGAATACTGTGAATAACTTTTCAATTAAATACTAACATACAGTAAATTTCTAAGTGTTCCTTAGGCCAATTTCTCCTTTTTTTACCATGACATCCTTTGAATTTATTAGAAGGAGTCAAGAACACATTTACACTTCTATCATACAACTATAAATGCATTCCCTTTCAATGTATTCTCAGATATTATTTTTTTTAATGGTTATATTGTGACTATAATATCCAGCTAAATTAAACTGTCATAAAAGATCTAGGTAGCAGTAGTAGGGTTGTATTTATTAAGACTAAGTCAAAACTCAGCATTGAGGAAATTCTAGAGAGTTATGGCTTTCTTCCAGCCTCCATATGAGAGTTTCTTTCCTATAAAATGAAATGAAGACGGGGGGGTGTTGGGAAGGTGGAGGCAGGGGCTGGACACAATGATGCTGGAAGATTCCAGGTCATATTTTAGAGGCTTTAGAAGAGAGCACTGACCAGTTTAGACAGAGTAAATGAGTATCAGCTACTTCTTCAGACTCTCCTTCTAGAGTCAGCCTGGAGCAAAATTAAGTTCAATGGAAAACTTTTTGAGGAATGAAAACCAATACAATAACAGAGGTATTGGAGGATCAAGCAGACCATGTGTCTTTTACCAGCAACAAGCTCTCTATGTACAACTTTCCCAGGTCAGGACTCCCTGAGTGCTTGGACGAACACACACAACCAATAACATTTCTCCAGCTTTTGTTCTGTATCTTGCTTCTTTTTAGAGCTAAAGAAAGTCTGCTTTTCCAGCACAAAGAAACTTGTTATTCTCATTGGCACTAGCTGGTACAGCATATTTTACAATTTTTGTCAACTGTTTACACCTCAGACCTGCTAGGCTAATCCTCAGCTACATCTATATTAGTAAAAATACCCATTGTTCCAGGTCACTAATGCCAGTTGGCATCTAGTAGCCCACAACTACAACTGCTATTCTCAGTTCCAGAAAACTTCCTCACTGTTGAGAACAGTGGCTGCATGAAAACCAACAACTAGGAACAATTCCAGCAACACTTTTAATTCCCAAACTGTGAAGGGAATTGTTTGGGAGACTGTAGATGTCCTAGGCAAAAAGCCTAGCAAAGAATTGGTTAAAGATACAAAAGTCAATAACATCCTTGTCTGAAGACACTGTGAGGTTGTGCAGTTCAAAACCCTAAAAGAAGGCAGCAAGACAAACAGTAGAATTACATCCTTGGACTTCAGGAGAGCAGAAGTGAGCCTGTTCAGAGACCTGCCTAGCAGCATCCTGTAAGAGGGCAGGTAAGTCAAGGAGAACTTGTTGATCTTTAGGATATCCTCCTCGAAAGTATGAAAACAGTCCTTTGTAGTGTACCAAAAGTCAAAGAAACATGGTAGAAGGCCAGCATGGATGAACAACAAGTACTGACTGACAACAGGCATAAAAAGGAAGCACAGAGATGGTGGAAGAAGGAGTAAGCTATTTGAGTGCAATACAAAGATATTGCCCAACCACACAGGGATGGATGTAGGTAAAACAAAGTTCAGGCAAAGGTGAAATTAGCAAAGGATGTGAAAAGCAACTAGAAAGGCTTTTACAGATAAAATGGTGAAAAGTCTAAAGAGAACATGCTCCTGTTACTCAATGGGACAGTGAACTTAGTAACACAAATAAGTCTGAGGTACCTGCTGTTTTCTTTGCTTCAGTCCTTACAGGTGAGGTGGTCAGAAAAGCACAGTGATGAGACAAGATGCAATAGGCAGAAGATGCAACAAAGGAAATTCAGATCTGGTCTAAAGAAATACTTCCCTGTGGCACAGATTGGCCAGAGAATTTGTAGAACCTCCACTGCTGGGAATGGCAACTTTTCAAACTCAGCTGAACCATGCCATGAGCAACATGATCTAGTTGGACCTCCTCTGAGAAAGGGCTGGGTTTAAATTACCTACACAGGTCTGTTTCAGACCACACTGTTTTATGATTTGGTGATTCTATGAACAATTTAATAGCATAGATGACAGCATTCCAGTACCCAATAATGTTTCCAGAAGCTGTTTCATTTACCATTATAAAGGTATCCTCCCTTTCCACCGAGAAAATTAATAAATAAGCAAGTATATCTTGGAAGCACAGAAGCATAAGAGGAACTGTTTCTGAGAGGCAATTACTTTTGTCTCTTTTGAATAGAGACCTAATCTTCACAGGCAAACATGGTAATAAATTATTAGAAGTCAAGAAAAGAGCTCTTGAGAAAAGATTGACGGAATAGCATTGTTTATTCTCAAGTGGAAGACTTCCACTGTACAAAAAAGTTTTCATATAGGCAATGTTTCTAAGAGAAAAGAAGTAACTATTCCCTTGGACTGAGCAAGGAGTTATATCAAGAAAGCTGTAAAAGTTACACACTTGAAAACCAGAACTCAACACTCTATTGCTTTCCACTAAACCAATTTCTTCAATTACAACAATCTTCTCCAACTTAACAAAAAAAATTTCCTATATGTCATTATATCAAATGCTTTATTGACTTCTGGTAAATTAACTCTATTGTCTTTCCTATTCATATGCAATTAGTCTTGCACTAGCCTGCAATGCATTTCATTTAATTTTCTCTCATTATTCTTACCCTCAGTTTTTTTCTAAAACTGTGTGCTGTTCTTAAAACAGGGTTAGTCCATCTACCATTCACCAGTCATGAAATACCACCCTTATTTGATAGATCTATTAAAAACTGAAATGGCAAAGGAAAGATTGCCTTTAGAAACTGAAAGCTTCTGTTAGCCTTGGAAAAAATGATTGCAATATTGCAATATTTTCCCTGTAAACATGTTTTGAATCAACTGTATATAGAAGCAGAAAGCATGGGGG
>NW_009953505.1:575939-579955 GCF_000747805.2 Chaetura pelagica
CTGAAGAGTAGCAAGAGACTCATGGTCCACTTCTCCAACACAAGGGAAAGCTACACTGGATGAGTCTAAAAATCTCAAAGCAGTTAATGTACTGCTGGTATCCACTGACTTTAAATTTTAAAAGGATAATAAAGGGATCCTATTACAATTGATAGCATTTTTTTAAAGACTACAATAGTCAGCAAATATTCAAAATCAAAATGCAAAGATACAGACACCAAAAAAAAAAAGGATATGAAAGGTTTCTTTTGGAACAAACATTGTTTAATATGTGTCATTTTAACCAACACAATGGAGTAAAAAATTGCAGAGCTGAGTCTCTCAGAGGTCTTGTTGAAAATACTTAAGATGTTCAAACTTGTTTCAAAATGAAAGAGCTTCCAATTTTATTTGGCTTCCTAGCTGGATGTCCTACACAACTCTCTGACATTTCAATACCCATATGAAAATGCACTACAGAGCCTACTGTGAAGTGGGAACAAATTCATGGCAGTTCAGATATTCTATTTAATTTGCCTGAAATATTAATTTAAACACAACATTTGAGTATGACACCACCTCTGAGATATGCTGTGTGCAGCATTTCTATAATTTAAATAATGTAGACTTGGTAAGCACGGGTAGAAAGGGGCACATGAGCTAGACCACACACTCACACTGTAACTGAAAGGGCCAGAAACTCCTGGGGTACAGCTCACACCATTCTGCACTATTTTAGACATCTTAAGAGTTTTCCATTCAAGCTGATGTAAACTGGGCTCTAAAAATTACTATTTTTCTCAATTGATTATGAAGGGACCCTAGGGTAACTCCAGTGGTCTAAGTAATTATATCAATAATCAAGTTTATTATGTACAACACACTGAAAGCTGTTGTTTAAGCAAAGTGATGTCCAGTGATGATGGAAGTTCAAATCAGAGAATTCCTCTCAGAAGACACACATGCTTGGTTTTATAACAATTTAGCGAGATATGCTGTGTGCAGCATTTCTATAATTTAAATAATGTAGACTTGGTAAGCACGGGTAGAAAGGGGCACATGAGCTAGACCACACACTCACACTGTAACTGAAAGGGCCAGAAACTCCTGGGGTACAGCTCACACCATTCTGCACTATTTTAGACATCTTAAGAGTTTTCCATTCAAGCTGATGTAAACTGGGCTCTAAAAATTACTATTTTTCTCAATTGATTATGAAGGGACCCTAGGGTAACTCCAGTGGTCTAAGTAATTATATCAATAATCAAGTTTATTATGTACAACACACTGAAAGCTGTTGTTTAAGCAAAGTGATGTCCAGTGATGATGGAAGTTCAAATCAGATAATTCCTCTCAGAAGACACACATGCTTGGTTTTATAACAATTTAGCTCTGCTATTTATTACTGTATTACGATTTAAACTACTATAACTCTCTGACGTTTTCAGTCTGAGTATGTGTCACTCTTCTAAGAATTTTGGGGACTCTTCAATGTAGCACTTCAGCATCTTTCAGTATATTCACCAAATGATGTAATTAACATTGAACACTTCAATCTCTTTAACCTTTGTTCATAGTCAAGTTATTTTTAAATCTTTGCATATCTGTCAAGTTTCACCCAACTAAGCATGACATTCACACCTTGACTCCACACTCAGGATTCTCCTAAGCACTTGTAAATGAGGCCAGAGACCTCAGAAGACTGTGGGTTCTTTGCTTCTTCCAACTCCAAAGTCCCTGAAATTGTCCAATTGTATTTCTGATGCTTTCCAAGAAGCTCAGTTAGAAATCCTGTGCCTGACATCTCAACTGGGGAATGAATAAACTTTTTCACCAAGTATTACTCTGAGCAGAGCAGAATCTTGGATCTGGGTCTTCCCAACATCAGTGAAAGGATCAGAATCAGCTCTGCGAATGACAAGTAGGAGCTATTTTAACTGAAAGTTGCCCCAGTTTATGTGAAATGTGCAATAAATATTGTAAATTTTAAATGAATGCCATATGTGGAAAGATACTTCCACACAGCATATAATTAGCTCATGCATTTTAATTATTGTGTTGAGGGAGATGATGCCTTCAGGCCATACACAAAATATTTGCTATGCAAATATCTGTTATGCACATTTTGGAATAGAGGTAGCATACATAATATGGGATAGATGATAGATAGATAGATAGATAGATAGATAGATAGATAGATAGATAGATAGATAGATAGAAGAAAGGACAGGTAGCCTGGGAGCAATACAGAGAATTTGTGTAAGCCAGGGATCATGTTAGGAAAGCTAAAGCCCTGATAGAATTAAATCTCTCCAGGGACATCAAGGGCAACAAGAAAAGCTTCTATAGGTCTATGGGTGAGAAAAGGAAGACTATGGAAAATTGGGTCAGAAGGAAATGGGAGACCTGGTGACCTGGGATATGGAGAAGGCTGGGATACTTAGTGACTTTCTTGCTGCACTGCTCACTGGCAAGTGCTCAAGCCACACTGCCCCAGTCACAGAATCACAGAATCACCAAGGCTGGAAAAGACCTTTAAGATCATCGACTCCAGCTTATGACCAACACCACCACATGGGCTAGACCATGGCACTAAGTGCCACATCCAGCCTTTCCTTGAACACATCCAGGGACGGTTCCTCCACCACTTCCCTGGGAAGTCCATTCCAATGTCTAATCACCCTCTCTGTGAGGAAGTACTTCCTAATATCCAACCTAAACCTCCCCTGGATCAGCTTGAGGCCATGCCCTCTTGTCTTGTTACTACTTGCCTGGAAAAAGAGCCCAGCCCCCACCTGATTATAACCTCCCTTCAGGTAGCTGAAGAGAGTGATAAGGTCCCCCCTAAGTCTCCTCATAATAATTTGATTTTCAAATAAAATATTTTTAAATGGTGTCTATCCATATAAAATTTGTTCAAAAACTGCTCCCTCCCCTCAGTCAATGCCACAAATAAGGGTGATCTCCAGACGGTCTAAACTGCTAGAAAAACCAGACTTTTTCCCAGTCACACTGAAGTGAATAAAGCTTCCATTATCACTGCAGTATTTATCTGTTTCACTCTACTGTATTTTTTGTATTCCCTATACCACTATCCTAAGAAATTGTTTCTGTAAATTGATAGGAACTATAAAGATAACCAGCATGAAGATGTCTGAAATGTCATTTAAGGAAGTGGATCACAGTAAAGTTTTTTTTTGTAGTTTTGCAATTTACAAATCATTCAGTCATACTTAATGGCTAAAAATGCAAAACTTTCAGGTTTTCAAATCAAAACAAAACACACCCCACAATGCACATGGATGTGCACACATGCACACAAGCCAATTTAATCAGTAAGAATGAAAATCACACAGGTAATTAGGAATCACTCAGACTTTCAGCCTACACAGTGACAAGACAACTGGCAAATATCTGGAGTACTGCACAAATTGTATCACATGTTCTGTAACCAGAAAAGGAAGTCTTACCTAAGTACAGCAATACTTGGCCCAACTCAGTTCACCTGCAATAAATAAACTGAAGAGATGCTAGACAGCTACATTTATCTGAAACTTACTTCTCTTACATAAAGCATAAAACATTTCAGGGTTATTTCTAAACAGCTACATAATCACAGCACTGGTCTTCCCATTTTCACTGTGTCTCTTCTACAAGAATAGCTGAACTTCTGGCAGTAGATACTTCAGCAACTCAATTACAGCCAAGATAGAGGCTGTTTTTAAACACTTCCCCAGATATATTTAGGTTTTGGTTTTAGAGCTTAAGTACTCTCATTTACTTTTCTAAATTATATGAGTGGCCATTTTTTTTTTTCTGTAGTCAGCACTCCTCATTTTCAAATTCACCAAAGCACAGAATCATCAAGGTTGGAAAAGACCTTCAAGATCAAGTCCAAACATCCACTCTACACCCCCATGACGACTAAACCATCTCCCGAAACACTATGTCTACCTGTTTCTTGAACACTTCCAAGCACCTGTATGGTGTCTGTAGCATCTCCCTGGGCAACCTATTCCAATGTCTCATCACTCTTT
>NW_009953505.1:579966-598909 GCF_000747805.2 Chaetura pelagica
TCTTTCCATGAAGAATTTTTCCCTAATATCTAATCTGAACCTCCCCTGCTCCAACCTGACCCCATTTCCTCTTGTCCTATCACTGATCACTAGGGAGAAGAGGCCAACACTCACCTCACTACAACCCCCTTTCAGGCAGTTGTAGAGAGCAATGAGGTCTCCCTTCAGTCTCTTCTTCTCCAGGCTGAACAGCCCCAGCAAAAATAAAGCATCTGTGTTAAAATAATTCTCATTCTAATATCTTACGGTCAATAGAACATCTAAGCAGATAAACTCGTAACACTCACTTATGCCAAATAATTTTTCAATCTCTGTTTATGCAAATTAACTCATAAGTGTTCCTCTCCTCTTTTAAATTTGCAAAACTGGCAAGTGCCTTAAAGCCTTATAACATACTTTATAAAAACGACATACAGACACAGCTTAGTTCAGTATTTGTATAACACCTCTTTGTCTACCCATCCTTCTAATGTAAACACTAATGAGAAAATATATATAATTATATACAAATATGTTCAGGTATGTGCAAAAGCCTCTTGCCTCCCACCCCCAGCAACTGTGAACAGTCCTGAAGAATCCCAGAGCTGCTGCTGCAGAAAGCAGAGAGTGATAAGGGTCAGGAGAGCTCGAGCCTGGGAGATTGATGGTGATGGATGGATGGAGTCCTTCCCGGACGCCGGCCATGGGTGAAAGAGAAGGGAAGAAGAAGCAGGAAGGAAGTTGTCTTCTGTGATCTCTGACCTTCCTCTGAGCTTACGTAGATATATGGAATGGAATATCTCTGGCCAGTTTTGCTGTCTGTCTCACTCAGCCTCCTACAGGGGGGTCATAGATATCCCTGTAGTGTCTGAGCCAGCAGAATAAAGATGTGACCTTGAAGACCCAGCAGTCAGAAAAACATTCCTCTCTTATCAGTCTTAAGTTAGAACACACTGTGACTAGTTAAAAGAAAGCTTGCTGAAGGAAAAAAAAAAAGCAGTAAAAGGAAAATTGGCTTCATCCTGACTCAAACCAGGACAGTAGTAAAGTATCAGAATGGGTTCTTTCCATTTCCTCTTCTGTAGCTAAAGTCCAAGTTCCTAAAGCTCTGTGGTTTTTACTTAAGGATACACTTTAGTTCCACTAACATCATTAAGACTTCATCACAAGCTCAAGCACTTTCTGAATTGGACAAGTCTTAATTGTGTTTTCAAACTTACAGATAGGTTCAGACAATTTAGATTTTCATATTATTTCCACTGCTCCCTACACCTTTTGTGTACAGATTAATTCAAAAGCAAAAGAAGGTTCCAGAAGCTGCAATATAAGCACATGAAATCACATTTGTCAAAACAAACTAATAGTTGTCAAGCATCTTGTAGTTTTCTCTTTTTCAAAGTACTAACAACAATCCTTTCATGCTTTCCTAGTCAGAAATTAATCCATAATTTGTTTGAATGGAGCCCCTATATTCATAGACCATGAGTGCCTTGGAAGAGGCAACAGTTTCTGCCTGTCCCCTTCCCAGGCCTGGGGTTTTGCCTCCCCAGATACAAAAATATCTCTGGCTGGCATTTGTGACTAAGCAGAATGAAGAAACTGGGCAAACCAGAGAGACAACTGTGGCAGCCTCCATTCTAACATTTGCATTACAAAGCTACTGTTGACTTTGCTAAGCTGGATTTTATGGCATTCTGCTGGATTGCATCTTCAGTACTGCATTACCCATTTAGCATATTTCTCTTTAAAAAGTTCACAAGCTGCATCTCTTCTGCTTCCGTTCTGAACCTCTTCCAAATGTCTACTTTCCAATAGTAAAACTGTGTTTAACTGCTGTCCGTATTAATGTCATGACCTACTAGCAGTAAGTGAGCTCTATGGAGCACTATCTTTTCCTACCCATAACACCATGGGGAGTTGTATAGACAACACCTTATCATAGAATCATAGAATCTTAGGGGTTGGAAAGGACCTCAAAAGATCATCTAGTCCAACCCCCCCTGCAAGAGCAGGGTCACCTAGAGTACATCACATAGGAACACATCCAGGTGGGTTTTGAATGTCTCCAGTGAAGGAGACTCCACAACCTCCCTTGGCAGCTATAATGAAATATGAAAATATTAGCCACTACACACGGGAACAGGGGAAGTAAAACTGATTTCTGGCTTGCAAACAAGACCCATCTGTGACAATGCTTGATAGGACTCTAGTTTTTCCCTTTCCAACTTTATGCCTGGTCAACACAAAAACCCAAGAGTCTTGTCTTCTTTCCAGAAAACGGATTTAAGCTCAAGCAGTAAATATTTGTGTCTTGAGCTCTGTAAGGCCTTGTTTGAAAACGCCACACTCTGACTCAACTGCTTTGCTTATGCTTGCAATCGCTTGTCAAATGCTAGAGCATGGCTCTTAGCCAGGTTATTACAATAACAAAGGGGTGCTTCAGCACTGAGAAGACCTTCTACATCAGACCTGCTGTAGGCCTGTATTTAAAGGGTATGATGCTAGGATACATGGACCACCCTGAAGCCCAGGCTCAAACTGTCCAAATCTTTAAACTATGTGAATTGGCATGTTGTTAACATCACCACTCAAAAACCCAGATGAAACAACTCTGTGTGTACACAATCAAAATAACACTTGCTCTGCATGCCACAAGGCTGGCTAGCTTGGCACCCCCTATTATGTACCTGCGGAACACAGACACGATCCTATCTTCTCATTGCCCCTCTCTGTGTCTTTCAGTAACCCTGCCAAAGGATATCCTGGCAGCAGTGCCCTACATTTCCCTAGCTCAGAAGCTGCAGTTCCCCTCGGGGGTGCCATGTGATGGGGATGAAGAAACTCCTGACTGCCTTCACACAACTCATGCCCATGTAAGGTCCAGCCACCATCTACTCACAGAACTCTTCTGCAAATGAGGAGAAACATGACACTATGCTGACACTGTAACGCAAGCCTGTGCCAGTGTTGCCAAGAGCTCTGCTGAGCTCTCACTGCTTTGATCATTTAAGGACAAGGGGCAATTTCCTCTAATTCCATTTAACATCATCTATTTTCAAAAAGGGGAAAACAGGGAATGTGTATGAGTGTATGCATAAATTATACATAAGTTTGTAAAAGGAGGAAAAACAAACGTATCACACCGCACAGTTTAACTGAGCTCTACCCAGTTGTTGAATGTATCTCAATTCAATTGTAATTTAGAAATCCAAGAAATGCATGGGGAAATTCAAGCACAGGGTGAAACATTGGCTCAGAATTCCGACTGAATGCACAAGGGTGATTTTTCTTCCTTTTTCATGATTTAGTGATGTGAATTACTTCTGGCATGAGTCAGACCCATTTTTCACCATTACCTTTAGCACTGT
The DNA here is from genome assembly GCF_000747805.2 of Chaetura pelagica. Classification (NCBI taxonomy): domain Eukaryota; kingdom Metazoa; phylum Chordata; class Aves; order Apodiformes; family Apodidae; genus Chaetura; species Chaetura pelagica. The sequence goes on from NW_009953505.1 coordinate 583,314, forward strand.
TTATTACACAGAGTTGTAGGTCCAGGCAGTAGGATAGTGTATCAGCAAAAAAGCCAGAGAAACATGCAACAGAAGAGCTGGAGAGATTATTAAAAGGATGATAAAAGTAATGTAAAGTGCCTTAACAAGACAGCATTTTGGCTAGCTGCCTCCTGATCAGAGAAATGCTGGCAAAGGTAAGAAGTCCAAATAAGACACTTTAATTTTATTTTTGTAAACCTTTATTAATTTTAGCTGTTTACACCTTTTTATTGCTTGTCCTAAACTAATACTGGCACAAAAATTAAGATCCTTGAAGGAAAAATTACTATCCTCTATACACAGACTTGACAACAAACAAACATCCAGTTGCAAAGAAGAAATTCTAGACAAGAAACAATGTGGCAACTAAAATCACCCTAATATTTCAACATACAATACAGGTAAAGATAGAAAAGAGTGGAATAACACCTTAAAAGAATTATTAATTGAATGAAAGGAACTACATCTGCATGGTTTACCTATAAAACCTACAGTGTACAACAGAAACCAGCAAGCCTGTAACAAGGATACAGCAGACCACCATGCCCTCCAGTCAGCACCAAAGTAACACTCCCAACACAGGAATAAACTGTGCTTTAATCATATTTGTCAGCTTCTGGAATGTAATTAAAAAAATTAGTAAATTAGTAATTCTTTCAGTCTCTGTTTCTTGAAAATCTGACTATTAGCATCAAATGTAGATGAAATCAGTCTAATCCACTCATCACAACCATTGACAATAATTGTGCCTGATTTTCTTCAAAGTGCAGATATGAAATATAACAAGCCATTGTCATCAAATAGCATAAATTTCTAAGTATAGTCTCTACAATCAGAGTTGTTCATGATGAAATATTATTCAGATCCTATTCTTTTTTTAAAATATAGTGTCTTTCCAGAACTTTTCCTTTGTATATGTCTCATTGATCTTGCCCTGTCATGGGTGAGGGCTCTGACCTGAAGAAAATTGCCAATAAAATAAAGGGAGAAAAATATGGACTTTAACATCGTGGATACTCCATGCTGAATACAAATGTTTCACATGATTCAAGGAGAACTAGACTAATATGGTAAGTTATGAATGGATGCAGTGGTGGATAAAAAGGGATTGGTACAAAATGAAAGCCATGTAAACAACTGATAAGGAAAATGACAACTGACAACCTCAGGACTGCTTAAACTAAAGAAAAAAAGCATTAAAGGTCTTTTAAATGTTTGAAAAGGGAATAGCAATAGGAGAACCTGTTGAAATGAGATTAGTGACTGGGATTTGGCAAGAGAGAATTCCCTTCTGCAGAAGCAACATGCACCCATTTCGCTCAGCACTGGAAGAACAGATGTAAGTTGCACATGCTTCACTGAGAAGCAGAAGAGGATATAATTGTACTAACAACAAAATAACCCAGAGATAATTTTGTTTCCCGTAAAACAGATATGCAACAATATATCTAACAGAATTCCAACAAGGTGGCAGGTACAATTATTCTAGAAGTCACATTTGACTGATTTAGGACCCTAGCATGTTTATCCATTTTTTCATTCGTTATGCTCTCTAAGACAATGAAAAGTGTCCATTAGCTAATATGAACATTGATCTAACCAAGTATTTCTACAAAATGAAAACATCCCAGAAAAGCTTCATTTTTAATTCAATCTATGATGAAATGCTGACTCTAACTAACTTTTTAAAATTTATTTATTCTATTTTTTAACAAGTTCAGAGAAAAAAAATAAATCTAACCTGCTTTTTCCTTCTTGGATAAAATAAAGTTTTCCACATTAATTCTAGTTCCAGTAGAGGAGAATTTTTTTTCCTCCTCTGTTCAATAATGAAATGTGCCTATCTTTACTCTTCTTGCATCTATGTTAGGAAGAAGTCATTTTCATTATGTAAATGTGATGTATTCTAATTAAATGGAAGAATAAAGGCAATATAACATTTACCTTAAAAGCACTTAAAAACAAGGCTATATTCAACAAAAAGAACAGCTGAGTGGTGTTACCCAGAAGAAAACTAAAACCAGATAAAAACCATGAAACTGAATACCATGAAAAGAAGGATAGAGCTGAGTTATTTCTTTAGATGCTACTCACTATCTGCTGCAAAGTAGGTTTAAGAAATATGCATCCTGCACACACACAAAAGTTAAAAGAATTTCACTACAAATCAGTGCAATATAGCTTGATTATTAAGAAACATAATTGCAAAAATACTCAGCATTTCAATGTGTGCTTCCATAGAAGGTGAAACAATTTTTTAAAAGTAATTACTTTGGTTTACTTCAAATAACTGCAATTACTGCAATTAAAAAGCAATTACTTGATAAGAATAAAGAAACAATGGCAACATTTATTGCTCCTTGCCATGCACAAATACTTGCTATCCTGACCTTAGGCACACTCCTAGTGAAAACTGAATTGGTGTCAAGTCACACAACACAAGTCCAGCAGGAAAAATCCTTTGCCCTTCTCAGACCTGAGATGTGGTAACAATTCCAATAGATGTCTCAATGTATAAAAGACATCAGATGAGATTTTTAACAGTTACTCTTACTCATAATTGGTGAATATTTTCCTGTGACATTTGTAAAATTTAAAGAATCTTCTGGCCCCCACGTCCCCCTACCACTCAAAAAAGAATCAAAGCCCTGGCATCCACAAAATATTATGTTGCTTTTGATCACATAGAATAGAAGAGATCCATAAGCTAGTATATTTGACAATAGCATTTGTTGTTGTACCTGTCCAGTTAGGTGATAATAGAATCACATAGGGAGGCCTTTAAAAAAGACTCGACAAAAACTGTTATTACATCTAAATGGAAATTAGAGGTTAAATTTCACAGTGGAAAAATCAAGTTTTGAAGTACACCAAGAAATCCTCAAGACCTTTATCTTCTGGAAGAAATATGAGGAACAGACAGGAGAACAGTTATTTTTTAACCATTAAAACAGATACAGAAACAGTATTGATTCATATGAACAGAAATTCCAAACTAACTCAGGTTTTCCTTTTACGTAAGACTTACATAGGAAAATGGGAGCACAGTGTTCATATATAAATTCTCTATTGGGGAAAAAAAATAATAATGAAAAAAATTGTTCTGTTTTGCCAAGTCTACAACCTGACACCTCAGAACTAGAGAGGGGAAAAAAAGAAAAAAAAAAAAAAAAAGAACATGCACTTGCAGAGCTTTACTTTCTCCATGATCCTCTTGCAAATGTTACACTACGTACTCTCTGGAGCAGCAGTAAGTGCAGAAGAGTGAGGAATGGGGAGTCATGCTCTCATGCAGAAATAATCTCTGGGATATAAAGCTAGTCTAGCCAACACGTCATTTCTGTAGATGCTGCATATGAACAATGTCATGAAAATAGTTTCCCAGTGCTTCTCCCCCACACTGTGATGTCCAGTTCCAGGGCATGAGAGGGTACAGCAGCTCCAGCTGGCTTTGCTGTGTTCTGGAATTGACCTTGACTCTTTAGGAAGATGTTGACTGATGACAAGACAGGTGGCAAAAAAAGTATTCCTTACTTTGTACAACCCAAACTTTCTACATTCCTTTGAAACATTCCTTCCAGTTACATCACTTTTAGCGCCTTGCCTTTTTTTTTGTCTCTTTTTTTCTTTTTGAGGTATTTAGCAGTCATAATTTGGTATTTACTGTCCTTATGTTCTCAGAACTGATACTTTCAGGAATACATAGCAGCCATAGAAGCTTTCTGGTTCTCTTTCACCTTGTGTCTCAGTCTTGAGCTCAGGGGTTACTTTGCGGAGCAAGAGGTAAGGTGATCCTACTCTTCAAACAAGACCATAAAGAGATTCCCAGGTTATGCCCAATGGGATCATGTTAACTTCTTCAGAACTTCAATGGGATCTCTAATTTTCAGTTTCCCATAGGATAGTAAGTGATAAAATAACAACTTGCTACATTGATGCTACCCGTTCAGAAGTTTAAAATCTCACGTCTCAAATCGTTCTTAAGGGCAAAGTCTGGTCAGTTACACTGATGAACTGTATCATCCTATTACTACAGCTACTGCAGTGGGTATCACTGAACACATTAATGACCCAGGACAATCATTGTAGGTGTTGCAAAGTGTGAACATGCCCAAGGAGCATCACAAAAAAAAATAAGCTTACCAAGAACAAACAGGTGGGATACTATGCTGATAAAGTTGCAACAATCATGACTGCTTCCTATCATCATATAGAAGGGCAGGGCAATCCTAGCAGAAACAGGGGCAGGATCCCAACTCAGTCTTCCCCAGACCCCTTACAAGCCAAGGAGCAGCAGCAGCCTGCTGCTGAGCACAACTGTGAGCTTGCGAAAAAGGATGCACTCAAATTTTCAGGCAGCATTCAGAGCTTCAAATCTTCTTCTGTATTTCTTAAATACTAGGAGGGCCCCCAAGTTTTTGCACCTTCCTGTATGCATGCATGTTGTCTTTGGGACAGTACCTGGACATGCACCATTCCTCTCATCCCGTAATCAAGTTTCAATGAAAAGGAAATCCAGATAAGAACTGCATCATATCCTCCCAGTGAGTCCCCCTATTTCCCCTCTTCCCTACTGTGTACCTCCATGCCTTCTCTGACCCTCTGAAGATATCAAAATTTGTACGCTTGGTGTAAGTCAGTCTTGTCAGAACACAGGTCAGAAAAGGCACATAGATACCCAGTAGAGCTGCTACCTCTGTATCAGCACCTTCCTCACTGATCCATGGACACATGATACAAATCCTGTGTGAAGGATGTTCTTTTCCTTTAAGGTATTATCAATGGATTCACTAATAACTAGGGAAATTCCTGCTGGTTTTCAGATTTGATGTAAAAATTAAAAACACAGAAATCTCAGGTCATTAAAGATCCTCAGACAACTCTGTAAGGCTGGGCCATTAGACTTGCTGTCTCAATGAACCCCTGAACAGATTCTGGTTTAGGTTTCCCTTCCTGTTATGTATTAAATGCTGCTGCTGATTTTAGGTTGGAAGTGGCTGTGGGGCAAGAAATCCCAGTGTATATTTTATATATCAACCTGTTAGGTAAGATTATTATTATTTTATCATACAAAGCAGTGCTGAAATTTCACCATCACATCATTTATTGTTTATCTGTCAATGTCCTCACATCCGATGTTGCTAAATGATTAAATAGCTTTCTGACTTAATCTTCTAAAAGATGAAAAATGGAAAACTTTCCCTGCTTTGTACCATACACTATTTATTCTGCAAATCTTCTGGAGATACTGCTACTGCTGACTTTCCTGTTAGCAGTGCTCTACAAAATGTCTAAATAATACAGGCTTTATCTTCAGAAATGTATGTTTCTCTCCCACTCTGATTTTTCCTTGTTTTATTTGTTGCTTATATGTCAGTTCAAGATACTGCTATTGTTCCTGCATGATATATGTCATGTTCCCATCATGCCTTAGCTTTTCCTGGCCAGCAAGAGGCTATTACAGACTCTCACCCTCACCAGTTTCCATGGGACTCAACACAGTAACGCAGAATTGCAGCCTGAACTTTCCAGCAATTTTGATTCTGTGTGCTTTTTAAGATGCTGCAATAAGAATACTAAAGTGAGGCCAGACAAAACATCTAGTATCTTTGGAATTTTCCATCTCATGCCAACCACTTGCAAATGAAGCTGTTTTAGCTTTTTTAGCATTACTGCATTTCAATCCAATTTTTGTTAACAGTTGTTGCATTTTTTAGTTCAAGTTTCTACACCTCCAGAGAAAGAGGAAAATTAAATGGTAGATTGTAAGGGGAGAAGTAAGATTCTAAGACTCACATGAGAAAGGTATGAAAGCAGCAGTCTTCGAAAACTGGCTTGAGAAATTAATAGGAAACTTGTGCTTATAGGGACTGGAAAAGAAGGGCTAAAAGAGAGGAAGGGTCATTGCTGCCATCCAGCAGTCTGCTCTTTGCATCTGATTTTTCAGGTAATTTAGTCAGAGCAGCACTTAAAGGTCCCAGTGGAAATTTTGGGAGTTCTACTGCAAATATCCTCAAGTATCCCACTGCACCAGAGTTAATTTAATTTCACCTCCCTGGTACAGTGGAATAGGTTGATCCTATACAGAGACTGAACCCTCCCACACACGTTCCTACGAGGATGGAGGAAACCAAAAGCCAGGCAGTGGACATGGTGCAGGCAAATCCATGAGTATATGGATGTGTCTTTCAATTCAGAGCTAAGAGAAGCTTGAAAGTATTCAGAGCACAGAATCTCCCTTTCAGTAAGCACCACCAGTACTATATACAATTATATTAACTTATACAAAGACTTCTGTCCCACAAGTGCCGAAAATAAAACTTGCATAATTTTAAATTATCATTTCAAAATATTTGTCTACCTAATATATTTGGGTTGTAGTGGTTTTGTTTGTGGGTTGTTTTTTTTTCTGGAGTTAACTAGAAATTAATAAACCCAGAAAGAAAAAAAATTACGTTTCTTTATGCCATTTACTTGAGAGAGTGAAACGGAGGCTATGAGGATGATTAAGGGACTGGAACACCTGCCTTATGAGGAAAGGCTGAGAGACCTGGGGCTTTTTAGTCTAGAGAGGAGAAGACTGAGAGGGGATGTAATTAATGTCTATATATACATGAGGGCTGGGCATCAAGAAGGCAGGGACAAGCTCTTTTCACTTGTGCTCTGTGATAGGAGGAAGGGAAATGGACTCAAACTCAAGCACAGGAAGTTCCACCTTAACGTGAGGAAGAACTTATCTACTGTGAGGGTTACAGAGCACTGGAACAGGCTGCCCAGAGAGGTTGTGGAGTCTTCTTCTCTGGAGACTTTCAAGACCTGTCTGGATGCATTTCTGAGTGACCTGCCGTAGATTTGGTCCTGCTGTGGCAGGGGGGGGGGGGTGGGTTCTATTCTACGTAGCCCTCGAAGAACTTATCTACTGTGAGGGTTACAGAGCACTGGAACAGGCTGCCCAGAGAGGTTGTGGAGTCTTCTTCTCTGGAGACTTTCAAGACCTGTCTGGATGCATTTCTGAGTGACCTGCCGTAGATTTGGTCCTGCTGTGGCAGGGGGGTTGGACTCGTTGATATCCAGAGGTCCCTTCCAACCCCTAACATTCTGTGATCTTCAGCTCATTTATAATTCAACAAACTTAGCAAGCGCAGATAATAAACTAGAAATTTTTAACACTAGAAATATTTAGTAGATACTAATGAATTATCTGCTGATATTTCATTAATCATTTTTTTAAAACACTTGAAAATTCAATGTAATTCCAAATTAGCCTAAGGAAATAATGCATAAAAACAAAGATTACCAAAGTGAAACTAAACTAATAAAGCAAATAAGTTATTGCATTGCAAAACAAGAGGGATTGGTTATAGTCTTCGATCACGAAAAACAGTTGGTTAGGAACAATTCTCAAAGAGAGTCACTGTGCTTCTGAAAGGATTACCGAATCAATTTAAAAAAAAAAAAATCAATACAATGGTTCTGATCCACATAAATCACTAAACATGCTTAGAAACTCACAGAACCATAAACATTGCCACATACTGCAAATGCTTTGGGTAAAAAAGCCTACAATCCACTCTTAACTAATATCTGGATCTTTCATGACACTAAGCTCCCTGTGCTATGAGACTTGTGAGTCTACACACGCTCAAGCTCAGCTGTTTCATGTGGGAGCCCACTGCTAAGTGATCAGACATATTGGGCACCATCTCCATCACAAGCCCCCACTCACAAGCGTGCTGCTGCCATGCATGGGCCCGTGGGGAAGGGAGGGCACTTTCCCACCCTATGATTAGCAGAGAAACAGTAATCGTGACATTTATGGCACGAGCCTTGACAGCACAGACCTGCCGAGCTCTGCGATGCCAATTTCCAAAGCAGCCTCCCACAAGCTGCACCTCAGTTAAAAGTATTTCCTGGATTCACGCTGGTGTTACCATCCTGTTCCATTCTCCTGCAATGTGCCAGGTGCTGCAGGGTGTTTAACTGATGCAATCCATGATTTAAAACACTGCTATTGTAAGAACTGCTCTCCCTGCTGCCAAGCACCCAGGGCCTGGAAGGTTGGCAACTGGACTGTGTGCAGTGAGTCCTTTTGCAATGCACTTCAAGAGCCTTACACAAAGCACCAACTATTGGTTTATTACCACTTGGCAGACCCAAGATGTGTATACAGAATAGGACTAAGAAAATTTAGAGCTCTGATATGGCCACTTGTTCTAAAAACAGGGAGAAAAATCAAGTCTAACACAGCCAAAATATGTACACAGGCAAGTATCTTACAGAGAGAAAGAAAACATACAACATTCCTCAACTTTCCTTTTGAAAGTCTTCTAAGTGATCAGTCATCTTTCCTAAATTCAGTCAATGTGCATGACATGAGAAACCCACATTGGGCCAGGAGTAAAATCAGCACAACCAAGTGTTCATCTGAACTAACATCAACACCGATGAAGGAAGATGGGAAGCAACAGACCAGTGACGAAACCCACACTGTCAGTCTGCTGGGCACATACCACATAAGCTGATCAGGATGTGTAAACTTCACATTTTAGGAGGAACTGGGATGGCTGTGGCTTTCAACTTTTTTTCAACACTTCCTCAGGCTCAGGTTAGCTACTCTCTGGGCTCCAAGTCAGACACTGCCTGCTTGCTCATGGTGGGCCCGGAAGTGTCATGGTGAAATCAAGGTCCTCTCATTTCAAAGTGAGAATTTAACTGACTCCATAGTAGTTTGCTCTTACTAGCAGCAATTAAACTGAAAATTATTAGAAAAATATGAGGTCTCCTGTGCAGCTCAGGGATTACAACCTGCTGTGTTCGTAACCATCACATACCACAACAGAGCCAAGCCTAAGTGTGCAGGAACAGCTCTTTGTGTGCTTATTCTGGAGGGGTGGCTGCTGCTGGTGGTCATTTCCAGCTGAGGTCAACTTGTGACATGAACCTGGGCTATCTAGCAAAACTGCCACACTCCACACATTTTGTGCAAATTCGTAACTTTTTTTTTTTAAACAGTAAATTACATTCAGCTCCTGCAGAAAGCAATCTGTACAAATTAAAACTACACTCAAAATGACAATTCTTCATATGCCATTTCTCTCCACTTAAGGTTCTCGTACCCAACATCACATTTCATCCCTAGTGCCAAAGCTTGCTCGTTTTCTTTCTTTTTTAATATTCACAAACATTTATTTATAGATTTTATATTGGGGAGGACAACTGAGCTGCACTGCCATTTGTACTAATGGTATGAAAGAGTGTAGTTGTACAGAAATCAATACAGAAAATTAACCCAGACTGTAGTTAGCCATCTTCACGTTATATTCCATAACTTCTATTTCACTAAAATAAATATACTTGATTATGTGTTAAAGTTATCATAGTTAAACAAATAATAACTATTATGCTGCAAGATAAAAATGTTAATCTATTGCAGGCAAAAATGCATGTAATTTAATTATCACTAATCTTTTTGTTCATATTTAATGATCAAAACTTACATTTCAGTGCTGCTTATCAACGCAAATCCTCTAAGACTCCTGTTGAGCACACTCTTTGCCTGTCTGCACCTACAAGTATGTGCACAAACACATATGAAGCATTCATCTCGTGCACTTTTAGATTGAAGCCCTTTATTAAGTCATTGTCTTGCACTACATCACAGTTTGAGGTATGAAATCAAGTTATAAAGACTTTGATTAATATAGCTAAACTGCCAACATTTTCTTTTGGTCATGTTTGCAGAGCTGGAAAGTCTAAACACATCTTGATGAGGCAGATCTCATAAAGTAGCCAGTTATTATAACCTTCAGCTTCTGCAGTGGCAAATGCTGCTGGGAGGGTCTTTGACAAAGAACACTCTTGTTATTAACATTTACAGTGAAAAGTATGCCATACATATCCCACACATTTCTTACTCACTGCTCCACCTTCCTCATGCAAATTTAACAAATTACTTACATTTACATGGAAAGTTTCCAGTTCTCTAAAATTAGGACCCACAGGGAAGTACTTCTCCTTCACTCAATAACTACATAAGAGTAACCCACATATACACCCTTTTCTTAAGGATGGATATAAATAAACCTACAGAAATATTGCTATGGCTCAAGCAAAATAGATTATGAAATATTATCACAGGAAAATGCTCGGGTAATGTAGGTGACCAAAGAAAATGCACTCTTAAATTAGTGAGCATATGTAGTGAAAACAAAAGTGCCAAACAACTCAATCCAACACAACCTGCAAGTCTTCACCAAACATGAAAAAGTGTAATTAAAAATCACCTTTGAGAGGTAATTTTCAAAGTGTGTACCAGTTTCTGCATAAGCTCACCGTTTTCAAACATCTTCAAAGCATAAAATGATCTGGTAGAAAACACCATCCACATAATCCTGAGTCTGCTCCAGACCATGTTTAAGACCACCAAGCTGGCATTTATCCCTGGTCCATACCGTGCTCTTTATGGACTAGGCTGCACACATAAGCTAAAGCAGTACTCATTAGCAACAGACCTCAGCTCTCCAAGGTGAAATAAATATTGTCGAGTCTGTTTTGCTGCTCTTTTAAGACAAAACTTTATTGAATGTCCACAAAAAAAAACCAAAAAAAAAACCCAAATAACAAAAAATAAACCCACATGGTTAGTTTCTTTTTTCCTCATTTCTGATGAAGCAAGAAACTTCAGACCATGTGACTGATTTTCTTTTTTACTAACTAACCTGTCAGGGTGAAATAGCAAAAAAAAAATATTTCCTTTTGATTTAAAATATTTATTTTTTTAAATCCTACATTCAGATTTAAAAAGATGTATTTAGGGCAAAAAAGTAAAGCTCAACATTAAGCATATCTTCAGTTCAAAGTGAAGCATCCTTTTCTAGATACTTGTAGGAAAAGAACAGGGAACTAAAACCTGGGTTTTCTAGAGCTTGGTAATAATGGTGATGTTTTTTACCCAAGACTTGGGAAATTAAATTCAGCCATATAGTCTATGAATCCAGACACGATTTTTTTTTCCTCTTGTGCCCAGTAGGGGGTAGATCCATTAGTCTTAATCCATAGGAAAGTGTTCCATGCACTAGGCTATAAAAGGAAATTACCTCAGTCCATACTAAAGCTTCTACCTTTTTGCTATCAACAAAACTATTGTAACATATTTTCAGAGGACACAGCATCTCAGCAAAGACACTAGCAATCTCAAAAACAGCTGCCACATTGCACAGTACTCCCTGAAGAGATTATGTCTAATGAAGAGCCTGGAAGATAATTTTAGAGGTCATTTCAAGGAAGATTGTTGAGGCTGGAGATAAAAATGATGTTATGTCAATAGCAGAAATTCTAATACTGCAGAAATAAATAAATAAATAAATATTATTATATATATTTAACAAAGAAAGGGGTTTAACCTATATATTGGGTTTGATAGTGATGGAAAACACTTGATTCAAGAACCACAAAAGCTGAGGAATGATCTGTGCCTCAAGGCAGTTATGCACATCAGAAACTTCTCTTCCCCTGTCTTCATCTGATGATTTGTGTGCCTCATTTACTTTACAACTGACATATCAATGCCTAATTATCCTTCTTCACATGTATGAGACAATAAGTTTTTCACAATGCAAAATATTTCAATGTATAAATAAGTAACAGAGCCAGATGTCTGACTGAATTAGTGTATTCTCACTGATGCTGATCTGTTCTTCAAAACATTTTTTTCAGCAGAAAAGTTTAATACAAGTACTATCACTTTCAAACCCCACTGCACATTAGCACTTAGATTTGGGGTTAAACCTTTAAATGCACTCTCCATCCTGTTTTAAACTAAAAAATTGGGCTCTTTGCCAATGAAATACTTGAAGAAGACGGGTGGGGAATTCATCCACATTTTTGTCGAACAGGACACAATCTTCTGGCATGTATGTCACAATGTATTTTTTGATACATTATGGGCAAGACTTGATGAAAAGATGGAAGAGGACTACTAGAAAGAGTTCACTTGCATATAATTTCCAATATAAAATTATTAAATCCTCGTATTTTGGAAACCATTTAACTACAAATTCTGTAGATACCCTGAAGTGTATTTTTCCTACCAAAGAATTCAAAAGTAAAGAACAATTTTTCTCACATAATCCCATCTGAATTACATTTTGCACCATACAGCAAATAAAGGTAATTCACTTACTGCCAAAAGACTGTGCGATCCTGCTTGGCATGGCTGAGCCCCAGGCACCTTGCTGAAGTCTTGTTTGCAACAAAGGTAGCAGTTAGCTTGGATATAGTAAAGCTGTTCTCCAGAAAGAGTGAGAAACTCAATCTGATACACACTGTTAAGCACAAGTACTGAAACTCAATGAAAGTCTCAAATACATGACTAAGTCTTCGAGGTCCGTCACTACTCATAGTCAGTTAACACTGACAGGTCAGTATTTCAAGTATTTTTCCAATTTATAGGTAATTTAATACTTAAGAACACTATACTGTCTCAGCCTACACTAACAGAATAACCTCATCAGCACTGCTGAACTCTCTGACACAACATCAACCCAGCTAAATTGAACACTGACAATTATTCTGATTTTTAATGTGACCATGCCATTTTACAATTAATGAATCATTTGAAAAAATATCTGGGGAAAAAAAAAAGAGAAAAAAAAAAAAAAAAAAAAAGGCAAACTCAGTGTCTTTGTATATCAAGATTCAGGAGTACCTCTACTGAACTAAAGTAGTAGTTTGATGGATTAGGGCTTTAGCTACAAATACAAGATATGTTTGTTGGTTGTTTTGGTTTTTTTAATTATCCAGGTACTACACCACTTAAAGGCAGTCACAAAATGACACATGAAAAACATGTTCTATGAACCATACATGCAATGACGTCAGCACTAGGACTAAATCACCACCTGAGGAAAACTGTTTCTTAGTATCAAAGTACTCTTCAAGTGACAGTCACATGCCATATTACACCAGTAAGTATGTTACCCTCTCAGTAATGTTTAAAAGGAGGCAGACTGAGGCTTTTTTTTGGACATCAGCTGTTGTCTCCATTACTGTTCTGCATTAATCACCATCACACAGGATGCTCCTGGGGCATTTTTGCATATGTAAATGATGCATATCATTTTCCAGTTAGTTTGAAAAAAACAAACAACAACAACAACAAAACCCCCAAAAAACATAAAACAACTTCTGCAATATTACATATACCAAGGAATAATCTAAATGAATGTTATTTAAAACATTTTAATATTTTCTTGTGTTTTGCATTTAATCACAGACATTCAACGTCAAGGGACCTGTAGCTAGCTGTACCTCAGTGACAGACCCACAGACCCCATGGTTTAGACTTATAATTGAATGGTCACCAAAGATGCACCGAAGGACTCAAAGGAAAAACATGGCACCTGACAGCACAACCAGCTGAGCTGTTCCATTTCTGAAGCAGCAGCTAAAGAATAAAAACTGACAAACCATGTATGAAGTGACTTCATAAGGCATGCACACTAAGTCCAACTAGATTCACAGCACATGAAATACTCATTTTACATAGCTTATCTGTAAGGGTAATATATATCAGCAGTATCCTCAGGATCTGCAGACACCTATGACTCTAGAGATACAAAGTTAGATTCACATAATACTCTCTACCATACCAACATCAGGAAATACTGGTGATTTGAGGATTTTCAAATAAAATAGAGAAAAGTATTCTTACTGTATGCAAATGACAAAGATTAGAAATGGTATATCCTAAACATGGGCCATTTGATTATGTTCTTGGCCATATGAAGGCCATTAGTAAAACTAATGACTTTTGGCTGGAAAGACAGATCTGCAAAATGTACCTAAGACATGATGTGGGTGAAATTTAGGCAGGCAAATTCAAAACCTGTGCTTAGTAATCACATACCCTGGAGGACCCTAAATCCACTGCATTCACTCCTGCCAGACAAGGAAGTCCATGCAGTGGGGTTGGGAAGGCATTGTCTACAGACACCTGTGAAGTAGCTCCTTCCCATATCCAGAAAAGCCCCCAAAAGACAGCTTCCCTATGCCTAATGTGCATCTATAAAAACAAGTACTGCCCACTAAAGCATCCTTTTTAGTAGCCATTATATAAATTTAAAAAGGGGCCCATTCCTCAAATGTATACCTGCCACATGTATCAGGTAGCTTCTGTCTACTCTGTTAAAAGACTGACAGAGACATCCCCCATCAGGGAGGAACTCCAGGGTCCTGGACCTACCTGTATGACAGAATCAGTCATCTAAGGTCTTGATCTGACACAACTGGGATAATTTTCTGCATTTAGTGCTATCCTAGTTCTACAAAAGCAATTTGATGAGGAAGTAGGAGGCTTTCTTTATCGCCACTGTGAGATGATCAGAGGCAATCTTCATGCTTCTGTGCTGCACCAAGAGCTGCTAGCACAGTCTAACACTGCTGAAGTGAAAATACCAGCACCCCACTGACCTTGTAGATTTTGTTTTAGAGATGTATTTTAATCAGTCATATAAGATCTCTAATCTCTTAGGTGCACAACCATTCTGAATGGGTACACAGCAAAGAAACTTCAGAATTGTTGTATTAGTTCAAAGCTGAACCAATCTCTGAACTAAACATTGTGAGGTTTTTCTCTTGAAAACATTCAGTAAACAGATGCATTCATATATTTTGAGATGGGGTTTAAGTCCAATGTGCCATAATGTATGGTCTTATAGCTACATGAGGTTACTGAATTAGAACTCTACAAAGACACTCAGGAATAGCAGTACAGCAGTGAATTTTGAAAACTGTTTACTCTTAACTGAGTTTATAAATAATCAACCGCTGTGAGTGATGCCACTTTACTTCCTATTATTCCTTTCCTGTATCCAGGTTGTTCATAAGTGGCTGCCAAGTCCCTCACAGATAAAACAGCAAGACCTAGGAGAGGTTGATAACTGGAGTTTACCAGTTAAACAATAAAACACAGTTTGTACAAAAGAAAGTACACATCTTCTGGCAATCACTGGAGATTTTACGACTCATCTTGCACTGCTTAATCCCTATTTTCTTCCTCTGTGGGATAGCTTCTCCTCAGAAGCACTAATAAGTGGTAATTATAGAAGTCACGCTGAGCACACACAACCAGAGGGACACTGTCAACACTGAACGTCAATTGACCTGGATGTTAAGAACAGCAGTTCCCGCAACCTTTAATAATTTGTTTCACTTAGTTTTTACAGCATATGTTTTTCCACCCTACTTTAAATGATAACTCTCAGACAAAACTTAGAGAATTAACTACACGAGGCTGTGTGACTTTGACAAAACGTGCTAAGGAACGGATTATGGTTTCATGAACACGTTTGTAATGTGTGCTTTCTCCCTGGGAGCCTCCGACCGTAGGAGCTAAAATTTCTGTAACTACATGAAACCCCTTGGATATCGTTAGTCTTAAGTAGACCCGAGGTCCCTCGCACCGCTCGCCACAGCAAACCGAGGCCGCTTCGCCTCCCCTGCAGCGGGGCAGCACCGCGCTCCGTGCCCGGGAACAAGCTCTGCCAGCTGGGCACGAGGGGCTGCTCCTCCGCCCT
>NW_009953505.1:601470-602064 GCF_000747805.2 Chaetura pelagica
CGGGGGGGGGGGCAAGGCACTGAAGAAATAACATTATCTACAGGCATCTTTCACACTCACTGTAATAGACTTACTATTTCATCAGGGAATATTTAAAAATGCAAGTTTTAAGTGTATGGCTAAAATGAGTGCAACCCAAAAAATCATCTCTCCCTCATCCCCAGCCATGTTCACACACCTAAAGTATTGCCAAGTTTGTATTTGAATAGTGCACAGCCCTTTACTCTTCAGCCATGGACACCTTCCCCTAATGCCATGCTGAGCAGCCCAGCACCACCAGCACCTGCAGGCAGCAGGCAGGGGGGCTGACGTGCCCCGTGCTCTCCACCAGCCTTTGCCAGACCATGGGTTCAATGACTGCCTGAGCCACGGAGACTCACTTCACCTACTGAACTGCAAGGGAAGGAGGGATACAAAAAGATCCACAGCTCATTGAAGTTACAACAGTATTTACGTGGTCTTTAGATGAGGTTCAGAAATACCTGCAGTCAGAAGTAATTCCATGGTTGCTCAAAGTTTCTGAAATTTCTTCTGTCCTCATAGTTACAGCTCTTAAAATTACACCCTAATGGGTTTCAGAAATCTTGCTTTCTT
>NW_009953505.1:602120-611836 GCF_000747805.2 Chaetura pelagica
CTGTTAGAGAATATTTCATTTTAAATTGGAGGTTTAGTAGCAATATTATCGTGTATTTTACAGGTCTCATGCTAATTCTTATTTCATATTACTACATAGGGTTTGCATTTGAGAAATGTGCTGTTGTTAATACCTCACGTTTTTATTGCAAGAAAATTGTTTGCCAGTAACAACGCACTTTGTGATGGGGGAATTTTAATGTGTTCCACCACTCTTGTGCATAATCTTTTCATTCCACTTTTCCTGCTTTGCTACAAAGACATTTTCTCAGGTGCTTCCTTTCCTAGATCCCAAACCTTCCTTGGTCTTAATTCATATTTCAGCCTCATAAACTGTGATATCGCCCCAGGCACTCTTACTTTCTTATTTATCCCAAATCTTCCATAAATTATGAGGCCACACTCATAAGCTGCAGTGTACTGCACTACTCTTGTCGTGTCTTTCAGATTATATAGCGACAGTGGCACTAATGAAAAGGGAACGGAAACAACATGGTATTCTTATTTGTGCATGCTGTAGAACAGTTATACCATGAGAATACGATCAATGTCAACAGGGAAGCCTACATCAGTATTTTTAGTGTCTGCTTACTGAAAGTTAACCACAAACAGCTCCTTCTGAGTATTTGATAGCTGAGAAACATGGTAGCATCTTCAATTCTTCCAGTTCTTGGTCATGTCTCTACAAGTTTTTTGTATCAGATTAACAGCATGTGATGGTCATGGTCGTTACTTCTGTGTTACACTGGCTGTTTTGGTCCTTCATGTTTCATAGCACTGCTACCAAAATTAATTATAAAAAGGAATCTTTACAAAAGGACAACTGAATAGTCATTGGGCAATGCATTTTCTGTAGAACAGAGAAAGTACCTATTACATTTGAAACAATGGAAAAAACTTGTACTTCTATTGTCTTTTTGGATTCAGTCTGTTGATAAATAAAGTATGCATGCTTTTCCATGCTTGCTAATTACAAATTACCTCCAGGAAACTACCTCAGTATGATGCACTTTTGCTTCACTTCATCGAGGACTGGTAGGACTTGGTAAGTTAAACAGCTGCATGATTTTTCAGAAACATCGGGCAGAACAAGTAATAGGAACAAAAAATGCTCATTGTCATTGAAAGCGAAAAGATGCTGAGCTGAAATACTGAATCTTTACAACTTGATTGATTAAAGAAAAAAAAAAAGTATATATCAATATACTCTAGCAACTGTTTAGTATCCTTTGCCTAATTACAGAGTGAAAACATGCAGCACTGTAAGAGTGGACCATATCTGCTAGATGTTAGATAAGTACACATCTTCTGAAGTCAGTGGATGTTCCAAGAGTCACAAGATGATGGAAAACCTGACTAAAGGTGGTATATTCTGTTGCATTTAAGGTCTTTTGGATGTATTTGTGTCTGAATGGTTCAAGATATAGGATTGAACTTGCATCTGTTTCCTTCTTTGAGTAACAGTCTAGGGATGGTGATCCATTCTGCAACTATCTGTAAGGTAGTGAGGTTACAGAGAATTACTGTGGATGGCAAGATGCTGGGAGGAAGAAGCAAGGAGTGGTCTTTTCCTTCTGTGAGAGACAAGAAAAGAAATTCCTATCAAAGAGTATGGCTTTACTTATTATCCTTCTTGCAGATCTTTCCAATGCCAAAATGAAATTCATTTATCGTTATTCTGGCTATGCTAATGACTTGGTGTTTCTGTTGCAAAGATAAACAATATGTACTATTTTTAATTAATTTCCCATTCTTGGTATTTTTGCAATGCTTCATGAAACATTTAAGTTGCAAATTGAATGTCAATTAAATTGCTGTACATGTTCTAGAAAAAGTTTTATCTTCCCATCTATATATATGTTTTAAATCACAGCGAATACAGAACTAGACAAAAGAGCTATTTTTCTGAGTCTTTATCTGTCTTATACATATATTAACCTTTCGCTCTTTTGAAATAAAAATCTATAACCCTGACTGGTGATTCAAAAATCACATTATTTCCTCACTATTTCCCTTATATGCACTTTTTTAATTACATAATCTAAAACCACATCTGTCTTCACAGTTAAAAAGAACTGATGCATTTAGTGTGAGATTGAAGTGTTACTTTAGAGCTGGCTTAATTAATTTTATTACAAACACAAGTTACAAACTATTCCATCATCATTCACTCAGTCAAGTATTGCGACTGAGATTTTTCACACAGAAAGATGGAGAACAGAAACTGAAAGCTCCTATTCCCTTTGCAGGGGACAAGTGACAGGCACATTGCTTAATGCACTGCCAGAAGTCACTTGGGTACCATGGCAATGAAAGCTGCAAAAGAAGCCATGCAGAATAGCACAGTACCATGATTCAGCCTCGCTGAATAACTTACATAAAGGTTATCTCTTTACAGAAAAATATAGGTGCAATTGTATTGCTCACTTGCATGCTAATCCAAACCTCTTTGGGAACAAAAGGAACTGGCAACATCAACCTGTACTTACAGCCCAGAGACTTTCAAGGTTTCATAGAAGGATGCTTAGTTGCTCATGTTTAACCATAGTCTTCTTTAGTGAGCTGGTTAGATTGCACTGACAAAGGTACTCCAGGACCTGCTGGAGCTTAGGTTCCTGACTCTGTTCTGCACTGGAAATACCGTCAAAGATACACTTGTATACACCAGGAAAGGGGCAAGGCATAGTATCCATGCCATGGCTAAGAAGTGTCACTGCAGCGGGTCTGAGCAGCACTTGGAAAGAAAAGATGTATACTATACAGCAAAGAAATTCTGGTTTCTTGGAGGGGTGAAAGATGTGTAACCTGCCTACTGGAATTCCTTCTTACTGCATAGTACAGGACTGGAGACTTGCCTTTATAAAGCCAGCAAAGTGAACCATTGCTACTCAGTAGTTTTGTTAGTTCTCTCCATAAAAAATGAAATAACCGTTGCCAGCTACTATCTTCAATCACAACTACTTTAAATGTGAATGAGGAGAGAATAATGTTGTGCCACCAGAAAATCTTATCTATGTGTAAAAATCTTCTCTAGTATTGTCTCTTCTAGCCATGATCCAGTCTGCTGCTTCACATTCAGCTCTCATACCTGTACTTTGCTACACAGAATGCTCCAAGTGTAAATTGTAATCACTGTCAGAAATTACATCTGTGCCTATTTTCTGAGAGCTCAATGAAGATGTGGGCTCAAATGGCCAGTGGATATTGGGGAGTGTTTGAGGTCAGGAAATACAGAAGAACTTTTGCACTGTAAGAGAGAGGAGAGAAAAGTAGGATCTAAGATGAGAAGGAAATAATGTAGGGATGTATTCCTACCTGGACATTTATACTCAGGACAGTAGTATGGGGATAGATAGAGATTTCTAGGAGCATCATTATTGCTGAACTGCCAGGGACACTCTACCACCATCACTTACACAAATAGGCACACACATGAGTTACAGGATCCCACTCAGCTCTTATCCTATTTCTTGCTGTCAGAAACATACAGCTCTTCTCTATGGACTCTCACACGATGTCTGTCATGCTACGTTTGCCTTGGTTTATGTTAATTATTGTAAATTAGTTTCAAAAATCTGAAATGCACTAACACCCACCTGTGGTGTATCTACACTGTGAAAGTCATTGCTACTGAAATATTGTTATTAAATTTATTGCAGTTTCATTGCACATCATTTTATGGGTTTCACACAAAGAATGTACTTTCAACCCAGCAGTCTGAGGCATGATTAAAGATAAAGAACACTAGTAGTCATCAGGTCCCTATTCCCATTATAGTTTATAAGTGCTCCTTCTGTATTATAAGTGGAGGATATTTGAAGTCAAAACTAGACAGAATTAAGTGGAAGTGGCAAAGTATTAACTTTCCAAATAGAGTGTATATGTAACGTGATGTTGGACCAGAAACCATGTATGTTGTGTAAAGCAAGTGTGAGAACTCTGACAGGAGTCAATAGACTTACAGTATTATTACATCAGTTTGAGGTCAAAGTTAGTTTTTTTAATTTGTCTACCTTCTGTCATTATCAATATATTCAATAACCTTATGTCCTTCTAAAGACTAATGTAAGAGCTTTTCTATGTGAGTTCCATGTTAACTCAAGATACTCTTATTAACTTCTATGTCTTAGCCAATGTGGTTCAAAACATCTCCACTTGTGACCTAATTTTAGCAAAGAAGTCAAGAAAGTGATACTTTCTTAGCAGAACCGATATGTGATTGTCATCTTGGAGATTTGGTATTTAGACCTACCAATATATAAATGACAAACCAGCATCGTAAATAATGACAAAGAAATTAAAGCTTTAGCAAAAATATTTTCTTAAAAATTCAAATAACTATTGCTGACATAAATTATGTGGTTCATAACAGTTCCAGGATATACTATTTCCTTTCCACTTTAATTTAAGTGATCTTTATAAGTTGAAGGTGTGAAGCGCCCAATAATGAGAAAAGAATGTTTTGGGTTTTGGTTTTCTTTCTGGTGCGTACCTGAAATCTTGATTTAGCCCTGTCAGTTTAATGTTCAGGTTTGTCTCTATGTCATACTAAGAGATGACACCAGTAGTTACTCTAGTTCTACCAATAGAAGAGATTTGTTACATTTACAAGCAGATTAAACATAGTGAGTACCTCCTGAAGATGTCTCACTGCTATGTCAACTTCATCATTTAAAGATTCTAGAACGACAGATGTTGCAGTGCTGCCTTCAAGATGGAAATCATAGTCATTGATATCCTAAGAATTTTCTCCTGCTGTTAAAAAAATAACTCAGAACACTTTCTTTATCATCAAAATTACCTTTTCTAAGTTATCTACAATTTCGTTCTTCTTTATATTTTATCCAAATTACAAATATGCATAATTTTCCTTTATAGTAAATTAGTTTCTACCCTAAGCTTCTTGTTAGAAATACTCTAAGAGATAAAATAATCCAGTCTGGAATTACAATCCACTTTGCATTTCTATTTCTTTTGCGACAAGTAAATGCTGCACCATTTTATTTAGTGACTTGAGTAGTAGAGTAGAGGGCTTCAATGCTTCTTGGCATTAGTTTTTTGAAGAGACTCCACCTTCTAAAATGTAAATTATTGGTTCTCTTTTTATTTTATTTTATTTTATTTTATTTTATTTTATTTTATTTTATTTTGTAATTCTAGGGTCTGACGGAGTCAGTGTTACAGAGAAAATTTGATGCATTATCAACTGGTATCGAATTGAGACTGTCTTTGAACTCAGTTATGTCCTTTTATTTGTTGAGGGTTTTTTTATGCTATAAGTCTGACAACCATCAGAGAGACTTCCCCTGCTGGTTTCTAGAGGCAGGCCTGTATTTTCTATATTTGTAGTGCAGTTCTGTCTTCTTCTGTTCTTGCTGCAGATGATTGGCCTGATCTGTTTTGTTTGGAAATCAGGGAAAAGTGAGTTAGAGAAAGGATATTGTTATGCATGAAGGGATATGCCACCTAAGCCAGCTCCACCTGAGGACCAAAGGCTTTCCTCTGTTTTGTGGTGCATCATTGACCTTCCCAACTGTTGACTCTCGTTCCTCTACATTCATGGCTTCCATTATTTGGCATTCACATAGTTAGTAAGGGTTTGTTCAACTAACGGTTTTGAAAGAACATTCATGTCTGTAATCACACATCAATTATTCCATTTACCCAAGATGGTTCAAGGAAAGACAGTAACTATCCTTTAATTACTGCCATTATTTTCCTTTTTTTAAAAGAAGTTCCACCATGCATTACTAAAGAAGAACTAATGTCCTAAAACTTGGATAATTATTTGCTTATTGTAAATATAGAGAAAAAACCCATGAAACCTGATTTCTGGGATGAAGTTTGTTTACATACATAAGTTGTTGTATTTTATTAATTAAATTATAAAATATAATATATATAGCCATATATAGATATCTTCAGGAAGAAAACAAACCGGATACCAAAAATGTAAAACAACTCAATCTGCTACAGTTACAGTTTGGCAAGCTGTACTCAACATTCTGAATAAAATCAAGTCTTATATAAATGTATTCTGCTTATATATCTCCATCCAAATGTTTGAGCCATGGTGGCATCTGCCAGGACATGCTTTGACAGTCATTCTACCCATCATTACTTCAGACCTCACTGAGCAGTCACTCCATGTCCTGTCACCAGACAGATGTTTTACCTGTAGTTTATGAAGCTTAATTTGTATGTGACGTCAGTTTGTAAGCTAGAAACTGTGAGAAGATTTTAATGTCATTCCTTTCCTTCAGTTTTATGTGGTAATATTTCTGTTCATGATCTCTTTTGGGAACTTGGCTGGTTGCTGTAGTAATTAGCCAAAGAAGGTAAGGTCTCATTCACCTCATTTATTCTTGAAGTGCTGGGCTTGCTTTCTAAAACCCTGAAAAATATAAGCTCTGGAATATGAGATGATAAAATGTAACGAGCAACAGGACAGGAGGAAATGGTCTCAAGTTGCACCAGGGAAGGTTTTAGGTTAGATACTAGAAGAAACTTCACTGAAAGGGTAATTAAACACTGGAGTAGGCTGCCCAGGGAGATGTTGGAATCACCAACCCTGGAGATGTGTAAAAGACATACAGATATGGTGCTTTGGTAGAGTTAGGTTAATGGTTGGTAGAGTTAGGTTATAGTTCGACTCAGTGATCCTAAAGGTCTTTTCCAACCAGAACAATTCTGTGATTCTGTGATTCTGCATTAGATGCTGCTGGTCTGTACAGAAATATTGGACTGTTACAATCTTGGTGTTGGCAAAAAATGGCATGACTTCAGGGTAGAAAACTTGCAGTGTTTCTGTAGATTTTGTTTGCTTGGAGTCATCATAACTGTTTGGAATATTTCTCTGCTCCTGGAATGACAGCTCTAGCAATCAGTGCACCCCGGGGAGAGAAGCTCATATGCCTTATTCCATGAGCACCAGCCTCACTGTTTTGTGGATCCCTGAGATGGCACTCAGGGCTGGATGGCAGGAGCTCAGGCTTTATAATCAGAGAACATTGCTACCCTGACAGCTGAATTTTTGGTTAAAGACATTCATTCTAATTTTCAATAAGCAAAAAGATATTAACAGTGACTCCAGAAATACTTCTGAGAGACAACTCCATGGGCCTTTAGGAAAAAAAAAAAAAAAGGGAGATATCATTTTATATTTGCCTTATTTTGCACTGTCTTTAGGCATCTATTAGTGTCAGATGTAGAACACTTGCTTTGACAGATTACTTGCTCTTGTCAAACATGCTTGTCCTTGGAACAGGAAATTATTCAGAGGTTGTGTTGCTGACTTACGCAAGATGTTTATTTGTTGTGTCTGGCTATGCAATCACAGTGTCAAAAAATACTTTACACTGTGGTTGATTATACTATTTTAGTAATTCACAGGTGTCACAGGCCTCTGGTTCGACTACACCATGATGCATAACATTTGCCTACTACTTTTACATCATGGCTCTTCAGGCATGATGGTCTCTACTTATACAGCTGGACAAATTTGAAAAGACCAAACCACTTAGTTAAAAATATTACAATGACTCATACTCCTTTGTCAGACAAAAGGAAGCTGCTTTCACTATTAAAATGGGTTATTGTCCTGGTTTGAGCCAGGATGAAGCCAATTTTCCTTTTAATGATTTTTTTTCCTTCAGTAAGCTTTCTTTTAACTAGCAGCAAGTGTTCCAGCTAGTGCACCGATAACACTGGAATTTTTATGTTACTGCCGAGATTCCAAGGCTGCGTCTTTGCTCTGCTGCCTTAGATGCTGCTGGAAGCAGCTCATAGGGAGGAGTGCACTAGATGGACAGTAAAACTGGCCAGAGATATTCCATTCCATATATCTACGTAAGCTCAGAAGGTCAGAACTCACAGAAGACAACTTCCTGCCTGCTTCTTCTCCCTTTCTCTTCTGTCCATAGCCAGCATCTGGGGAGGACTCCGTCCATCCATCACCACTGACCCCTGGGCTCGTGCATCCCTGTCGTGATCCGTGACTTATTATATCTCCTTTTTGGAGTGTATTTAGCTTGTCAGGATCTGCTGAGAGGTCCGCATGTGGCACTCACCTCTCATCCCTGACCCTCATCACTCTCCCCTCAGTTCCCATCTGCTCTGCTGTTGAATCTCCAGAATCTCCAGGACTCTTCAGGACTGTTCACAGCTCAGGAGGTGCTGTGGGAGTTGCTGAGGGTCGGGGGAGGCAAGAGGCTTTTGCAAATTCCTGAACACATTCATAGATAATTTACATGTTTTCTTTAATCATTGATATTTAATTAAAACTGTCTAGCTTAGTCTTCAATCCAGAAAAGTCTCTCTCCATAATTTTATCTCTCCTTCCCTACTTAGGTGGGAGGGGGAGGGGACTGAGAACATTTTTGTCTCTGGTTTAATTGCCTATCCTGAATCAAACTGTGACAGTTATTTATCTTAAACTGGTATTAATATCTTAAGTGATGGATAGATTTAAGCTCGCTACTTCTTACTTTGGTGTAACTATTATGTTAGAAGCAATGGCAAAGTCTTAACAGTTTGAGGATTTTCTTCCCTAATGTTTCCAAGTAAGAGCAGGGCTTTAACACAGATTTGTGATTTCCACTTCGGGATACAAGACATCTTTTTGACTTGATCAGTACTGTTTTGTAGTAAGAAAACTTTTTTTTGAGAAATTTACTATTATTTGTTCTGTGAAAATTCTGATAGCATGGAAGGGTTTAGATAACACCATAACATACAACTAAGACATTTAATGTGTGTGTGAAATTGTTGCAGTTCATGCAAAGCTACAAGAAATATTCATTCAACACAGTATCATGTAAATAAAACCAATGTCAACCTAGAAAAGTAAAAATATGAAACAGATCAGAGTACAACTGCAGTTTCACTAAAAAACTTTCTTCTGATGGACTTTACAAAATGCATCGTGCTGTTCATCTGCCTAATCCTTTACCAGACTATCTGCAGCATCAGTGAAGTGGTACTTGCTGCATATGGGAGAGGGAAGGTATGTTTGGAGGCAGAGATATATAATCCTTGGGCTTTTAAAAATATCATGTTGGTAGGAAGTAATTTTCACTTACCTTTAGATGTTTACAATATAGACATACAGCTACACAGGCTTCTTCTGTAGGCAGTTGTCTATCCATTTAGGTTAAGACAAATTGCACACTGCTGGCAGAAATTTTCCCCCACCAATCTTCAAGAAAGTCTAGGTAATTAACACAGAAGTAATTGTTTTTACACTGCAAATGTCTAACAGTTAAGCAAGAAGAATTCTTCTGCACAGTTCAGCATTCACCTATGACCATTTAGGCCTCCACACAATAGTTCATAACATACAACTTAGACCATGTAGTAATAATAGATCCCTAGAAGTTCTATGAAGCCATGATACACAAAGGTGGGAAATGTCTGAAACAGGAATATTTTTTTTCGAGACTCCCCTTTTGCAAATGGCAGTTATGAGATATTATCTGCAACTTATGCCTTCAAAATAAAAATAAAAATAATCATAATAATTAAAAAACCCCAACCAATTCCAGGATCTAGTAGGGGCTTTTAAACATAAAATTAAAATAAAAATTAAAATTAAGCACTAAAAGAGTGGGGTGAATTTAGGCAAAGGGAACGACACAGCAGCTCTATGGAATACTATTTATCCCTTCTGTCACAGTTTGACTTAGGTCCGACAACAATGCTCTTGATCCCCCCTCCCCC
>NW_009953505.1:611900-624838 GCF_000747805.2 Chaetura pelagica
TTCCCTGAACTGGGAAGAGTCCCGAGGAATCCCGAAGCTGCTGCTGGAGAAAGCACAGAGTTATGGGGGTCACAAGAGATCAAGCCTGAGGATCGACGGTGATGGATGAACAGAGTCCTCCCTGGACGCCGGCCATGGACCGAAGAAAAAGGGAGAAGAAGAAGAAGGAAGGAAGTTGTTTTCTGTGATCTCTGACCTTCCTCTGAGCTTACGTAGATATATGGAATGGAATATCTTTGGCCAATTTTGCTGTCTGTCTAACTCAGCCTCCTACGGGGGGGTCACAGATCTCCCCATAGTGTCTGAGCCGGCAGAGTGCAGGTGCGGCCTTGAAGCCTCAGTAGTTAGGAAAACATTCCACTGTCTAATCAGCCTAGCAGAACACCCTGTTGCTAGTTACAAGAAAGCTCACTGAAGGAAAAAAAAATCAGTAAAAAGAAAAATTGGCTTCATCCTGGCTCAAACCAGGACACCTTCTAATTGAAAATATTTTCAAGAGTTGGAAAAAATCTACTTCAGAGGGGCTTTTTTATAATTTTCTTAGAAACAGTAAGAAATCTTTCCAAAATACTGATCTCTTACATTTGGTAGAAATAATTAATAAAATGGCAATATTAAAATCTGGTTGGATACTTTTGTTCAGGCTCTGCAAAAGTATCTACATGGTTGGTGCGTCTGGGGGGTTGGACTAGATGATCTTTCGAGTTTCCTTCGAACCCCT
Source organism: Chaetura pelagica (assembly GCF_000747805.2). NCBI lineage: Eukaryota > Metazoa > Chordata > Aves > Apodiformes > Apodidae > Chaetura > Chaetura pelagica. The sequence goes on from NW_009953505.1 coordinate 612,622, forward strand.
AAGATTCTGTGTTATCTGTGTGATTTGTAAATAATTCTAGCAAAGAAATAAAATGTGAAAATGAATGTACTTAATTTTTATGCTTATTCTCTTTTCAGTAAATATGCTGGGATCTTCTTTTATCCCCCAAGATCAGATGTACCACATGTAATGAGATTCTGCGAAGTATAAATAAGAACAAACACCACAAAAGGAATCTGGGGTATTCAATTCATTCCTAGCAAGTAGGATTAATGGGGAACGGATAAATACGTATGTAAAAAGCAAGACTGGATTGAAAGTTAAGGCTTATGGCCAGGATTAATATTTAAGAGTACTTCAATATATTGAGAAAATTCTTCCAGAGTTTTGTCAGGGGAAAAAACAAATTGAAATAAGAAAAAAAAATGTATAAACCAGGCCTTCTGAGGGAAGAGCTAAAGTTATTCATTCAGTATTTCCAGGTAAAGTTGAACAGATTTTTGATTGTTTAGTCAGCAGGTCTCTGTGTTCTCTTCAGCAAGCTGAAGTTGCAAGACAAGCTGCAGTCACAAAACATCTTGTCCCACACTTCACAGTTCTCAGCTTCGCGCCAGCCTGCTGATTCCTCAGTGCTTAAGAAAACAGACTGCAAAAAAATACATCAAATGTATGCAAACTACAGCAGTGATCTACTGCACACAGCTATGCAAACATCAGTTATGTGCAACGGTTGTTCTGCACAGTTCACCCCAATTCTGAGATGGTTTTGTACTGAATTAGATTTTACTGAGGTACAGTAGTAGTACATTTGCAATAAAAATTCTGTAACTGTCCCGTGCAGGCTGTTAAATTCCATGGCACATATATGGAGCCACAGTCATACCATACAGTCTTAATCCTGTCTGGATCCTCCAAACTACACCATGGATTAATCTATTCTTTTGGATTAGAAAAATCCTGCTCTTTGTTATAAATAGATGAACGACATTTATTTTAACTCTACATGTCTTTGAAAATATGACTAACAAAATACTCTGCTGATCTCCACAAGATCATTGCAATAGGTCTCATCTAACAAAAACGTGTACAACAAAGACAAAACAAAAACTTACCTGAAAAAAAAAGAAAACCAAAAACCAACAACCCACCTACAAAAGTATCCATTTTGTGTCAAGTATGCAACACCCTTCATTTTACCTTATATTGATTATTAGCGATACACTCATATAAAAAGGGATATATTTATTCTGTCAAAGCAATTTCTGTCTCTAGCAAACAATTCTAAAGAAAAGTTAGAAAGGACACTGAAGAATTAAAAAACACATAAATGTTGAATCTTATCCAAGAAACACAAACTAACCTGCCTAATGTTAATTATATAGTGGGAGATGCCCAACCCCCCCTGCCCATGTAGGAGAGTTGGAACTAGATGACCTTTAAGGTTCTTTCCAATGCAAACCATTCTGTGATTCTAGAGGGGATTTTCCAGGCAACAGTTTGTCAGAGTTTGTTTTCAGTGGAGACAATAAATTGTTGGGGCTTAACTGATTTATTAAATAAATTACTGGATAAAACTCTCATGGTACTGCTGTCTGAACCACAAGATTGATTTTCTTTCTCTCTGAGCAAAGTGTTGCCTATTGAAAAAAGCTATTTAGAAACTTGAGTCTTAAAGAATCTGCTCATCTTCTTCACTCATCACCTCTTGGGACATTGCTACTTGCCTGAGAGTTCTCACTGAGAAAAGCTTCTAGTCCTCTGGGCTGCAAAGACAGACTGGAAAATAAGAATCCACTTCATACTCCTCTTGGGATTGATGTTAAAAATAGTTTTCAGGTTTTAATGTTCAAATTAATTTTACTTCAGGTGAAGCAAGAATTGGTATCATTTGTAAGGGGAAAATAAATGCAGTAGACCTCCAGGTTGGAAACAGCAGTTCTGGGAGGTTCCCCATGCATGTGTCCTGTGTCCTTAGCCACTGATGCAGCAATGAAAAGGCCTCTCTAAGCCCTTTCAGCACTACTTCAGAAGAATCTCTTTTTTCACATATGTTAAAATTAACATTAAATTCCACTCAGTCCTGAAGTGTTGTGTTCAAAGAGAGAAAACTTCAAAACCATCTCTTGCAATAAGAAAAGCTGAGATGCTTCCTTAACAGGTTTTGGGATTTGAATCAAAAGAACTGGATCTTCATGTGTGGAACAGAGAAGTCTTAAACTTGGTCTTTGATATTCAGTTGTAATAGATTTAGAAAATCTATATGGCTTATCAGCAGTGAATACAATGCTACAGTTACGTTTAAAATGGTATGTTAAGCAACATCCAGTGTCATCCTGCTAAGAACAGGTAGCAGCTGTTCAAGGACAGAAGAAAGTATAAATTTCCAAACACAGAGATATTACTACATTACATAGGATGCAAGTGGGAAATATAAGAACAATACACAATGTAATATTGTGTTTGGGATGCTTTATGTCTCTGAGAACTGGGTAATCCAAAATAGTCTTAGCAATATTAGTAAATATTTTTTTCCTACACTCCCAACTTTCATCCCGATTAAAGCAGAACTGTAATAATATAGTCCAGAACTGCTTTCTAGGGCAACTGAGGGAGAAGCAGCCTCTGCTGTTAACACTGGGCAGTGTCACCATTGCTCTTGTGCCACAGCTGCAAGGTTGCACAGCCTCCACCAGTGCCCTGTCTTCTCTTCAATAACTGAGAGCAAAAATTAAACTGTTCTGCAAAAAGGATACAACCCACACATGCTGCAAGCAGCAGGTGGGTCAAAAGAGCAAAGCAAGTTTGTCCCCAAACCAAGGAACAATCAGATCTGCTACACCTCCAGGATACATTCCTGTAGTTACAATTGTTTTGTGAACAGTTTTACTGGCTTGCAACAGTTACCTGAAAAGCCCTGATACCTGTAACACATTTAGACCTGCCCCTTTGCCAGAACACACAAAAATCGCTGAACTCGCGTTTCTAGCTGACATGCCTTCTTTTTGTTTCTGGGACATTTCAGTGTTGTGAGTCCCCGGTCCCAGTTCATCTGTTTTGAGCGTTGGGATGGCCTTACAGTAGCTTAAAGATATCCTCAGGGACAGGTCCTGGCTAAATCTCAACACATCAAAGATTTCAAATATAGCTGTTGAATTTTTTTAATACCAAAAGACCTGATGAAAACTATATCAACAATTTGTTACATTTGTTGCCTCTTCGTTCTTACCATTCAAAATTATTCTTTGGGATTTGGTTGCATGTCCAGAACTCTTCCCTGTATTTGGCATTTTTTTCCTACAAATGTATGTAGCTTCAGAGTTTTCTGTCTTATTTGTTGTCTGGCAAAAGTATTTCATACCACAGAAAGTCAACTGAGATTTTTTTCAAATCTTTTAAGTAATCAGGCTCATCAGTTGATCAAAATCCTCTCTAGGTGATTCAGCCCATCATCCTGTTCCTTACATACTTGTCAACATTCTTCATCTTAATTTGTAAATATATTATGTTTCCATATAGCTCTGTTCAATATACAGTTGGTGTGAACTGGCTGGTCACTACCCTACCTGTGCCTACTATACCCCAGACCATTTCCTTGCTATCTCCAAAGGCAAAATTATAAAAGACAATGTTAAAAATTGGTAGTGAAACTGACTGTGAATATTTTTTGAAAAACAGAGAGGTTTGCCCATAAAACTACATCAGCTTTTTTGATTAGGAAGTAGAATTATTAAAAAAAAAAAAAAAAAAAAAAAAAGAGAGAAAACAAAAAGAAGAAAAAGATGAAAGAATATGTGAAACAGTCAAACACAAGTCCCTGTTCTAAACAAGGGATTTGAATCTCATTTGCATCCAGAAGATGTAAAACTGTTTTCATTTACTTTATTCATGGAAAACTTCTAAATTTCCTCCTGTAGCAAACAAGAAAATATTGAAAATATTGAAAATCCTCAGAAGGAAGGAAAAATACTTCCTATCCCTCTTTAATACAGAAAAGGATAAGAGCATTGTCTTAAAAAAAATCAAACTGAAATTTGCAAGTGATACAAAGTCTTCAAATTAATGTAATGGATTTTGATAATGCTGAATCATAACTATAATATACCCATGTTATTGCAACAGAAAATACTATATATCTTTAAAAAACACAAACCAAATTTAGCTACATGAACTACAGATGCCAAAATTATATCATCAAGAGGCAGGTGCAACAGGAAGTAGTTTGTATGGAAAAGATAGGGAAGCATTAACATTTTTGTTAACAATATATCATCACTGACACTTGTGCAGCACGTTATATGCAGTTCTGTTTATTCCAACTGATTCCATTCTTGCACATTACCAGGACTTTCTTACCTTTTGATCTTTTTCTTTTACCACTATGAAGGAATTATTATTACATCACGTACCCAGATTACAGCTACTATGCACAAAAGTATTTTTATTTTTTTTTTTTCCATTGATATTAATTGGGGTTGACAAGGAGCTTGCAAGCTGGAGAAAAAAGATGTCCTGGTTTGAGCCAGGATGAAGACAATTTTCTTTTTACTGATTTGTATTTCTTCTGTGAATTCTTTTTTAAGCATCACACTTGCTGAAAGTAGGAGCAAGTTTTCCAGCCAGTGGATTCATAACACCCAAATGTTTATAGTTGCTGCTGAGCGACCAAGGACACTTTGTTCCACTTGTTGAATCTGCTGGTTTGGACACTAAAGGAGCAGAAGTCGTACAACCCTCCTGTAGGGAGGAGCCAACTAGACAGATGGAAAAATTGGTGAAACAAACTATTCGAGCTATATATCTATGTAGCTCTCAGTATAAATTCAGGGATCACGGAAGCCAAGCCTCTTTTACCCTTCTGTCCATGTCCAGCATCCAGGGAAGATTCCATCTACCCATGACCATTGATCTCTGGGCTTATGCATTCCTGACCCTCATCACTCTCCCCTCAGCTCCTGTCTGCTCTGCCCTCTCTCCAGCATCTCCAGGACATTTCATATTTCTCTTGATTTAAAAACTGATCTTACTGCCACTATATTCACAGCTTCTTCCCACCTCTCCTGCTTCTCCTTAATTACATTTCTCAATTCAGTTTTAGATTTAATGTGTTGCTAAGCTCTGCTTCACTAAAACAATTGCCTCTTGTGACAAAAATTGATATGATGCTCATGGGATTTGGATGACAGATGTCAGGAATTCTCTTTTGTATCTTGTCTCCCTCCCAGATAAATACATCCTGTACAGATTTTCAGAAATGTTGAACTGACATAGACACTCAAGAGTTTAAAAAATGAAGTGTTTTTTTTGAGCCTAAGTCAAAATGAAGCATGGATAAACTTCTGTGCATAGATCACTGCAAGAAAATGTCCTGATCTACAGAACATGTACTGATCAGATGTATCTTTGATGATAGAGTAGTAAAGAACTACAGGCATCATCTTTAAGTTATTCCAATAATGGTGTTGTCACAGACTCACTTACCTTGCCACTTTGCTTCTGAAGCTGTACTATAGATGCTTTTAAAATTTTTACCTGAAGTTAAATTTCCTACATACCCATTTGGAATTGAAACTCCCACCTGGAAAACCTTCTCTTGTAGCAGTTTTTCCTGAAGCAAAAGAGTGAACTGAACAGGTGTACAGCAGCTGTCCAAGTTAATTTGGTGGTAGTGTTGGTTTTCATGTGGTTCGGTTGAACACTGACACCTTCCTGCCATGTAAACAACGCACGTGTCTGAGGAATGATAAGTCATGACAACGCTAATGACAAGCTGAATCAAAAGAGAAAAAGGTCATCTCTACAACATTAAGATTCATGTGTAAGTATTGTAACTGCCTCAGTACAAAGAGATCTGCCAGTGGATCTCTAACTACTATATCTTTATTTTTACCTCCATAGCAACAGGGGGATTATGGAGCCTTCATTCAGGAGAGTTATGGAAAAGATTCTTGTTTTCATCATCAGTCCCTCTGAAGCCATTTATTAGGACTTCACAAAAGGAACACAGTAATAGATGAAACACAGTTCACTGGGTTAACACTGGCTTGGGACCTACTGGCACATTACTTGGGAACTGTTCCTAATTCTGCCATTAACTGCTATTGATGTGATGTTAAATAATTTTTTTCCCCACACCTTAAATTCTCCATCTGTTTGACACAGATAACTCAGACATGCCCAAAAAACAAACAAGCAAACACCAAACTAACTACTTTTTCTCATTTTATTCAAAGAAGGAAAGGAGATACCACAGTTTAAATGAATAAGAACTCTTAAAAATTAAAATACTGCTAACTGTTCAATTGTGTTATTTAGGCAGAAACCACTGGCAGTTCTGAGGCTGAAATGCTGGTATTCTTTTATATCATTATACCATTTCCCAAGCATATTGACTGGCTTTTACTAAACTATTAGATGTTACTTCTGATATACAGTGGAGAGTGAACCCATTCAACACTCCTAATTGAGTTCATGATATAAGGTATTTAAATAAGGCAATCTAAGTTCCTGATTAATCATCCATTAGCAGCAAGTTATCATTATGTAATCTGCTTCTGGAGATATTGAAACACAGTATTAAGCAGTTATTATGCACTCCTTCCACAATGTTTTATGAGTCTCTTCCAGTGTTTTATGACACTGACTTAGTGCTGCATCACAGTTTACATATACACATTAAAGCTGTTATGTTAAACCCTTCATTCTTAATTACCATTAAGGTATTAAAAAAGCAACCTGGGCAAACTTTCATTTCCTTATGAAATCCATAGATCTGAGAAATTTTAAGAACTTTGCTTCTTCTCTCTTAGTCATCAAACTCTAAACTAAAGATAGTGATTTTCACCTAAACCCTCTTGAGCTACTGCAAAGTCCTCAGGGTGCTCCAGGGTAGCTCTCACTCAATAAAGCTCCCACTACAAGTTTCCTATGAGAGTTTGGGCTGAGTGAAGTTTGAGCAAAGATCTCAGGACTTGTCCCAGGGGATTTAATACCTCCTTTGTAACACACAAGTTCTGTTATGCATGGCTTTATATTTTTTATTCTAAATAATTCAACCATCTGTGGTAAATAATTAATTTTGGGGAGTTAGCGTTTCAGAGATGTCTTGTGTGTTATTATGTTTAACTTTCATCACATACAATTATTTGCTTGGTTTTATAGCCATAGTTTTGTTTTTACAGTCCCATTCTCACACAATCTAAACTGCTCACGGTCCCACACTCCTTGTTTTAAGATCTGATAAAAAGCAGAATCACTGAACTTCACACCTCAGTTTCTACAGTGTCTAATATGTATTTTTTCTTTCATGACAGCACTTAACAATTTACTTTGGCTAAGGACTTTAATTACTACATGAACCATTTAATTAATGAATCTTTGAAGCAACTTTGGGAGACAGGAATTAATTACAGAAATGAAGACACAGAAGAATTTTGATTTGCTAAATTTCAATAGCAAATGAGAAGCTGAATGAAGAAGAGCACTGCCTGCATCTAGACTCCTAGTTGTCTTTGCAACTCACCCAGATATATTTTCTGTTTCTGTTATGAACGCTTTTTCCCTGTCCCTTGCATTTCATAACATCACTATTGTCTATGCAGTATTAAAATCTTTCCTGTAAGATATAAGTATTTGCCTGGAAAGCCTCTCAAAGGCAGCAGTCCCAACTGCTGAGCTTCCTGAAACACATCCCAGTGATAATTTCATGATAAATCAATTGCAAATTATTAAAGAGCATGCCAAAATTAATTGCAAATTATTAACAAAGACACCAGGCCTGATTCTCCAACAAAAAGCCCTTCCCACCACTTCAGCAATAAAAACTGTTTTGGACTATGATATATAAAACTGTGGATGCAAACTGGAACACAGGAAGCTCCACCTGAACATGAAGAGAAACTTCTTTAATGTGAGGGTGACAGAGCACTGGAACAGGCTGCCCAGAGAGGTTGTGGAGTCTCCTTCTCTGGAGACTTTCAAGACCCTTCTGTGTGACCTGCCCTAGGGGATCTTGCTCTGTCAGAGGGGTTGGACTTGGTGATCTCCAGAGGTCCCTTCCAACCCCTAACATTCGATGATTCTATGATTCTGTTATTTGAAGGGGATAGCAAACATCATTTACATCCTCCATTTGCATTGCCAAAGCCCAGTTAGTGGGACAAATGAGATTAAGGCTAACTAGGTATTAAATAAAAATACACTTTTTATTGGACTCTGCAAGGTAACTGCTTGAAAACTCACATACTGGAAATTAAAAGCTTTCTAAAATAATTCTGTGCAGGTCTGGATTTAACCCTTTGGCAGCAAAATCAATGGCTTTTGCACCTTTCAGTCTTTGTTGATGCTAGCTGGGGTTTCGCTAAAAGCCTAACTTAGTCCTCAGCTCGGCTTTTTTTTTTTTTGAATCCACCTCCTACTCCCTCTGAAGTTTTCATGGTGGAGGGTTGAAACTCATTTGAGAGATGCTTCCTTTACCAGTTTAGTGATAAATGCCCACAGACAGTTTCCAAACAGCAGATACAAGTACTTGCTACTATATGTGTAATTATGCTATTTTCAATCTATTTTCCCTAAATCTGAGTGTTAAGGAGTCTATAAAAAATGTAGTCCTCTATATAGCAAAAATATATATTTTAATCATGTAATAAAAATTAAACAGATGATAGACTGAAAGAAAGATTGAAATGGCTCTTCCCAGTAATTTAGGCTGTGGAGCCAAGAAAGCTGCTACACACAAGCACATATGTTAGTGCAATGCAGTACAGTCCATATGCATGTATTTAAATCCTTCTTTAGACAAAAAATCAATGCATTAAAATATCTGGACTAAACTAGTTGCTTAAAATTATCACAGTTAAATTCAGTAGCCCTGCTCTGGTTAGCAATGTAATGATATCTGTTTTCCAACTAAAAGAAAAACTTTCTTTAACCAAAGCAAAATAATCAAGACAGAGCCATTCAAAATTAACTCAATTACCAAGCAGCTCATCAGCATCTTTTCATCTCCTTAGTGTTGAGCAATAATACAAATTTAGCTTTGAAGAATCAGACTCAAACCAAATTAGAGCTATATTTGGCCTAACGAAGTGAAGGCATCAGAATTAATCCAAATAAAATAGTAAAGTATTGAATTGGATTCTGGTGTTCATATTCTGCTTTATTCTATGTCCAGATGATTGTACAGCAAGCATCCACTGTATGAATATGATCCGAAGCAAAGGCAAGGGGAATAAACCTAGAGTTTGCTCTTTGATTCTTTTTAACATTTCCATGGGCCTGTGGAGACATCTGAATCCACCACAAATCCAGGGCTCTGGATGTTTTGAAGTCATCAATCTGCAGAGAGCAAGGAGACATGCTTCCCTACCAGCATCACAGATTAAACAAAACAAAACCAAACAGAAGAGTTGAGCTACTCCTTTGTGAATCTATTTTCCTGATTCCTCTGAAAGTTTTCCAGGAAAACATTGGCATTCATACTTCCAAAAGGTTGGTTGAGACGCTTGGTCCCTGTGCTTGTGGGCACTGGTGCCCATCACAGATCCCAGCATCATCACATATCCCAGAAGTGCTGGGAAAACCCTTAGGGAATTCATCTAAACAGAACTATATGTTTCATTTGTTTCTTTTCTGGGCTTCTACCAAGGAATAAATAGCAGAAAAGTATGAAATTTAGACCATTAGTCTGTCAAAATTTTCTTGCAAACAGGCTTCAATGCATTCAGACGTCAGCTTTTGAAAAACAGGAACATGGATCATCTGATGCTGTATGTGTGATTTGCACAAACTAAGCATCTGATTTCAAGAAAAGCTAGATTTTCAGTTGAGCTGAGATTGTAAGAAATATGGTTTATCAAATTTTGTACAAATTCACAATAATACTGTGTAATTAGAATTTAAAAATTTTTACTTTCTAAAGGCTGTTACACATAGACTCTTTCAGATTTATGTGTGTGATTTTGAGGTGTTGCTATTCACCTACTGTCTACCCCCTCTGAGTCTAATTATTAGCAAATTAGCAATTAGCCTGCCCAGTGAATAATTAGCAAAAATCATAGAATCATAGGATGGTTTGAGTTAGAAGAAACCTTTGAAGATCATCTCATCCAAACCCTCTGCAATAAGCAGGGACATCTCCAACTAGATTATATTGCTCAAAGCCCTAACCAACCTGACCTCTCTGGGCAACCTGTTCCAGCATCTCACCACCCTCATTGCAAAAAATTCCTTCTTTCTATCTAGTCTGAATCTACCCATTTAAAAACCATTTAAAACCATTACCCCTTGTCCCATTGCTACTGACCCTATTAAAAAGTCTATCCCATCTTTCTTATTTCAGTTCTCTTGAAGTAATGAAAGGCTGAAATAAGGTCTTCACGGAGTCTTCTCTTCTCCAGGCTGAACAACCCCAACTCATTCAGTCTGTCTTCACAGAGAGTTGTTCCAGCCTTCGGCTATTTTTAGTGGCTTTGGACACACCCCAATGGGTCCATGTCTTTCCTGTGCTGAGGACCCCAGAGCTGGATGCAGTACTCCATGTGGGGTCTCAGCAGAGCAGAGCAGAGGAGCAGAATCACCTGCCTTGACCTTTTGGCCACATTTTTTTTTCATGTAGCCCAGGATATGGCTTGCTTTTCTGAAGCCAAAATATACTCAAATGCAGAACACTGAGGAGGAGACAGCAGCACTGGATGGGGCTTTGAGGCTGTTTAATTGGTTTTAAAAGTCCTAGGTCTGTCTTTTAATGGTAATAGACTTTAGAGGTCTACCTCTTTAGGGTGTTAATGAACATGCTTAGGAAATTTGCTGTTCAGAACATATATGTCACTTAATTTCATGGTTGTTCTGTTTCAGATTACTATATACCTGAATATTATACGATTGAATAATTATTCAAATTTCACATCTAGATATCTAAATTTCTCCTCAGTCCAACCCAATCAGGGTAGCAGACAGTATCAATGTGGACTTGATTCACATCAACCAAAAGATTCAAGTGTCAGTTGTTTCTGTTTGTAGCAGTGTGAGATTCTGACAATGTGGTGGTGTGTGGTGGGTTCACTGTGGCTCGCAGCTAAGCCCCACTGAGCCCTTCACTCACTCCCCACCCTTAACAGGACAGGGGGGAGAACAGGAGTAACCAAAGCAAAAAAACTCATGGGTCAAGTTAAAGACATTTTTATAAGTAATAGAAAGAGGGAAAAAAAAAAAAATCTGTCCGAATTTTTACTGCAATGGTTTGTTCAATAAAATTTACCGTCAATCTCACCTTTTATGGGAGGTGACTAACTTAGTTTGAACACCACATTTTTTATCCTACTGTAGTCTTTCAAAATGGCCATGAGTGTCATTAAAAATAATTCCAAACGCAAGGGCAGAGGTCTGATCTCATTATAGTTCCTCAAGTCAGTAATGCTTTTGCTCATTAAGTGAGATTACTTTCCCGATTAATACTCTGCTTTCCTATCCAAAGCACACAGCAACATTGCCACCTCTTAAGTACTTCTAACATGCTGCCTTTTTAAAAGCAACCAGCATGTTGAGAAAGCTCTCCTGTACAATGTCCTTTTATGTCACATTTGAAGGCAATTTGAAGGCAGTGCACTAGTTGCCATGTACATTTGACAGCATTGAGAACTGGTTTTCAAACACAAGAAACTAATTTCCAAGATTTCTCAGTTCTGGATGTGCAAAGGCAGAGGAAGAACCTCTAATCTTTGTCCATGTATTTATATGAGTGTGCACTCAAGCCCATGGACATGGACAGTCTTAGCTAAGCACTACCATTTCCTTAGTGCTTCATAGGACGCTGTACATTTTTCTATGTTTTCTTAAAGGAATTTAAAAGTTCATTTTGCTAAGAAAGAAACTCTAAATAGTTCATTAAAGTATTTCTGCTTTCTCTTTTGGGTGGCCTGAGAGCTGCCATCAGGCTCACGAGGATTAAGATCGCTTTGTTTCCACTACTTCTTCATAGCTCCTTTCCTCTCCCCTGTTGACTCTGTTGTTGACCTAGACAACTTGCACAGACCAGGTAGTTGAGGCTAGATGAAGGGAATCCCAACTCAAGACATATAATAGCAATTGTTCACTGGCTGGTTATCCACTATCCGGTGTAAAACTACTTAAATTTTAAACCCCACTTCCAGACAGACCCATTTGTCCTCTAATGGGATATACCTCAATGCTTCTTTTTCCCCCTGGTCTCTGGTAGAAAGGGCTGCAGTGGTCAGAGCTGCACGTGGTCTTTACAGCAGCA
>NW_009953505.1:625067-648359 GCF_000747805.2 Chaetura pelagica
AGCAGGAATAGAGAACTGCCTTACTTGGCTGATGCAGAAGTTCAGCCCTCTTTTTTTTGGCATTCAAACATGTGGATGATGCATCAATACAACAGCATCAACTCAAGCACCGAGTGATAAGAAAACATTTGTTTTCATTTATTTCATGCAACAATTCAGCTTTCTGATGACGATATTTTACAAAAGCCTGAATTAACTATTCTTGGTATTTCCTCCTTTTTCCAACTTGAAGCATTCAGCACCTTAGAATAATTTTCTGCAAATTTCTAGAAACTATTTCATGCTCTGTGTTTTGTTGGAGATCTGCTACTGACCTGAAATGTTTATGGTTCTCTGATGTGGATGAGCCTTTTTTGTGTTGTTAAAATCTTCTACTGAAGAAAGAAAATTCAGAAATTTCCTCTTCATTACTTGTTACTGGTTTTAATATAATTTTACACAAGCAAACCATTTACAAAACTAGGTGAGATTTAAAGATCATTATATAACTTTTGAGATGCGAAATATGCAAGCCATTCAAATCTGGTTTTGGCTTGTGTATAGTTCAACATTTTGGGGTAGGAAAGATTTCTGGTAAAGTTATAGTTCAATTTCTACATACATCATTTCAGATTTTCCTATGAAAAGAATAATAAAACTATAAAAACTTTTATTTTATTTTTTAATATCATCATTACATGACAGGTTAATGTGAAAAAAACATCTGATTTCATCTGAGCTTTATTTTATATCGCTTTTCAGAAAGGATTACAAGGAAATATTTCTAAGCATTTCAAATATTTATAAGGTCCAGATTATCTACAGTCTATAACCAAGAATGGAGAAAAAGCAAAGTGTGGTGATTTACCAGTAATTAATCAGGAATGTCTCTGGCAGACCTATCCTTCCTCCTTCTGATTGTAGTGGTGCCTTGAAAGTGTAGCAAGCCACACTTAAATTTCAGTTAATTGTGTAGTATTTTGGAAAATTTAAACACAGTATTTCCTTTCTATACAACATTCCCAAAATGAGATGTTTCACAAGCTGGCAGAGGCTTCATCACATTTGAATTTGTTTTTCTAGCACTTCATGAAGAGCTTTTTCATGACAGCTTAAAACACATCCCACAGATAGAAATATTGAGGCCATAATACATGTTAAGTGAATAAAGCCTTTAAACAATGTTTTTGCCAGTAGAAGAAAAGAACAGCAACTAAGAGATATAAATCAAATTGCAGATAATGAAAATACTACAAAGAAAGGTTAAACTAACAAGAATAAAGAAATATATGAAACTGCTTCTATGCGTCACCAGTCTCTGCCTTCAAACCAGACTATAAGCAATTTTTTCACAAAACAAGATGAAGGGCTACTGATTTGTGCATTCTATGAGTGAAATTAACTATGCATGTGCTCCTATCCAAATCATTGAGTTGCAGAGTGCCAAAGAAAAAAGATATTTTATAATATTGCAAAAAAACGGTGGGTATTAGTAACAACCTTTAGGTAAATCTATTGCTATTTGCTGCTCGTTTAGATTGATTTCCCAGAGCCACACCTCAAGGAGAAAAATCATTTGATTACATCTTCTTGAAGTAATATCTGCATAAGCTTCTGTAATTGCACTTCCTACAGAGAAGGAGACACAAATCCCATGTGGGCTATTTGTGTGGCCCAGAGCAAGCCTCATCATCTCTGGGGATTTGGGCCATGCCACCTGCAAACCCAGAGGTACTAATACTCATCTGTACTGGAAATATTATTCTGGATTTCTTTCCTTGGCTTGGATTTAATAAACATTGTATGATAGGATGTTTAGAAATGACTAGAGACAAAAGTCCTTATCCTCAGTGATGGTATGAGAGCCATAAAATATACAAATGCCTTAAAATGTACAGCTGTATGAATAATGCTTCTTCAGTTCAGTGCCCAAAAGAAGATTTAAAAAAAATTCAACAGCTGAAACAAGGTTGATAAGAAATGTAAATATTTTAGCACTTCTTTAAACCTCCAGAAAACTTTCAGATTAACCCAAAGAGTTTTGTTCTCCTGTGAACACTTGTTCAATTTATGCAAATAAGTCTCCCTATCCTACAGACAGTGTGTCACACTCCACCCCACCTAGGGAAGATGCGCTGAGCCAGGCTGAGAGTGTCCACCTCATGCCTGTGACAGTTCTGGCAGAGAAATATTTCATTACAACTTTTTGACAAAGAGCTAAGGAGACAGTTGCACAAAGAAACTAACTTCTTCAGATGTTGGTATGGAAGTGCTTAAGTTTGAAATAACATCTGAAAAGTGGAGATTAACCTCCCTGGGGAAAAGCCAGCTGTGTGTAACTACATACTCTCCATGTTCTTCTGAACAAAACTTGTATGTACTATAACAACATTATTTATAAATATATAATACAAAAATTATAATTATAATTATTATAAACACTTGTGGGGTAATGTGAGCTAAAAGAAGTGGTCATACTAGTAGTTCCTAATGGAAAGTCTTTCAAAAGCGTGCGTGTATCTAATGATGTAAAACAAGCATGCTATTGAATTTTCAAAGGTAGTTCAAGTATTTAAATGCTTTCAGAAGATTACAACAATTCCTCAACTTGCCTGTTCCTCTTTTTAGGAACCTAAGATGGCCTTAAGCAGTAATCTAGCCTTGAAATCTCAATAAAAGAAGGAGACTACTATAACTGTTCATATAGATTTGTGGATTAATCCTTCTCAGAATTAACCTGTGCCTCTCAAAACATGAATACATTGATCTAGTTTGCCTTGGTGGGAGAATGTTTTAAAATATTTCAAGATAAAATTACATTGAAAATTAAATATAAAATTGCAATACATTGTCAAAATGTTATTATTTTCCACCGCAAAAA
Source organism: Chaetura pelagica (assembly GCF_000747805.2). NCBI lineage: Eukaryota > Metazoa > Chordata > Aves > Apodiformes > Apodidae > Chaetura > Chaetura pelagica. The sequence goes on from NW_009953505.1 coordinate 627,928, forward strand.
GCTGGACAGCACTGAAAACTGTAATCTGATAATGACAAAATATTTCTTCTTGATGTGATGAAGAGCTCCTGAAACATGTATTTTATGTTGATTTAAAATTAAAAACATTTCAGCATTGCCTCAACAAGGCAAAATTATTTATTTCAACAATTCCCAAAGCCATCAGTGACATTAACAGAAGCAGAGGCAGAGTACCCTGAAGATATACATCAACGGGTGGGGTGAGTCAAAAGAAGAAAGAGATTAATTCTTCTGTCATATTTGTCTAAAACTAGATGTATTTACTTTTTTTCAGAAGATGCGGAGAATATATTCTTGCAATGTCAACCAGACCTGAGGAAAACTTGTCCTTTTATTGAAACTAAAATGTTTCCCTGAAACATATAATTTTCTGTTCAGAAAAAGGTTTATAACATATTGGATGAAAACTTTGGTCAAAATAAGAGAAAGAAAGAGAGATAAATAAGGGAAGTAAGAAAGAAAAGCAAGAATCACAGAATCACAGCAACACCAGGGTTGGAAAAGAACTTTAAGATAATCAAGTCCAGCCAACACTCATGTTGTATTTTACAGAGGTCAATAATCCAATGTTTATCTGCAAACAAAATCTAGGCTCAAGCCACTAGCCTAAATCCTCACTCTCCTTTGCTGTAAAGAAATACTAAAGAATTTTAGCTGTTAGGCTTTTCTTGGATTTTTTCCTTAAAATGTTAATAAATAAATTAATGAATTAATAAATAAATTCTGGTCTCTTACAGAATGAAAGCCAATTATAACTTCTTGAAAAATGTGGCCCCACAATATTCATGTTTTCCAGTCAGCCTCATGCTCAGCCCAGTAACTTGTCTGTGCACACCATTGTGCTGGTTTGGTTTGGTGGGTTTTTTGGTAGTGGGGGAAGGGCCACAGGAGTGGCTCTGTAAGAAGCTGAGAAGCTGCCCCTGCTTCAAACCCAGCCAAGGAGCCCTTGAACAATAGATGTTCCTCAGTGATTAACATATGAAATAACTGATGTAACACCTGAACAGAGCCAGCAGTTAAAAAGAGCTGAGCTGAAGAGAGAGGGCAGAACCCATGGTTGGTGAGGAAGAAGAAGAAGGTGCCCAAGCAGAAGTGTCCCTGCAACACATGGTGATATGTCAACTGTGTCCCTGCACTCATGGAGGAACGTGGTGGAACATTCTCTGAACACACCAGGAGAGGTGAGCTGGGATTTGCTGTTGGTTGACTTGGATCATGCAGCTTTGGAAGACCCCGGCACCAGGAGAGTTTGTTCCCGAAGCAGCCCGTGACTCTGTGGGAAGCCCAGGCTGGAGCAGCTCCTGACCTCCCAGGAAGGACTCATGAGGGAGAGGTTCGTGGAGGACTCTCTCCCATGGGAGGGACCCCGTGGGGAAGCAGGGGAGGGCTGTAAGGAATCCTCCTTCCTGAGGAGGAAGGAGCAGCAAGAACCACCAGCCTGTGAAGTGACTCTAAACCCCATCCTCTGTCCCCCTGTGCTGCTGGGGGGAAGGAGGGAGAGAAACCGGGAACAAAGTGATTTGGGCCTGGGAAGAAAGGAGGGGTGGGGTAACATATGTAAGCCCTGCTCTTTGTGTTGTCTGTGTCCTGTGTGTGTTTGATTAGTGTGAAATTATATTATTGTTTTTCCACAAGTGGGGTCTGTTTTGCCTGGGACCTTAATCAGTGAAGAACCGTCCTTGTCCTCTGTCTCAACCCAGGAGCTTCTAATTGGCCTTTGTCCTCCCATCCCACAGTGTGTGTGTGTGGGATGGGGAGCTGAGTGAGCAGCCACGGGGCTGGTTCTTTTTTGTCACATTAGACCCAAACCACGGCAATAATGTTTAATAACCACCTGCAGGAATGGCTCTTGGCATTGGGGGTGCACCAGTTCTCCCCAAGGCACTGGCCTCTACACTTTAACAAAGGGATCATGGTCTGATTCCTTAGGTATGCTTGAGCATATATACTGCAAAAAATACCTGCCTTCTTTAACTTCCCTCTTGCTCTTAAAGAGTTTTATATACTTTTGTGCAGGGATAAAGCCACACACCTGTCTCGCTTCCCTTCTGCATCCCCTTCCAGCAGGGGCTCTGAGCAGCACTCACCACCACAGAGGCCGGTGGTGACTCAGCACTTTGCTTTGTGCCAGGGAACACTTTTGCCATTTTACAAGGTCTCTATGTGCATCTTCTTACAAATTCTGTGCCTTGACCCATGTGCAATTATAGCAGGGAAGGGACTCAGCTTGGAGTATTCATGGAGTCACTTGAAAAATCACAGTAGCTGCAAATGCAGATTAGCCACGTTATCTGACCTCATGGTGCATGCAATTATTTTAAGGTGATTTATGTCTTTCTGTCACTTTAAAGTGTTCTGGAAATGAAGTAGCTAAATCAATAGACAGATAGATAGAGATACGTTTTCCTTGTGTGTCATTAAAATCTAGTAATGAGGAAAATTACCAAGAAAAGCACATTAATGCCAAGAAAACCTAGAATCATTATGAAGATTTTTTAAATAAAAGTCAATGTGACTTTTGATAAATTGTCCTCTGCATTAGTCTCAAAACATACAAACAATAATTGATACATTCCTGAATGTGGCAGGCATATTTATTTAAAGGAGTCTCATAGCCCAGTGATGGGTCGCAAAAAATATTTTCGTTCTACATTGACTGCACTGAGTCAATGTTGCTGCTTGATTTTATTGGAATTAACAGTTCAGCACTGAAACCACATCAAGGCAGAACATGTAATATATACAGGTAATATACGTCTGTCCCATAACACTAATCACTACTAATCCTATTGCAACACACAGAGCAAACAAAAAGTAACCAACTCTTTCAAAGTCACTCAATAGATTCAAAACAGTATTTTTCAATCAGGGATATAGTTTCTCAGCTCTATTTTGAAAAGTTGCCACAAGAACAACCAGAAATCTTGACAATAAAACGTAATTTTATGTCATTTTTAACAGAAACTACATAGAAAAATTATTCCTTAAGGGTAAGATTTTTTAGGAGACCAGTGTGAATGAAGATCCCAAATTCAATTTGAACTTTCAATAGAAAAATCACATACTCTTCAGCTGAGCTAATGTGAACTATTTCTGGTCTCAAAAGAGGTCCTTGATCTTCTCATGAGCTAGTGTGCCCTGCCTGGATGCACATGCAGCTTGCAGTATTCCACTAACTCATTATACAAAATTTCAAAAATCCCACTCTAAAGCCTCCCTAAATTGCTATGGTTTCTTTTGTGTTCAGTTGTAATAACCTAAAACTGCAGAATTAAGAAGTGTTTTGTGTGCTCCTTTGTCTACAGCCCTTGCAGTGAAGGTAGCTGAAACACTCCAGCTTTGAGTGAGGCACTGAGAGCAGCAGTTCAGCAGCCCCGGTGCTCTAGCTGGCATCAGGAGCTCCTCACCATTTCATGCACATACATTTGTGTCTCAGGAAGCAGCCACACTGCTGCTGGAATGTTGAGTCCTGTGCCTGAGACATACACATTGAGGAGATGCTATGGATCCTGCGTTGGTCTTTTCATTAAAGGGTTAATTTCCACCAGCAAAACTGAGAGTTTAAACATTTATCTTCAGGCCTTCCATCTAGCTTTTCACTATTTGAGGACTAATCCAATGCAAAATCCTGAATATTTTGTTATCTCAGGATATTTGTTCTCATCGAGTCCTAACCTTTCCCTTGGCAAACAGTAGGAACAACCTTATGGGATGAAATTCCCTGCTGTTACAGCAAGGGCACTACATCAAAAGGTTGCTAGGGCATCAGTACATGATAATTTGGCCTTTTTGTCATTTCCACTAAGCTTAATGAAAATGGCAACATTAACCCTCCTCACTTCAGGCATTTAACTTTGTGCTTAAGGTGGGAGCCTGTGTAGCGTGCGGAGCAGGGAGTGAGGGCAGCTCCCAAAGGACCTGTCCTCAGCTGCTCTCTGAAGGCTGCCTTCACTACAAAGGGACTCCAGGGTCTCAACATAGGCATCCAAGTCAAAGTTCTAAAATTACCCCTTTGCTCTGGTTTATCTAATTTTCTCCATTTTGTAATGCCATGCAGTCTGTGACACTGTGAGCCTCAGCCATCAGTTGCACATACCCTCTTGCTCACGGGAAATTCTGCTGCCTTGGTAAAATACAATGACCTATAATTGTGCTGGTGGAGGAATGTAATTAGCCATAGAGGAAAGCTGGGAAATCGTGTAGGTGAATTACAGTATATAGAATTATAGAGCCTGTTCTTTCTCATTTTTTAGGAATAGAGCCACAAAGTAGTTGCAGCTCCACTCCTCCCACACCCCTGAGCAGGGTAGAAAATGAATCTTAACTTGCTCAGCAATCACAAAACCTGCAGAAGTGAAGGTCATAATCCGAGAAAAACTTAGAACTAGGACATTTCCAGGGACAAAAGAGGCCTGAATTAACTTAGGTACAAGAGGGAATTAAATGTGAGGATGACACATTCTAAGCAAGGGCTAAGATAGTGCAAAAGAACAGCAGCATAATACTGAAGACTCAGTTTTAAAAGAAGAAACTGTTCCTGCTTCTGTTTTAGAAAGAAAGAAGAGGTTCCATCTCTGCAGAAGGATTCAGACATTAGAGTCTCAAGAGGAGAGAAGTGTGGAGGATTTCACTACAACAGTGAAGTCTTTGAATATTTGATTGCACTAGCACCAGAAAAAAAATGGAAGTCTGAGTATTTTCCCCTGTCATCAGGGAAAAAATCATTGCGAGAGTCAAGGCATGAAATGTTGTGAAGTGCTCAGAAGCCATAATGAACTGGGGCTGTGGAAGAGGACCGAGTCATGCTCAGTTGGTACTCATTTGATTTAGAAGGTTCTGAACTGGTCTGAGCCTGAAGTTACTGCAGCAGCAGTTTTCTGGATCAATGCTTAGGACTGGAGAATTCAGATTAAATATAAATGAGGAAGAATACTGTGGCAATTCTCCCAGATATTTAATGTTTTTAATTGTGCATGTTAACCAATAACTTATGTTTTATTTTTTTAATATATCAATCATCTTTCACTAGGTCTTACTTTTAATTACAACCTTCTAAATCACAGAATTGTTAGGGCTGGAAGGGATCTTAAAGATCATCTAGTTCCAACCTTCCTGCATGGGCAGGGTCATGTCCCACTAGATCAAGCTGCTCAATGCCCCATCCAACCTGGCCTTGAAAACCTAGAAGGAGGGAGCATCCACCACCTCTCTGGGCAACTTCTTCCAGAGTCTCACCACTTTCATGGTGAAGAACTTCTTCCTAACATCTAATCTGAATTTACCCACCTCTAGTTTTGATCCATTCCTCCTAGTCCTACCACTACCGAACATCCTAAAAAGTCCCACACCAACTCTCTTAGACCCCCTTAAAATATTGGAAGGCTACAATAAGGTCTCCTCCGAGCCTTCACTTCTCCAGACTGAATAACCCCAACTTTCTCAGTCTGTCTTCATAGAAGAGGTGCCCCAGCCCTCTGATCATCCTCATCGCCCTTCTTTGGACATGTTCCAGCATGTCCACATCTTTCTATGTCATAGCAGTGTTACAGACAGAAAGAAAAAATTTCCTCTTTGGGAAAAAAATAGTATTGTGTAACTGACAATTATGCCTCAGGCATAAGACACGGAGACCTGTTAGCTTTTTCATCAGTTATAAGTGTTGGTCATTTCAATGCATAATTGGAGATATACTAGAGATCTATGGAGTACATAAACTTCTATGATTGAAACCTTGGCCTTTTTTCCAGCTGTGAAATGCTTATGTGAGGAACGTTATTATTATGAATATACGTGCTTGAATTGTAAATTCTCAGGGTGCAATCTCAGAGTTTGGTATGCATGGATGAGATAGTGATACAAGAACATATAGGACTTTATTGCTTGAATAAACAGACAATGAAAGCAGTGATTTACTTTTCATGGTATTTCTGTCTCTTAGCAACCTCAATTGTTTTCACTACAGTGCTTTTATATTTGAGTTATGCATCAACTTACAGTACTTGAAAGTGGGTATTACCATAATCTTTCAAGTTATAAACTGTTCTTTAGGACTACAGGGTAATTACAAGAGAGGCTGTCACTTTCTGTATCTTTGCAATGTTAGATGTCATCTAAATGGTATTATCAGATTAAATAATTCTCTTACTGGAGTATTAACAAGGATGGATAACTTGAGAGACATCCTTCCTGGAGAATTTAGTCTCAGACCTCAAACCTGCATAAATGAAATAATGTTCTTAACTTTCACACATTCTTTGTACATCACCTTTGGATGTGAATTACATATTTTGAGCAAATACATATTTCTTGGTTCTATTTATTGGACACAGACACTGACTACTTCTCTGCTTTGGCTTCCTACACAACCATAAAAATGATTCTTGGGAGATTTTTTATTAATTTACTTTAGGAAGTTACACCTGACATAGCCTAAAATCTGAACCAGTTTTACAGGAAGCTCAGTCATTAAATTTCTTAAGGGATATTACTGTAATCAACTCCATCATAAAAATTGCGAAAGAAGGAATAAGAAAAGGCAGTGCTGGTAAAGATTCAAGTTTACATTGATGTCCTCTTCAAAAGACATAGGCTCAGATGACATCTGTGAAAATTGTCCTGGTTTTAGCTCAAACCAGGACAAAAATATACCAGAAATTTGAAAACTCTTAGATACTTCTCTTAATATTTCTTCTTTTCTCATCTAAAAAATCATATTACTTTTATGTGCGTAGATTACCAAAATCAGAAATATTTCAACTTCTGTAAACAATTACCTTGGAACATGTAACTGCTGGAGTTCCCCAGGGATCAGTGGTGGGTTCAGTTCAACGACCTGCATGAGGGAACAGCGTGTATCCTCAGCAAGTCTGCTGGTGATACAAGACTGGGAGGATTGGCTGGTTCACCAGAAGGGTGTGCAGCCATTCAGAGAGATCTGGACAGACTGGAGAGCTGGGCAAAGAGGAACCTAGTTCAAGAATAAGTGTACAGTCCTGCAACTGGGAAGGAATAACAACATGCAACAGTGCAGGTTAGAAGACGATGTGCTAGAAAGCAGCTCTGTGGAGAAGGACCCTGGAGTCCTGGTGGGCAACAAGTTATCAATGGGAGAGCAATGTGCCCTCACAGCCAAGAGACCAATGGCATCCGGGGGTGCATTAAGAAGAGTGTGTCCAGCAAGTCAAGGCACGTTCTCCTCCCGCTCTACTCTGCCTTAGTGAGACCACCTCTGGAGTTTTGTGTCCAGTCCTGGGCTCTCCAAGAGGTACATGGATTTACTTGAGAGAGTCCAAGGGCAGGCTACAAGGATGATTTAGTCTAGAGAAGAGAAGACTGAGAGGGGATCTTATTAATGTATATAAATATCTGAAGGGAGGATGCCAAGAAGGAGGGACCAATCTCTTTTCAGTTGTGCCCTGTGATAGGACAAAGGGTAATGGATGCAAACAAGAGCATAAGAAGTTCCACCTCAACATGAGGAAGAATTTCTTTACTGTGAGGGTGACAGAGCATTGGAACAGGCTGCCCAGAGAGGTTGTGGAGTCTGCTTCTCTGGAGAGTTTCGAGACCTATCTGGATGAGTTCCTGTGCGACCTGCCCCAGGTGATCCTGCTCTCAAAGAGGGGTTGGACTAGATGAACTCCAGAGGTCCCTTCTAACCCTTAACATTCTGTGATTCTCTCTTATAAAACTGGAAACCAGAAAAGACTGTAATGCAAACAATTCGAGTAACCTAAAATGAAACATCTCTGACTCCAGTAACTACGCCAAATCACTGAGAAAATATTGTTTCCTTTTCTCTTATGTCCATAGCTACACATCTTCACAAACAAAAACTTATTAAACTTATGAAAAATTAAATAATGACACTGTCCTCAGAGTAAGTGCTCTGGTATTCACCTAATTCCAGAGCCCATTTTTCTCTGACTTTCAACCCTTTAATCCATAATAAGCTGAGTAAACAACATCTTACATGTAGTTTTCCTTCCTACACAAAACTTTAAGAAGATCTGGGAGGGGGTTGCTATTGATTGTCTTTTGGAATAAACCAAGTCAAATACATCTCCCTTGTCCACATACATGATGACCTCTTCAAATAATTCCAACAGAAAAATTACATTACAAAATCTGAGTTCCTTCCTCCACAGGCTACTGTACCTATCCATGCTCACTAATTCTATTATTTATTTGACAGGTCCGTGAGTGTCTCCTGAAATCTTAAAATGTGATGGATTATCAGCCATTTTCTAGAATTAATCATATCATATCATAATAATATCATCATAATATCATATTTGTTTCAAGCTAGCAGTTGAGCACCATAGTTACAAAATTTATATATTTCATCTAAGCACTCTTTTAGTTCTCTTGGACACACAACATCCAGCACTGCATGTGAGTTCATTAACTCCCTCCAGACTTCTTCTGCTTCCAGAGAAAAGGTTCCTCACCCTATCACTTTATAATTGTAAGAATGCTGAAAATGGAAAATATGGAAGACAAGAAAAAAGGTTGTAAAAGTATTGTTTGCAGTATGAACTTAATGTCCCAAATAAACAAAGAAATCTGGTGACCACAAAATTTCAAAAGCCCCAGAAACTTCTAGTATTTTAGCAGAAGGACTTCCAGAACAGGAGGTACATGAGCTGGTAAGAGAAAAAGTACCACCATTCTTTCCATGAAGTTCACAGATCCTTAACACCCAGCTCTTGGCTTTTACTGCTGAAATTTGAATTGCTGTCGTTTGTCATTATAAATGGTCTTGTTTTTGTGGGCATGCATAAAAATAGAACTAAATTTTACTGTGCTGGACACTATATAGAAAGGAATCTGACATCAAGAATATGAACAGAAGGGAGGCTGAAGACAGAGATGTCAAGAGTGAAAGGGAAGTCTAGCTATTAGCTGCAGAAAATCCTCTAAATGTTCAAAGACCCCTTTGATAATTTCCACATCTACTTCCACCAGCTGATGTTCCTTGCTGATTTATCCTCATGACAAAACCCCAAACAGAACGTGCTGATAGGCAAGGGGGTACTGGGACAAGAAAGGGTTTCCCCAAGCACAAAAAGAGCTCCCTTGTGCAGTTATTTGACTGAGGAAGTCTAGAAGTAATTGCATTTTAATTGAACATAATCTTATTGGAACAGGGAATAGTGAACATAACAAATTAAATAAATAAAATCAAACTACTTTCTAATTACCTTTTTAAAATCTCAATAAGGAATTCACAGTTAAATTAGGGTGTTTCAGGTAATTACATTAAAGACTTCCTAGTTCAGGAGAGCATCCAGCTGGCACTTTAAAAGTAAAATGTAACCCTCTCCTCTCCTTTCCTTTTCTTCTTCCCTTTCCTTTGGAGAAAGGGAGCAGGAAATGAAGTAGTAAATCCTACACCAGTATTTCCTCAACCCACCAGTCGTCATTGTAGCTGTATCTACTCTGTGTCCTGACAAGAGCAGGTTATGATGACATGCAACTAACATTTTCACACATTCACTTTTCAGTCTAGAACTACAGCTTAGACTGAGTGGAGTAGAGGAGGAGGACTCTTGATAAAGGACAGCCTGGAATACTTACAGCAAGGTAAGCAGCCTCAGAGGAAGTGGCTACTCTGAGAAGTTGTGGAGGATGAGGGCAGACACAATGTCTGTCCTTAAAAGGGAAAAGTTACTGGCTTATAAACTAATGTGCTTAGTTTATCATAAAAATTATGGTAAATATAATTAAATATGCATTTAAGTGAAGACATACAAACACAAACTTGATATGAAGAACTAGTGAAATCAGCAAAGCTTTCCCCATGACTGCATAACAGGCAGAAGCAATTGTTTTGACACAAGCCCTTAACATGCTTGTCAAATACTGCATCAGCTTTCATAGGCAAAATAAGGACTAGCCTTCCCTTTTCTAAAACAAAAAGTACCATGGGTTGGACACAACATTAGTAAGAAATCTTCACTCAGCAGTTTTCTATTGATTACCAAAACGGAAAAATGTACTATTCAGAAGGGATATGTCCTGGATCCCATACTATTCAATAATCTTGTTTACCTTTTAGGTGTCTTAACAGAAAGTACATGTACAGAAAGTACAAGAGGTTGAGAAGAAAAGGCTTCCTTGGGGAAATAATTGCAATAGAAAATGAGCTACTATAGAGAGCTCTGGAAAAGAAGGACAAAATTTAAGAGGAATATGTACAAGGTATTCATTTAAGGATATTAAATTTTACAAATGCCTAGTGAAATTAAATTTTTACTAATGTTTAGAAAACAATTTATTAGAAATACACTGTTTGAAACTTAAGAAGTAATGGGAAATCAAAAGCTGAAAAGCAGTTAGGAACATCTCATGGTTAAAAAGAGCCTGCAAGACACATGAAGGAATCCTTTCTGCACCCTGCTGGTAAAGTATTTGCTCTAATATTCTGCCTACTTTTGGAAACTGAACTTTAAGGAAGACCTCTGAATACTAGTAATAGTTCAGAGAAGAAAGCAAATAATGATTTATGAAAAAGGGGAAAATTGCTTTAATGTCCATCCCCAAGGATTCCAGTAGTAAAAGTCTTGAAAGGTTCATGTTACAAGGAAAACCTTGCCAATAATGTGGCTCTCATCGCTGCCTGGCAAAGCCTGACTCTGCTATAGACAAAAGGATCAAGCAAGGCAATCTCATTACATTTTTTCTAACTTTTTCTAAGATGTTTTAAGTAATGAAAGAAGACAACAGCTGTCAGGAAAAATGTTTAGAGGCACAGGATGCCCTCATGCACACACCAGCCTAGGTAGTAATAATTACGGTCCAAGGAGAGAATAGGCGTGTCACGTACTACTTGTCTTACAGTCAGTTATCATAAATAGAGGTGAGGTAAACTGAATAATTGCACAGCAGACAATTACTCACACATTGATTAATCCCTCACATAATGCTAGAAGAATTTTTTACTACTATAGCATAAGGCTGCAGTGTTCCTTGGGCAAGACTAAACAGGGTGAAAACACAGGCAGACTAATTCTACCAGCAAATAAAATAACCTTTGAATTGCCAGTCCGAGAAAATTAAGTTATTCTCATTAATCATGTTGGCACTATGTCACAGAATAAATTAGAAAGCTTTAGTAGCATTTAAAATTGTCTGTATTCATTTTGCTCTCCTTTGCAGAAGTTAAATGCAAAGGTAGGCTCCAGCCTTCCTGCCAGAGCACACCAGGTATTACTCACACTAGACAGATGGCAAGTGGTGCCTTAAAAAAACACAGAAAATTAGTAGGAAATGCATAGAAGGCAAAAATGTCTCCCCTATGGTGAAATAATTCAAAATACAAAAATGGACTTGAAAGGCCAAATGTATAGCTGGACTTGCTCACTATGCCAGGTCCTATTGGCAAAGGTCTGAATGGCATTTTGAGAGCAGAAAAAAAGCAAAACCAAAACCAAAACCTGACATTTTCAACCTGAACAGCATTTGTTTTACACAGCTGAAACCATAACAAAAAAATATTCTAAAAGTTATTCTCCTTCCAGTAAACCACTTGAATCGAATTATTCCACAAGTACAGTTCTTGTCTGGGTAATTTACATCTCAGGGAAAGAAAACGGATTAGTTGCTCAGTTGTGAACTCACATCACTTGTACCTGATTTAGACATGAAAACAATCTTTTTTAAACTAACACAGGCAAGAATGCAGAGGCCGAGTTAGCTCAGCTGAAAATGAAGCTTACTGGATTGGAAATATTTATAATAACTTATACTGTGGAATTAAGCTACACAAGATTCTCTTGTTACATCTCTATTCCCAGTGCCATGTCTCCTGCATAGTCACTTCTATCAGTGAGGTGTATGTCTGTGTTCAAGTATTTTTTCTGGATCAAGACTGTAACTTTGTATTTTCACTTTTGTTTTCACATAATGCCTCTTTTCTAGTACTTTTTAAAATACTATTTCATAGTTGCTACATTGAAAGAGAATAGATAGTAGTTTATAAATTATAATTAAAGTTGTAGTCTAACAAGCCAATATCAACTTTTTACTAAAAGGATGTTGTTAAATTAAGAATAAATGTCATTCCTTCAATCTGCAGAATTCTCTAAGCATATACTTTGTAACATCTGGTTTTTTTCATTTAAATAAACTGCAGGTTTGTTACATAAGCAATATAAATTGCCTTTATCACACATGAATTATTATTTTTTTAATGTGTTACGCTTTTCTTGTCTCATTACTGAATCATCCTGACAAAATTGCATTCCTCAATGGAACAGCATTGAAGGTAGTGCTGTGACTCCAGCATGAGCACATTCACAGTGCAGGAGAAATCCTCCAGTTGGTGTTAACAGGTGGTGCGATGCACAGCAACATCAGCCTGTCCCCTTTGCTGAGGAGGACAGAGCTGTGACATGGGTGAGAGACAATCCTTCCCTCCGTGCACAGCATACATGCTGTGCCAGGTGGCCAGAAGGGGCTCAGGGGCATTTCTTCTGGTTTCTTCTTCTTCTTTCACCAGGACCGGTGAATAGTAATCTAGATTAATTTTTTAAATTTATTTTTGGGGCTGGGGTGTCATTCCTACAAGTGTTTTCCCCAGTCTGTTTTCTGCAGTCATCCAGCTCCCGAGATATTAAAGATACTGGACCAGTTCTTTGACATGGTTGTTTATCTGAGACACAGACTTTCCTCCTGGAGTTTTTACAATCCACACACAAAATTTCCATATTCTTTTTAAGATGTTATAGAAAAGTATAAAAAGTCTCTGTCCTATAAGTTTTAAACAGAATACCAATACTGGCTGACATGCAGAGATAAAATACTTTATGGTGTTGTGCTAAGTGCCTGAATTTTTTCTATGAGGTATCTGGGGAAAGCCGAACAAAAATTTTGTCCAAAGGTCTTTCCACAACATTGTGACCAGATGTTAGAGGCAGAATTCATTTTCCTTACCCCATGGTTAGTGCCATCTGAGGTGCTCTTACAATATTGAAAAACCTCTACAAAGGACTGGCAGATTGATGCAGGACCCATTAGAGGTCTGTACCTCACTGGTGCAGCTGCTGGAGGCCAAGCAAAATAAGCCATTTCACCTACAGTGGCATTAAACATTCATGATTAGGCAAATGTATCCTGCCCAAAGTATATCTCCTTTGGGTACTACAGGCACTCACATGGCCTTTGCAGCTATGAAACATGACCTGTAAGTAATCCATGTCTCACTGGAGATGGCTAGATGCTCATGTATGAGTAGCCAGCTTAAACTCCAAATCTCTGGTGTCTCTAATAGGAGCTTAGATAAGTTCTGTGTAAGCAAACATATACAGACCTCTTAACTGAGGTATTTTAACTGCAGCCTGAATCCTATCCTCAATGGCTGGTGGTGCTCTAGGGCAATGGCATCATTCCTAGAGATTTTGACTTTTGTTACTGAGCTTTTCAGCTTTAGTCTGTACAGGTTTGTGTCCTGTCTAGTGGACACAAACTATCTTCCTTGGTCACTTTATGTTCTGCACTGTAGATGAAAACAAGAGCTTCACTTTTATCTAACCTAACTTTTTTTTCCCCAGTACTGTTACAGAGCAGATTCTTTCCCAGCTGGTAATTACCTGTCATGGTATTTACCATATCCTCTAGTGTAAGGTCAACACCATGCAGCCCAGCTTTTAGCTGTTTACCTTCATAATAGTGCTAATATAATCTTTTCTGACACAACTTTTACCTGTTCACCTGTCTTTATCCAACTCAACATTTGCACATGTTGTGTGTGCTTTCAAGCTGCTAGTTTGTCTTTTGCTGCAGCATAACCTTTTGCCTCTAGGCCTAATTCTTTTATGTTAAGGGTACTGCTTCAATTCCCCAGTCCACGCTCTGCCCACTGCTGTAATTTGCAAAGCCCAGCCAAATAATACAATCCATTCCTGATATTACCTTCTCTCCTTTCCAATCTCACGTCCCTACTCAAAAAAATGCTAGACTCAAAAAAATGCTGGAGCTACACTTGGCAAGCACGTGTTGGCTCCAAGCTCCTTTTTACCTTGGGTTATTTTTCTCCTCTTTCACGTTGGCTGTTGTGACGACAGTGTCAGAGTCCTCTCCTTACCCCACCCACTTCAGTCTGAAGGGAGGGATGGGGGGGGTGTCTTAATATTCTTGTCAAATTCTAATGACTCTGAAGGGTTAATCTGTCTCTTAGTGCAACTCTGCAGATCTGCCTTTCCTCTTTGCATTAAAAAAAAATATTAAAAATTAAAAATGAACTATTTATCCACAACTCTGTCCTGATGACTGAGAGCTGTTAAAAATAATTGTGAAAAATCCACCACCTGAAGCTTAGTTACCCTCAGGCTTCTTGTTTTCATGCTGCAACCCACTAGTTGCAGATTCAGAGTGATGTATGAGTAAACCTTCTCCACATTTCATGAATGTCAAAGCTAGCAGAGTTTTTACCCTCACCAGTCTTTCAGGGTGTTGTTTCCATCATAAAACAGACTCTCTATTATCTCTTACTGAGCAATCTCAGCCTGGCATTTCAGTGCAGGAGTATGAGTCATTTCCATCTAAAAGAATTTATCTTGAACAGATCTCAAGGTATTATGTTGCAAAAAAATTCCAGGCTGTTGATTCCACAAAGCACAGACAGAACTGCTTAAAACCTTTACCATGGCGGGGTCTCACACCCTGTGAAATAAGGCACAGCTGTCATCCTGTTTACATTTCTTTAGAGCTGGTACAGTTATAAGATGCAAACTTCACCTACCAGTGTTTCTATTTCAGTTAATAGCAGAGTTAAACTACCTACTCATTTAACAACGGTGTTCTGATTAGCCTCCACAAAGGTGTCTGACACTCTCTTATGACTATACATCAAACTCCTAATTTTGATCCCTGGATGAGGATGATGATGCATCATTCCCTTGCATCCTCTGTTTAGTATGCAAGCCCTGGTCCCCAAACAGCCATCTGTGTGCAAAAAGCATCTCTGTGTTGAGGCACCATGTTGTGAGTTTGTGCAGTGAGTACAGGAGGCAGTAATGTCCCACAAGATGATCCATAGTGAAATCTCATTAAAATACATTTCTTATCTTTATTACACAACATAGTGTCAGAGATTAAAAATCACATTTTAAACACCTTTGGATATTTTACTCAATCTGGGGCAGGTGATGCAGATCTAAGGTAACTATGTTAGTGCTAATGAAGCAATTCACCATCAGCAATATCAGTTCCTTTCCTTCTTCCTCTATTATTTACAGACTATTTGACATTTTTTATAGAGCTTATTCCAAAATGAATCAGAAAAATCAGTGGGTAGTTTTAAAAAACTGCATGTTGTTAAGATAATGTTCTAGGCCCTGATGTAGGATGCAGGGACATCTCACACTAGAACAGATTTCACAGAGTACCATCAAGCCTGACCTTGAATACCACCAGGGATGGGGCCTCCACCACCTCTCTGGGCAACCTGTTCCAGTGATCCACCACCCTCATATTAAATAACTTCTTTCTAATGTCCAACCTAAATCTACCCTTCTCTAGCTTGAAATCATTAGCCCTTGTCCTGTCATTACATGTCCTTGTGAACTGGTCTTCCCCAGCCTTCTTTTAAGCCTCTTTCAGGTATTGGAATGTCACTATGAGGTCTCCTCAGAGACTTTTCTTCTTCAGGCTGGATAACCCCAACTGCCTCAATCTATCTTCATAAGAAAGGAGTTCCAGCCCTCTGATTATTTTTGTTGCTCTCCTCTGGACACATTCCAACAGGTCCACATCCTTCTTATGTTGAGTGCACCAGAGCTGGATGCAGTATTCCAGGTGAGGTCTCACCAGGACAGAGCAGAGTGGCAAAATCACCTCTCTCCATCTGCTGGCCACACGTTTTTTGCTACAGCCCAGGATGGAGTTGGCCTTCTGGGCTGCAACTGCTCATGTCCAGCTTTTCATCCACTAGTACCTGGGGGTACTACAGCCACAGGGCTGCTCTCTAGCATGTTTTCCCTCAACCTGTATTCATATCTCTGGTTGCCCCAGCTCATTTGCAGGACCCTGCACTTGGCCTTGTCACAAGGTTCACCTGGGCCCAATTCTCCAGCTTGTCCAGGTCCCTCTGGATGGCACCCCATCCCTCTGGCATATTGACTGCACCACCCATATACACCAACAGTAAAATAAAAATAAAATTAAATTACAAACATTTTGACAAATAATACCATAATTTTCTCTAACTGAAATGAAGAATTTATATTTAATGTACTTTGGTTGCAGCTCTTCCTGGTTTGTTTTTTTCTTGTGGTCTAGCCTTATGCCCTAACAAGATTTGTCTGGTTTTTCACTATTTTTTTTGTCTGTTTGTCTGTTTTTTGACTGTCATGAGAGTCTTGTTAGATTAGCAGCTTGCTCAGCATGAGCAGTTTTAACAGTGTGCAAAGTATCAGCCATAGTGCCTGTATGAAGTGATCCAAACATCTTCCCAATATGGCATAAATCACCATCCTTTAACTACAGCATAAACATTTCAGAAATGCTCATTGCTATTAAAACAAAACATGCATTTAAGCAACTTAGCATCACTTACACAGTCAGAGTTGAAAAAAAATAATAATCACAAAAAACAATTTATAAAAACCTTCTGCTGAAAACATGATGGTGCTATTAGCAGCTCTTCTTCCACTGGCATCTCCTGGAAAGATGATGGCTGTCCAGACTTCCAGATAGGTCCAAGCTATCTGCATCATTCAATTCTCAGCTTCATAGAGTGCAGCAATTCCTTATAACCTCCCATAATTCAACTCACATTATTTTCTAACAGTTTATCTGTTTCCTGTTTGCTTCTGGGGGCAAACTGCACAGAACTTGATAATCACAAAGTTGTGCAGCTGCAGCAGTATTTTCTAATAGTTGCTTAGCAAGAAATGATAAACACACATCACCCAACGCTTAGCTGAACAGCTTCTTTTTCTCTTTCATCTTTACCACAGGAATTCAGGATTTGCTTGTCCAGACATGGACTTAATTTCTATCTGAGATACATGACATGCTAACAGCTTCCTTAGGGCTGGTGTCTATTTGAAAGATTAAAAGAGCTCTGGTCCTTCTCAAGGGTTTTTCAGAAGTCAGTTCTGAAGAAAAATTACTCTCTGCTTCCTATGTCAGAACTGCATCTTAGAGCATCAGAAATCTGCAGGAAGAACTGCTTTGCATCTTTTGCACATGCTTTATGGACCATGCCAGGTCCATAATAATAGGAACAATTCAGTTGAATGTGGAAAAAAATAAATCAACTCCAGTCCTCTTTAGCATTCAAGTTTGATTCAGTCGACCACAGCAATGTTTGAAGGATGCCTTTCTGCCCTGAGACAAACCATATATCCACCTAAATATACATATATGCAAGCCCACTACACAGTTTTTCCATGTACATGTGTATGGCTGATGACTCAGGAGAATTTACATATACATTTCTTTACTCCATTCTTAGCAATGAATATTCAGTACTAAACAGCAAGGCTGTTATAGTGAATGTATCTTCCTCTTCTTTCTTTTCTCCTTCAAAAGAACCTAAGAAGAAAAAAAAGGTATCCTGTCTCTGCAAAACCCAAAATATTTATGACTGATTTGGAACAGCATATTCCTTTAGCATAATTTTTAAATCAACTGCTGTAAAAATAATTGGATGCAAATGCTACACAAATTACACATTCCTCACCATCAGTGAAAATGATGTATGGCATACTATAGAGTTGGTCAATAATTTTCAGAAAATACCTTTATTTCAAATAATTTGAAGTAGGTTCTAAGAAGACCTCCTGAATCATTACACTTAGGCTACTGAATACACTATGTCGTATAATCCCCATCATAAATTTATTATTGAATTTCACATAGAAGTAAGTTCATTTCTTTATTCCTCTCCTCACTGCTCCAGAACCACTCCTGTGGCCATGTTTAGGAAAAGCCTTTGGATTTTTAGCCAGAATGTAGACATTACCAGCTTATTTTTATCTGGTTTTATGGATCTGGTTTCATGGATCTGTTCACTGACTTCGCAGCCTATAAAGAAAGACTGAGAGACCTGGGGCTGTTTAGTCTGGAGAAGAGAAGGATGAGAGGGGATCTTATTAATGTCTATAAATATCTGAGAAGTAGCTTTCAAGAGGAAGGGGCCAGTCTTTTTTCAGTGGTGCCTGGTAATAGGACAAGGAACAATGGGTATAAGCTAGAACACAGGAAGTTCCACCTCAACATGAGGAGAAACATCTTTACTGTGAGGGTTCCAGAGCACTGGAACAGGCAGCCAAGAGAGGTTGTGGAGTCTCCTTCTCTGGAAACTCAAAACCTGCCTGGATGCATTTCTGTGTGACTTGCCCTAGATGGGCCCCTTCCAACCCCAAAAATTCTATGATTCTCTGTCCCTTGGAGATATTTATAAACAAGGAACTCATTTTCCTGGAGGTTTTAGATAGATAAACAATGACTGACAATCTGAGGAACTTTGTATAAAAGTTCTCTGAGCATCAAATTCTCCTTTTTTGCTTTTATCTTATCTCCCAGCTGCTTTCTCTTGGTCCATAAACATCCTCCGCTCTATCTCTGTGACTGATAAATATCTAAGTCAATATGGCTATCTTAAGACTTCCTAAATGACCCAAATCAACAGGTGAACATATCAAAAATAAAAATAAAAAAAATAAATAAAGCACATCTTTAATGGAAGCCTTTGCTCTTCCCCGTTTGTCAATTGCAGGAACATACGTGTAGCTACAAGTGGTTTTCAGTACAGGCATGTTCTAGGTGACACTTGTTTGGTACTGTTGGTGGACTTGACCATCATCTGGCTAGTAATAGATGGGAAGATTTATGAGAGAGGGAAATTGCAGCAGGCCAGGAAGTCTGTCAGTCCAGTTCCCCTAGTACCCATAAATACAGAAGTCCGACATCTGTGACCTAAGCAATGGCAAGTCTCCCTCTCCAGCAATGAACCCAGAGAGCAGAGGAGCCCTCAGGAGGTGGTGAACTCTGTTACTATATCAAAGGGAAGAGAAAGACACTGATGAACAGGCCCATGAATTGTGGACAGGCTGTGCTTTTTATGACAGCAACCCAGCTGGACTGCAGAGCAACCCCAGTTACAGCAGGTAAGAGCTCCGTGTAACGCTGTCTTGCTGGGCATTGTGTTAGGGGAATGGCACCAGACAACGGCGTCAGCAACAGTTTCTGCAGGACAATGTATGGAGGCCTTTCAGAAGAAAAAATGGAAGAAGTAACTTGAAATTCTTGCAGTGGAGAGCTTTGTTTTGGTGGTGGTGTTAAGGAGCAGGCCTGTTAGCAGCATGGCTGTAATGAAGGAGGATGGTTTCAAGATGCAGGAGGAAGAGACACTGTGGAGCAGAGGGTGACACTAGCAACAACAAGCACCATAAGATATGCTACAAGCTCATCTATGAGATCAGAGTTGCTTCATTTGTTCACGTCTTCAGACTTCTCTTTTTCACTTTAGTAAAAATATCGGTTAAGCTAATTTTTAGGATTTGTAAGTGACAAAAACTAGCTCAAAGTATGAGTTTCTTTTTCCCTTTTCATGGCAGGCACAAATCAGCACGTTAGCTGTGGCACCTTTAAATCTAAATCTGTCCTACTTTGCTGCCAGCCAGGTGCTAACAGGAGGTTTGTACACAGTGTAATGAACTGTGGCTTTCATGATTAAACACATCCATCTTCACTTACTCTTCAGGTCAGCTTAAACAAGTCCTCCCTAGAAACTCTTTAAATTCAAACATAGCAGCTTGTATAGTCAGCAGCGATCTTTCAGTAAAAGTATTACTGTGTGATGACCAGGTTTTCCTATAATTTTATTCCAAAATATTTCAAGAAATAGTCTAGGAAATAAATTAAGGGCACAAATAAGGCTTTGGGAGTATTAAGACCACCCTTCATACTAACACCCAGCATGAGTACGTGTATGTTGTCCAAAATGAGGTTTACTTGTTAACACTACGAGTCCTTGAAGTACCTCTTCAAAAAGCATGGATCCAGCACTTTTGTGCTGGATATTAGTCACTGCAATTATAGCCATTGCATATGCAGAGATGTCAAGTAGGAACTGCATTTTTTCTGCTTATTGCAGTGGTGGGTGATTAATTCTCACCCAATTACTTCTTTCAGCATATGCTTTTGGTTTCCAAAAATCAGAAAAAATTCTGATACTGGGTTCAACATCATAGTTACCCAGTGTGAAGGACCAGGTATTTCCTTACACGAACATGAAATGTCCTTTGAGTCAGCCGACAAAACTGACTTAAAACGGCGTCTCCATATGGCAGGAAACCCCCTCTGTGTGTGTGTGGGGGGGGAGCAGCTGCTGCAGGGGAGGAGCCGTGGCCGGAAGCAGGGGCAGGGCTCGGGCCTGGCTGAGTGGCTGGAAAGCCCCG
>NW_009953505.1:648649-688181 GCF_000747805.2 Chaetura pelagica
GCTTGCCTGCCCGCCGCCGCTGCTGCCAAAAGTCCCAGCGCCGCTTAAACCGCCGCGTTTCCAGCGTCTGCACACCTACGGTCCCGGAGCCGCGCACCGACTGTCGCCGCTTTGTGGTGGGGGGGGCGACCTGCGCTTGGAGTGCCTGCAGCCTCTTTGCTACCAGCTCATCGAACCTGCACTGCCGTGGTGAGACAATTCCGGCTACCCCAGCTTATAGGGGAAAATATAATCCAGCCATTCGGGCAAATCCCTCCCCTCTGCTTCCCTCACGTGGATAAGATGTGTAACTAAGGTGTACCCATATATGTTTAATGTGTTGTAATCACTCCTTTTGAACCTCCTGCCCCAAATTGCTTTGTTTTCCCCACAATAAACCTTGCTGTTGTTAGAAATTTAGTAAGCACTGAGCGAGTTATTCACTCAAAAAAGTCAGGACATAAGTTCCTGTATCCTCTGTGTGAGGCGATACCCACGTGTGGATCTCTCAGCAAATCCTGATAAGTTAATACACTCCAATAAGGAGATATAATAGGTCACGGATCGTGACACCCAGGCATCACTGTTACTAGGCAAATAAAGAAAGATTGATAGATTCTCATAAAGCTTACAAAAGTCCTATAACAGTGGCCCTCTTCTGTATTTATTGCCACAGTTTACCCTCTCCTTTGGTTACTCCATTTCACTTTTGCTTCAGAGCTCCTTACAAGCATCATCTGGTCTGCAATTGGCTTGGAAAACAGCCTCCCAAGCTCTGAACAGTTTGCACCTGTGCATTCTCTAATTGTTTTTCACCACTTCACTAGCAATTATGTTTTGAATTGCAGCAGCTGGCATGGGGAAGAGTCACCAGAAGTAAAAGATAAACAGTTAACATATAAATTAGTAGCTTGGGTAACACATGTAACCAGAATGTTGCTGTGTTTTACTCTTACAGAATACAGCTTCTGTCTTAGTTCACTTAAACAGACACTTCATTCTTCTGAGGTTGGCCCCTGGTGCTCTAAAGTGCCACGCTTAGCTGAACAAGTGCTGCTGGACTCAAGTACCCTCTTAGCCAATTAAGTAAAATGGAAATTAAAGTTCTGTTCACCACAAAATTATATAGTTATTTTCTTTCCTGCTACCTCCTAGGTCAATATTATATTTTGGTCTTTCCATAAAGCCCAATGCTCTCCTAGACTGATATTATATCTAGTCTTTCCAGAAAGCCCAATGCCTCGTTGCCGCCAGCAAGTATTAACAGAACTGTCTGAAATCTGCCACATCTGCTCTAAGAAACTGCTAAAGAAGTTTATGAAACATCACTGAAAATGCTGCAAGGATCAAGGGTGTTTAGCTCTTTGAATGTCCCATGCTCTCTGACTTCAGTCTCTCTTAGGCAGCTATGAAGTCTCCCTGGAGCTTTCTTCTCTCCAGGCTGAACAGCCCCAACTCTCTCAGTCTGTCTTCATAGCAGAGGTGCTCCAGCCCTCTGATCATCTTTGTAGTACTCCTCTGGACTCGCTCTAACAGCTCCGTGTCCTTCTTATGCTGGGGACCCCAAAACTGGACACAGAATTCCAGGTGGGGTCTCCCAAGAATGATATAAACACCTCCCTTCATGTGCTGGCCATGCTTCCTTTGATGCAGCCCAGGATATGGTTGGCTTTCTGGGCTGCAAGCACTCATTGCTTGCACATCATGTATATTTAACATCCATTAGGGTATTGACCTCCATCAGGGCATAAAACTATGATGGTATTTGGTGATTTCAGCTGATGAAAATCAAGTTGTCTTAATAATTATGGTAACGCAGATGGGACTTGTTATTTTTTTTTTTATTTGGGTATTTCCAAAACTTTGAGTGTATTTTGTGAATAAGTAAAAGTCTGTTAGTAGAAAATTAGAAAGTACTCAAAGTATCTAAGGGTTTTCTTGGACATAATGTATTGAAAATGTGTTGATTATGTTAATTACCTGGTAATGTTTTTTGCACGTGTTTCTGTGCCTTTTCAAATTGATTTTGATACCTTTTCTATAGTGGTTGTGTAGTAACTACACAACTTGGTACAAAAATTAGTAGAGGTTAAGAAGGTTCTTGTAGCAAAGTCGGATCAGCTTACACAGGAATGAAAATTTGCAGATGATTAATCATGTGTTTGCTCTCAGACCATGCAAATAGATTGTAATGAAGCATTGCAAAACCAGCTTCTGATCTCTCCATAGAACTAAGACTCTTAACTGTAATTGTTAGCACTAATGCTATGCCTACTGCTATCTGAGAAGTAGAAGAAAGTTTGAGTCCACCTTGAAAATCTCATTTTCTGAGACTGTCACAATCCCTCTTTCTCCACAAATATAGTTTAAATTATATGAGAAAGCAACGAGCAATTCCAGATGTTCTGAAATCTGAGAGCAAATCCTATAAAATACGACTGCTTCTTTATTTGTTTACCTTTTGTGCATAAACGGTTTTAAATTATCCATTTTATCATTATGTTTATTTACTGTTAACTGTTATTTATGATAATTTACTTCTAGCTGATTAAAAGCTGAGTTTTTCAAGTGTTTACTTGGAGATACTGAAGTTTCATCAGCAACTAACATTTCTAGCAATAGTTTGTAATTTTTCTGTCAATGCAAAATAAATTTCTCTGCTATTATGGCAGCATTTTCAACACTCCTTTTTGCTTGATGCTAAATTTAGCAATTTTACTGAAGAAAAGAAATTGCACATTACTTGAGATTGCTATAACTTCTTCAGTTACAATTTCAGAGGGCCAGTGGAAACCTGGGGTGCATAAGGAGGAGTGTGGCCAATAGGTCGAGAGAGGTCACCCTCCTTCTCTACTTTGCCCTGGTGAGGCCACAGCTGGAATACTGTGTCCAGTTCTGGGCACCCTAGTTCAAGAGAGACACGGAACTACCAGAAAGAGTCCAGCAAAGGGCAACAAAGATGACTGGGGGATTGGAGCATCTCCCTTATAAGGAAAGGCTGGGAGAGCTGGGATTCTTTAGCCTGGAGAACAGAATGCTAAGAGGAGACCTTATTAGAACCTACAGGTATCTAAAGGGTGGGTGCAGGGAGTATGGAGCCAGATTCTTTTCAGTAGTTCCCAGTGACAGGATGAGGGGCAACAGGCACAAGTTGGAGTGTGGGAAGTTCCATTTAAATATGAGTAAAAACTTTATGGTGAGGGTGACAGAGCCCCGGAACAGGCTGCCCAAGGAGGGGAGTCCTCTTCTCTGGAGATATTCAAGAACCACCTGGTTGCAATCCTGCTTTAGTGGGAGAGTTGGACTAGATGATCTTTAGAGGTCCCTTTCAATGACAATTCTATGCTTCTGTGATTCATGGCACCACAAGCCTTGGTTAAAATCTCCTCTAAGGACACACACCTGAGTCACTGAAGTCTCCTTGGCAGCTGTGTGTGCAGTTAGCTGCACAGCTGGGTAGGAAAGATTTCAAACAACTTTTCCCAGGGACTGGGAGTGCCAACCAACTCTGCAAAATTGGAAACGGGTGAGAAGAAGAAGAAAGAGGACAACTTTAGTTGAGAACTGTTTTAAAACATGGTTAGGAAGAAAGAATATGGTCCAAAATGAGAGTTCTGAATTTACGACATCAAATAGTTGAGCAGAGCTTAACACTAAGTTTTAATCTCCCAAAAAAAGAAGTAATTTCTTAATACATCTCTTTCTATAGCCTAATCTAATGGTGCATTAATTTTTTTGTGCAGCTCCCAAAGAAATAACAGTATTGAGGGCTGCATGGACTACAGAATTCCTTTCCTGTTTCTCTACCTAGATTTCTCTTTTGGAGAATCATGCACAGCATGCAAACATATAAAATTCAGACACTTGACATGAAACTTGACATCTTGAGGGTCATCTGGATAGCATAGCTACTAACATCACTACAGTTTATGTGTCAGTTGCTATATATGTCTGCTAAGTGCTAGGGACTGGATACAGTCAGAAGCCATCTGCTCACTTTCATAAAAAAATAAACATCATAGTCACTGGATTGACATGTCAAAAACACAGCTGTGTCTTTTAGATGTATAGACATTTTAGCAAGCAAGTGCCCAGACGTTCTATGTCACTAATATTCTGCAGTGTTTTAGAGATGGCCAGAGGATTTCTAAAACTCTGTGGCTTCTTAAGAAGTTTTACCAGTCCAGTCAGCACATTCAGTTCAGTCAGAGATTTGTCTGAAGTGTGACTCTCCATTGGTTGTTTTTTTGTAAGTATGAACAAATATTAGAAGATCTAGATCTTTCCATTTTTTAAGTTCACAGTTCCAAGAGGTACACTTTCAAATTCATTATAGTTTTCAAATACTATTCATAATAAAAGCTCAGACTGAATTAATTATAAGCATTTTCTCTATGCAGCACACTTTAAACACTAGTTTCAGGAAGTGATGAAATTTACTTTTTGTTATTTAACAACAGCCCTCCTGAAGCCTAACTGCCACACTGTTTGGATCTCAAATTTTACAGGATAACACACTCCATAAATTAAACTTTATGAGTTTATTAAGAAAGAAAACAAGCAAACATGACAAACAAGGGCTCAATCCCAGTTGTACAGATTAGTCTAACAAGCAAATTCACTAATTCATTGCTTAAATAATGGGATTTCTAATGCATAAGTTCTCTAATTTGTAACTTGCAACTTATAACTTGTGCACCTGTGAGCAAGTTGACTGGCTAGCAGTGAGAGTGCTCATCCTTTGTCCTCTGTCATGGTGCAGTCATCTCCTGTATCACACCAGCAAGCACGAAAGCCTTAGCAGTCCAGCTGCTGTTTCATCTACTTCAAAAAGTTTTTTGATTAGCTGATGTATTAATACCTTCCAGCTTGGAACTTTGGTCTTGCAGGAGATGGCAAGATGCAGGTGATAGTGGCTGCATGATGACCTTTATCCCCTTCTGGCCATCATGTCCTGCCTTTGTGTTGTCCTTGCTTTGGCACTCGCTAATGGCACTGCCCCCAGCACACATCAGGCCTTTGCAAGAGGTATGTATTGGCCAAAATCTGAGCAGGAGCTGACTGAACAGTCATTGCTAACTCATTTTCCCATTACAGCCCCTGGCAGTTAAATTACTTCTTTGGTTAACATTCCTTCCATTTAAATTCCAGGTGTCTGGGCTATTCTCTTTTCTTTTTCTCATACTCTCTTGATTTGCCAAACTACATATGCAAATGAGATGCTTGATTGAAAATATGGCCTTACATACCACTTACTGTCTGAGAAGAGATGTAGGTGCCATTTACACACAGAACATTTTGCAGAATACATTACCTATCTTACTTATTGAGAGCTGCAGAATACAAAAAGGACTATTTTTCTTCAATAAGCTTGGGGAAGTCTCAGAACTGTCACTCTGGCCTATATCTTCTATAATATTTACTCTTGCTTTAGATGTAAATAATTAATTTACAAAATAAATGGGGAAACACCCAAAGCTTTTCAACAAGCTGATCTAGCAGATCTACAGCTTGTATAAATCCTTACAAATCCTCACTCAACTAGTACTTAGAAAGCCTACTGCACTCACAAGAACAAAAAATAAAGACAAAATTTACAATACTCTGTATCCCCTCCTTTACAATTCCCTCATACTTTATAATGAAATGCTGAAGATGAAGACAGATTTTAAAGTCAAGAACAATATACTGGTGAGAAAATAAAAAAAGTCTAAACGTGCTCTGTCCCAGTTCTGTCTCCCACTGAACAGACACATGCCTCAGGCTTCCGTGCCTTCTGTCTGCTCACATACCCACTTGCTAGAGCTTGGCTTTCATCCCATATACAAAATAATTCAACATCAGCCTCGGGTTTTTCTTTTGAGGCTACTCCTGTAGCTTTCTGTAAGCCACCTAACCTTAACTCTCTTGTTCACACTACCTTCAGGGCTGCTGCTCTCTCGTTTTTATTATAGAAGAACTTGAATGGCTCTCAGCTGTGCCATCTCCTGCAGAAAGGACACTAACACTCCTTCACAGCCATTGGCCCTCTCTTTACTCCATGAATTTTCTTACCTACCATTTCAGCATATTACGCTATTCCAGCTTCCATCTTAAAGTTTTTCTGCCTTCACTTGCAATTCTGTAAAGACATGCTTTTTTTAGTAGAATTTGCCTGATACTAATGAATTTTTTGCCACCATCCCTGGAAAAAAAAATAAATTAAAAAAATTACTTCTTCCTGAAATTTATTTTCTGTACTTCTTTTTATATTTATTTTTTTTTTAACCACATTATACAGAGTCAATTTTTGCCTTGTATAGTATGTACTGCCTTCATAGTACCTAAACTTCCTAGGCAAACAGGATCTCCATTAAAATGGATTATTAATTGAAGTATTCTTTACACATTATGGAAAGGGAATGGTCTCAGAGACACTGTGCTGAATTTAAAATTCACAAGAAGGTTAAGAAGATCTAACAGCTACTACTAAATGGTAAAGGTCTGTCTCCACTTCCCCTTCTTTCTCCTCCCTTTCCTCTAGCTCTCCTGAATTCACACCCCAGCTGTTCCCTTGAAACCAGTCTGATCATCATCTGGATTAACAAATTCAGCTCACTAAATCTGCAAAGAACTAACCCAGCAGAAACAACTTAATTATTTTCTGCCAGTTTAAGGAGCTGAATCAGGTCATCACAAGATCTGACAAGTGCCAATGCCAAGCAAGAAAAGCACAGCCAAGAGAGGGCAAGTAGTAAGACTGCCCCTTTTGGCAGCTACAGGGTGTCAAATTGCTCCTTGAGCTAAAATTATTTACTCAAGGTAACTCTGTGGCAGAGGAGAAATCTAGGGTTTGGATCATTCATCATATTTAGACCACCTTTGCTCTCGGCCATAATATCAGCAGTTACTGATAAAATAAATAGAAGTACTATTCCAAACACAGTCACTCTCATTTTTCATCCATCCTGGTAGCAAAACATCATGCAATAATTCCACTAAATTTGGTGCTAAAGAGCCTTTTCGGGCTAGAGTCTGTAGGAAGCCTGCTCTTCTCTCTATAGCTAGATAGTATCAGGCTGAATAACAAGATTGTTTTATATGGCTTAGCTTCACTGGTATCTTTGCAAGAAAGTATCTCAACAGAAGCACCACCGACTTTGTATAAATACAGAAAATGTCTGTCATACGATGAGCAATTACTAGAGCAAGGCAATAATTAACTGTCAGGTGAAACATCATAATCACTACATAACTAGCAAATTAAGACAATTGCCAACATTATCTGACCAATTTTTCTTTTAAAGCCAACTTTATCACCTATTAATCACATTTAACTCCCTCACTAAAAACACCCCAATGCTAGCAACTGCTCACAAATATTAAAGTAGATTAAGCTAATCTCTAAATAAAGGGACAAATTCACAATCCACCTTTCCTACTTCCAGATGCCTGGCAATAATTATATGGGAGGCTTGTTGTCTGAGTCCTCTCTGCAGCCCTGCTTTATTAAAGCGAAAGAGCTGATAGTTCTGTAACTGTAAGTCTGTGACGGCAGTAAAAATAAAACTCATCTTGAAAAAATGAGAGCCATTCTTACCACAAGGCTGCTCAGCACATCCTGACAGGCTAATGTAAAGTTAGGAATTCTGGCACTAAGACTCTCTAGGAGGTTGCATTTGCGTCCTTATGTGACCCTCTTTAGATAAGCTCACGGTTCAAGTCACTGAGCCTCACGGCTTTCCCTGCTAGAAAGGACACAGCTTTGTGTTGCTGCTGTTACCAAGTGTGTGTGCAAAATGGCACATACAAAATACAGGAGAAAGGAGAAACTGGGAATGAGGGATGAAACTCCTGTTCTGTCCCAGCCACTCACTGATTTGCAGTGTGCCAGCCCTCAAAATCCATTTCTCTGCAATTGAGGTTCTCGCTAAATAAATAGGAAATTATGCTGAGGTTTTCACATAAAAAATTCATGTGGGAAATTGCTATTTTTTTGTAAAGCCCTTGAGATAATGAAATATGTATTGCATATCTTTCTCATGTCGTTTTATCAGACATCTTAAAATACCAGTAAGAATCTTCTGAAAAAAATTGCATTAAATAAAGATTTGGGTTTTGGACTCTTCACAAGAGTTTTTATAAAATTATGGTGTTTTCTCTCATTGAAGTTATTCCAACATAACACAGTATAAAAATCATAAGTGAGAAAAAAAGCTATCATTTCCCATGAAAAAATCCTATAGATTTTATTATCAAATGAATAGTTATAGCTAATTCCAATTGGTTTAGTCGTTGCTAAGTGATCTCAGTAATGTACAAAATTTAGTTGTCGCTGCTTTTTTAGAAAGTAATTTTTCAATGAGATGGTTCATAGCAGACAGGCTTTTCAAGCTAGTACTATTTCATACACCAGTGCAGGATAACATAATAACTGTAGTTCTTAATTACGCCAACTATGAAGATAACTGATGAGAAATGTCTTTATTCTTGTTAGGAAAAATTACAAGATTGTGAAGTGGCTTCATGTTTTCAAAGTGAGTAAAAGACCATGTGGAAATTGACAGTTAATGCTCACGACAGAAAAAGAAAAATAGAAAAACATAAAATTCCAGACCCCAACTGAATTTCTAGCCGAGTACTATGTCTTAAAGGAAATTTAGAAATAAAAGTTCAAACTTGCCTGAATATTATAGCTGTGTTACATAAACTGTGAGACAGGATAAAATGCTGCAGGAACCAGTGTGTTACTTTATCTGTCAGCTTGCTAAAATTGTTATTCAGAAATTTCTCTTTTATTAGGTGTGAGGAATGTGACGACTGAGTTCAAACAAAAAATAGGTAACCAATAAATGACTGGGTTTTTACCCCCAACAGTTACTGCTATGACACAGGAAAAAGGTCAAGTTTTTAGTTTGTTCCTCAACAACAGCAGCCTCAACAATGCCAGGTCTACTCAGCTACCTAAAAGAATGGCTGTGCTGTTTGAGACACCACCAGTTTCTGAGACAGCCTCACAGAGCAGGCTGGTATTACACAGGACCTGTGAGGGCCCAGTGCCCTTCTGGAATGGCAGCTGGTTGTGAAGCAGAGGGTCATCTCAACTAGTAAGGGATGCATGTGCTTATGTTGCCCCCTCTATATCAAAAATTGACTGCTGTTCATGCAGACAAGCCTCTTGGTAATGCTGGCAGTGGTAAGGCTGCAACAACAACTAAACCAGCAGAGGCTAAATGCTCTACCATACTTCTCACAGCTACCCAACGTAGCTGTTGCAGCCTACAGTGAGCAATATGGTGCTGAGATTACACTAGCAAATCGAAGGCTAGTTCAGACAAGCCTGCATAAGCAACAATCACAAAGAGAATGATGGAAACACAGAAAAAGTGCATCAAAATAACCTGAAGAAAAAATACAGTGGTTTAGCAGCTTCCTGAAGGTTTCTGATTAGAGAGGCTGAGCTCACAAAATTCTCACTGAATCATAGAATAGATTAGAGAACATTCAGATCAGTTGGAGATTTTTAAAATAGTTGTGCAAGTGTTATTTACATAAACATTCAGATTTTGTTACAGCAATCTCAGAACCATATTTTTGATATTTAAGAATTCATGGAGAAGACGAACACCCTAATAGACTAGAAAAAGATAAATGAAAAGCAATTTATTATAAAGGGTTGTATTTGCAAAAATAAAGACTAATTTTTTTCCAAAACTAATAGAAAAAAAAAAAAATGGATAAACACTTAACAGATTCCTAAGTAAGCCAGATACATCTCTGCTTCAGGATCATAGAATCATAAAGATTGGAAGGGACTTTAAAGATCATCAAGTTCCAACTCCCTTGTCATGAGCAGGGAACCCTACCATTAGATCAGGTTGCACAAAACCTCTTCCAACCTGGCCTTAAAATCCTCCAGGGATGGGGCAGCAACAACCTCCCTGGGCCACCAATTCCAACTTGTCACCACCCTTATTGTGAAGAATTTTTTCCTAACAGCTAACCTAAATCTTCTCTCTCTCAGTTTAAAACCATAACCCTTTGTCCTATCACTATCTTCTCTCATGAAAAGCCCCTCCCCAGCTTTCTTGTAGCCCCTTGAGGCACTGGAAGGCCACTATAAGTCTTCCCGGAGCCTTCTCTTCTCCAGGCTGAACAGCCCAACTCTCTCAGCCTGTCTTCAGAGCAGAGCTGCTCCAGGCCTTTGATCAGCTTGGTGGCCCTTCTCTGGACCCTCTCCAACAGCTTCATGTCTTTTCTATGATGAGGGCCCCAGAACTGTACACAGTATTCCAGGTGGGGTCTCACCAGAGCAGAGTAGAGGGGCAGAATCACCTCCCTGGCCCTGCTGGCCACACTTCTTTTGATGCAGCCCAGGATGCAGTTGCTCTCTGGGCTCCAGCACACACTGGTGGCTCATGTTGAGCTTCTCATCAACTAACACCCACAAGTCCTTCTCCTCAGGGCTGCTCTCCAGCCATTCTTCCTCCAGCCTGTATTTGTGCCCAGGGTTGTGCCAACCCAGATGCAGGTCTTTGCACTTGGCCTTGTTGAACTTCATGAGGCTGGCATTGGCCCACCTCTCCAGCCTGTCAAGGTCCCTCTGGGTGGCATCCCTTCCCTCTTGGACATCAACCACACCACACAGCTTGGTATCATCAGCAGATTTTCTGTGGATACATTCAATCTCACTGTCCAT
Organism: Chaetura pelagica; assembly: GCF_000747805.2. Lineage (NCBI taxonomy): Eukaryota > Metazoa > Chordata > Aves > Apodiformes > Apodidae > Chaetura > Chaetura pelagica. The sequence continues at coordinate 659,307 of NW_009953505.1, forward strand.
GTCTCCAACAAAGATGTTAAACAGCACTGGTCCCTGAGGGACACCTCTTGTCACCTGCCTCCATTTGGACATTGAGCCATTGACCACAACTCTCTGGTGCAGCCATCCAGCCAATCTCTTATCCACTGAGTGGTCGATCCACCAAATCCATGTCTTGTCAGTTTGGAGACCAGGATGTCATGTGGGACAGTGTCAAACGCCTTGCACAAATCCAGGTAGATGACATCAGTTGCTCTGCCACCATCCACCATCTGGTCCAACCTTTCCAGATACTGCTATAGTTTATATGAGATGCCTCAGCACCCTGTCAAACTGAGACTTACAACTGTCCAATGTGGGGGAATCTACCACTTCCCTTGGGAGACTATTCCAATGTTTGATTGTCCTCATGGTGAAACATTTACCTCTTGTGTCCAATTGGAATCTCCCCAGGAGCAACTTGTGTCCATTACCTCTTGTCTTTTCCATGTGACTCCTTGTAAACAGGGAGTCTCCATCTTTGTAGCCACCCCTTAAGTATGGAACATAGTAATAAGGTATCCTCAAAACCTTCTCTTCAAAAGGCTGAATAAACCCAGTTTTCTCAGCCTCTCAAAGAAAAAACTACCTTTCCTGGTACAGAAGATGATCAGACATAAATCCAGTGATCCATTAGCTCTTTCAGCCCTGTGTCCTTTAAAGACCTTACTTATTAATTCACATTCTCCAGAGTTTGCTCTGCATCCATTTCAATAATTTTTAATTTAAACACAGTTGATCCCATAAAAGCTGTGGATATTATCATTAAAGGCTGCAACACTAATTTAGCAAAGCTTGTTACTCGCCTTTTATTGCACAATTCATGAGGTTCAAGGAACTGGTGGCAATTAATAAAAACTAGTATAAGTGACCTTGCCAGTAGACAAGGAATTCTTTATAGCGCCTATAATAGTTTCAGCTCAAAGGTAACTGCTAAAGAGGTTCTCACACCATCCTTGACGGGCTCTTTGTCCTCCACCTTTTAAATACATGACAGTGATTTGTCTTCTCATTTAGCCAGATGTCTGAAAGTGTTGGAGATATACAATAGTGCCTATGGAGATGGCCATATTTGACAAATCTAGTCTTGGCAGTGACAGTGCCTAGAGGGCTCAAGATAGAATGGATTTAAAACTCTCTATTTGTTTCCTAAACTGAACCAAAGTAAAAGATGTAGAGGAGATACTGCTACTCTGGTATCTCTGAGAAGTGTGTAATGTCCCTCAGAGTGGCCCAGGCTCAGCTGCAGACCTTTCTGAAGAAAGCAAATGAACTCAAGACATGCAGTGGGATTTCACAGAATGGAACTGTTCATAGTTTTTTAAATAGACCCTTCACGCCCTGATGCAGATGAAGTGGGCAGCATTTGAAAACAGTCAATTATTGCCTCCATACATCCTTCGAAATAGCACTCCCCAAGATAAGCTTTCTACTTGCTACCATAAAATTGTCCCTATCCGTAATTAATATATTTTCTCCTGAGCTCCCCAGAGCACAAGTATTGGAAAATTTAAAGCTCAGTCTTAAAATCATCAAGTATCCTTCCAACAGTTCCTTCTCCCATCCCAAAGAGATCAACATGTCTCTCAGTGCCTGCAGAGAGGCAGTGTCAGTGCAGAGAGGATGCCAGGAAGGTATGTTCAAGTCACACTGCCATTCTTAGCCAACACCTTAAAGTTACCTGCATGGCTGGTGATGTCAAATGCTAATAGGCCACAATCATAGCCAAATTTGCTTGAATTCTTTCATAATTTGTCTAAAAAGAGTGGGAAATTCCTCATTTTTCAGTCAGTTCTGCCACTGAAATTGCACCTGGGTTTCTAGACATTTCAGTTCTGAGGCTTCTTGAGAAGCAATGATGAGAGACCTTGAGGTCTATTTATTATTGTGTGGCATAAGAACCTGTACTGATATACAGTTCAGGTTTTGTTGCTGGTAGATTATTGTTGTAATGATTTTACAGTCAAATAGTAGTTTATCAGAAGTCATTAAATTTTGAAAGATCACATATCTTTCTTGCTTAAACTTTCCAGGGTTCTTAATGACAACTGCTCATTTAGGACAGTGACTATATGTATGAACACTTTCACTTAATGATCAGTAACTACAGAAATTTAGGGAAGATTTGCCTTTGTCAGTTCCAACTCCAAAAATGTATATGGGCAAGGTAAGCATTGATAGCTTGTATAAACATTTACTTTGGTTTATGTGTTGTTAAATCACCAAGTGGTTTTAGTTGAGCCCATATTTGACAGAGATGTTATTTGTGCCCTTTTTAGAAATCCATTAGTCCAGAATAGAAATGTAATTATTTTACAGATATCTGGATTTTGCTGAGCAATCAACTCTGTGTTATTAAACAAGAGATTCAAGACTTCTTTGAGAATCCATTTGGAGCCAGTTCTCATTTAAAATATGAGAGAAAAGTTACAAGGCTCTTATGGTGCCTTTTCACCTAAATACTGAAATCACAATCAAGTCCAATGGAGAGTATAAGCAATATTCACCAATATTTTGTGAAAACAGACTTCTGAGTGTTTCTTCAAATGGGGAAGTATTAAATTGAAATTAGCTTATTAGTTTCAGTAAAATAAAATAATAGCCAGTTAAATTACTAGGAATCAGTTTTCAATAACCTTGAGTAAATTGACTTCAGGAATTAATTCCACATAAGATTATACAAAAATATCCACAAAGCAGCACAATTAGAAAGGTGTTTTTCAATGTTTTTGTCATTTTCTCTTTTATGTTGCTGGCAACTTTGTTTGTTTTAGCCTAAGGCTTTGTTTATTATTGTGGCCAACAGACGGACAAACATGAAAAAAAAATGAGGAGGCAAACTAAACTCTGTCTGCAGATGAAGGTCAAATTCACATTATCTGATCTCAGGAACAGAAATTTCCCATTATCTCTAATATGAAATACCACAGACACTTAGGCATAAATACTTGAAATCTGCAAACCCAATCTGGGAAATCTTCAAGTAACCTTTTTTTGCTTATGAGAGGAGAAATAATGTTTGTGGAGTAAATAAATAAATCACAAAGTCTGAGAAAACTCAGTTCCCACCAGGTTTGTCTTCAGGCCCTGAGCACACAGCTCAGCTGGGAGGGCCAGCTCCCGCGGCCGCTCACATGGGGACAGAGGGGATGCTCCCAGCCCTGCTGCCAGGACAGACCCTGCCCGGGGAGGCCCCTGAGCCTGGGACAATGCCCTACCCCAAGACATTCCCACCTAGGACTGTCCACAGCCTCACTGACCCAGGCCCCAGCCTGCAGGCTGATGTCCCAGCCCAGCCTCAGCCCATCCCTGCCCACCAGGGACTGCCCTGGTGCTTTCCCTGGCCCCGCTCCTGGCTGCAGCAGCAGGACAGACCCCAGCCAAGGCCCTGTCACCCTGGGGAACCCTCACAGCATCCTCATGATCAACTGAAATACTATTTAAATCCTAAGTGGTTTTTAGTTTCATTAGAATCCAACAACAATGGCTGAACAGTGTCTATCACATAATTTGAAGACAACATAGCACTTTGAAGCAAACATGACAAATGCGTCAGCAGACGGAAAAAAAAGAGCGTCCTGATCTTTTCTATAGAATCATATTAATTCCAAAAGGCCAGTGCAATTAAGAAATCAAACAATAAACCAAAGTCAGCTCTGCCCAGCAAAATGCAAGGTATTTAAATGCCAAATTTGACACAGAGGAAAAAGGGCACCCAAATGAAACACCATACTGATCCCTCCCAGAGACCAGAAGAGAATGCTCATCTTGTGACTAGTGAAGTAAAAACTGGGTTTAACAGAGGTGTGAGGATTTTATAGCAGCAGCAGTAGCTCAGAAATTAGACACTCTGAACTCCAGTACTGAGGGAGGCCTGCAGTTTACTTTGTCAAAGATTTGTAAAGAAAATCAGTTTTCACACATAGATTCCAGTAAATTTATAAGAAACCTCTATGTTGCATACTCCTACATCTCGGGTTATGAGCTGGATTTTTTTCCTGAGCTATGTCCTCAGGCTTAAAATGTATCATTTATACTAATATTTAGAAGATTTATATTCAGGGTGGGGAGGTTTATGTCTACAGGGTCTCATTTTTCATTGAGACCCCTATTTGGCCTAGATGTTTTCCCAGTGAAGCTTGTGGAGGTTTTTCAACTGCTACCTGTGGTAGCTTCATCAGATTTCAGTATAGACCACAGCTGAAGTACTTTGTAAACCCTGTTTATCTGTAAACATTAAGGAGGATGAAACAGTCTGCAGTGAACCACGTAGATGGAAGCTAGTTTTCATCCTCAGTGCTGTCAGCTGCCCATGGCTGCAGGGTTTAGGGTGGCACATGTTTTTAATTCCAGAGGTGTGAAATAATATTTTCAGTCAATTTGATGAGCATTTTTTTTCCAGAGTTTAGCCTTCAAACCCACAAATCTCAGTAGCAAGTACAACATAAATCTTTGACATAAAATTGGGCAGTGGGTAGGACCTGCTGCTTTTAATTATCTTTTAATCTTTGCTGAGCTGTTTTTCTTTAAATTGCTGCTAGAGGTACTACATTTCCCTCCCCAGTATTATCAATTGTTGGGTTTTGTGTTTGGTTGTGTGGGTTTTTTTACTTAATTGTTTCTTCTTGCTTGAATAGTGGAAAATAATAGCCACCCCGAGGCTACCTGGAACTGCTTCCCCAAAATGGATCAGATCACAGTTTCTGAACAAGTCTCATTTGTTTAAACTGCTTTGCCATAATTTTACAAAAAGCTGAAAGTCTTCCAAACCAGGATTAATATGCCTTGGCTGTGGAGTGAGCAGAGGGCAGGTATTAATAATTCAGTATAAGCAGAGTCATAGATTGAAGTATTTTGGACTCCTGTCTTCACAGTATTGTCAAAAGTGTTTTCTAAGTAATGCAGAACTCTACAGTTCAAGAAAGAGAAGAAGGCAAAAAAAGATAATATGGGAAAATCTGGCAAATGAAAGCAAATCTTGAAGTGAAGGTATCTTAGTCTGCTTTTCTATAAATGCTACCCTATTTTTTTTTTTTTTTCACAGTAATAATTTCAATAGTGGCGGAAGTTAGAACTTAGTCACACAGTAAAGGGGAGGCAAACTACCAGACTAAACAGTCTTTAAGCACACCACTACACATAATGAATAAACTCTGAATAACACAGACTTGAGACTTGTTACAGCTGACACAGTGGATGCATCTCAACTATTGCAAAACCATCCCAGCAACACTAAAGGTAAACCTTTGCAGGGAATAAAAAAATTAAGTTCACCTTTGAAGAACTAACACAATCACAAGCGTGTTTATAAGTGAAAACTGATCTAGATGAAGAATTTCAGATACCTAAAGTAACATTTCAGTTGAATCAGATTTTGTTGTTCAAACCCTTCAGACTGAGAGGCTGAGCATGCAGGTGTTCTTCACCAGCAGACTCTAATGCATCATCTGTACTGCTTTAAATCTGACACAGAATGGAGAAAGAAATTGTGGAAAACAGAAAAAATTGCTTTGGGGAACTAAGTCCAGAGACAATATTAGCCTCCCAGGAGTGCCGAGACCTGGGCTAGAATCAGACTCTCTTGTCTGTTCTTCCCTTGGCCTCATGACTTACATCCCTGAATCCTAGGCTCAGCTCAATGAGGAGCTGTAGTAAGCATTCCCACTGCAACATCCCACAGTGCTGTGGTGAGGGCATTTTCTCTGAGGTGGGAGGGTGAGTGGAAACTGTATAATGGGGAAAGTTTTAGGTGCTAGTAAGGGTTTTATCCACTAATGTTTAGTGCAAAACCACATGCAGTACCTCTTCTTCCAGGAGCAGCACAGATGGCTGATGGCTGTCTGCTTAAACCTGGATTACAATAGAGATGCCTGCAGATATGGGCTCATCCTCCTAGAACGTGCACTTTGGACAGCATGTGTGAAAGGCTAAAGCTACACACCCAGAGGACTTTCATGCCAAGTAGATAATTGCCTACAGGACTAGACACTATTTGAAAGCTGCAAGTCTAGATTGCTGTCTAGGAGAAATGCACATAAGTTTGATTTAGGTGTCTATGTCTCAAATTATATGGGACTTTGGCAGCCTGGTTCCTATCCAGACTAAATATAGAGAAAATGTGTTTGCCACTTGATGATGTGGAAAAAAAATTGCCAATGTAGACTTTCTACAGTGGATTAAAACTATTTTTTTCCTGCATTTATAGCTAAACCTAAGATCAGAAACAAGAATAGATAGGTAAATATTATAAATAAATGCAATGCAGATTCTTGATCTTCTGTGCCCAAAAGACTACAAGGACAGGAACAGTTCCAGGTATATCCTTATCAGTTCTAGGAGATGTTAGGAGCACTACTTATCTGGAAAGATGCAAAAGGACATAAATATAAAATTTTTGGTCTGTTCCTTAACACCCATGTTTCTACCTGTTCTCAAAAAAAAAAAAAAAAAAAAAAAAACTCCTTCTTTGTATGTGTTGCACCATTTATTTTGTGAGAAAGCATCTGTAAGTTGTTATTCCTCACTTTCCCATTAAGAAATTAATTTCATTGTATGATAATTACTTTTTAAATAAATACTCACTAATTTAATTAGTGGCTCTCTATATGTAATAGTTTAAATACATATACAGTAGATTTTTATCTGTCAAACCCAATTAAACATTTTAGCTGTCTGAAAAGCTGAATTGGCAAATGCTCAACACAAACTAACTTTTTTGAGCTTGGTGTTTTAAGCAGTAAATAAGTCCTATTTTTAAGGCTAGATAGATTCTTTCTGAGATGCTAGTAATTCAAAGGCCTCAAGATTCCTCTGCACACTTTTAAAGGGAAGCCAAATGACAAATTATATATTGATGTGTTCTGATTACTCTTTGTAGCAGTAAAAAATATACATCTACCAAATCAGTGTTTTATTTGTAAATGTATTCTGCACATAATCACATTCCTAGGTGTTGCACCATTTATTTTGTGAGAAAGCATCTGTAAGTTGTTATTCCTCACTTTCCCATTAAGAAATTAATTTCATTGTATGATAATTACTTTTTAAATAAATACTCACTAATTTAATTAGTGGCTCTCTATATGTAATAGTTTAAATACATATACAGTAGATTTTTATCTGTCAAACCCAATTAAACATTTTAGCTGTCTGAAAAGCTGAATTGGCAAATGCTCAACACAAACTAACTTTTTTGAGCTTGGTGTTTTAAGCAGTAAATAAGTCCTATTTTTAAGGCTAGATAGATTCTTTCTGAGATGCTAGTAATTCAAAGGCCTCAAGATTCCTCTGCACACTTTTAAAGGGAAGCCAAATGACAAATTATATATTGATGTGTTCTGATTACTCTTTGTAGCAGTAAAAAATATACATCTACCAAATCAGTGTTTTATTTGTAAATGTATTCTGCACATAATCACATTCCTAGGTGGAAAGAATGGAATTAGAAACAATCCTTCTTCTATGAACTAGATTTTAATTTTTTTTCCCATTTCTTGTTCCAGCTTTTCTGAAATGCTCCTGTGTTTACTAATTATGCCTCTTAAGCCTGCAAAGTCGTAATACAGAATAGAGTAGCCTGGATGAAAGTGATGTTTTTCAGGGGAAGGTGAATAAGAAGCTGTAAAAACTCAGTTTTTTTGCCCAAGTCAGATAGGGTTTTTAACTCTGATTAGCAAATAAACTGCTAAAGCACAAACTGGTGTCCTAACTCTTCCAATCTTGTGTTTCAAAACCCACTGTGCTCCATGGTTAATAACATACCTGCACAGTGGGACAAGTGTGGACTTCGTTCAGGTGACTTCATTGTCTCCATTTTCTACATTAATCTTTGCAGAGCTATTCACTCCGTGTTTAGGCTGTGGATTCAGCCTACAATAGATAGAGCTTGATAGAGATGATGGTGTAAAATCCCCCATGTTCCTCCCAGCTACTCATTCCCACCCTGTGCCTGGGCCAGGCCTTAAAGAAAACCTTGAAAAACATGTTAGAATAAAAACTCTAGATTTGTTCCTGGTCAGAGTGGCAGAGCAGCCATACAAATGCTGGTGCTGACACCCTGGGCAGTCACAGCAGGGAGGCAAAGGCAGCAGAAGGGAGCCCAGTAAGCCTTGTTTTGATGAACCATTTGTTCTGCAAACAGTGGCCTGATTTCCCACTTCACAGGTGCTCATCCAGCCTTTCATAACTTGGCAAGCGATTGTGCAAACACTAAAAAGAGACAAACTGTTTGTAGATGCTTAAATGATCTTTTAGCAGGTTCCAGGCAGATGGATTCTGCCTACCACTGGCAGTGAGGGTGAGGATGTTAGCGATTCCTAAGAACCAGTGGCCGGAAAGCTTGTTAATTCCTGCTCTAAACCACCACGGGCTGCATAATCACCTGCATATTAACACAGCAATTAGCTGAGGAACAGCAGCTGGCTAATATCAGATATTTTGGAACACTAATAGTTTCATCAGGTAAATGATTAGCAGCATTCACAATAAACTGGAATTTCTTGGGGCTTTTTGCTTCTAAGTTACAAATGCTGTCTTGGATACTGTATGCTGGAATCAACTGTTTTGGCAAATCTGGCTCCGACCCACATTGCAGGAGTAATGTTCGGTACTTTTCCCAAATGCCAATCATATAGTCTTGACATTTCCTTCTTGTTTTTTATGATACATTTGGAGGGTTCACCTTTTACACCATTATACCAATCACTTTAGCATTATATTTTCAAGCCTGTGTTTTGAAGAATAGTAAAAAATATTATTACATTGTTTTATAGTACAGATCATAATAATTAGAAAGGATGTCTAAGTAGCTCCATGGAACCATTTTCTGCCTGAGAAAAGAAGGTTTACAGAGCAAATGCAGCACATGCTGAGCTATAATTAGTTCCTCAACTTTTGGGCAGTTTTGTGAGAGAATTGCTGAAATCTGTATTGCTATAGAGTACAGGGCATAATGTAATCACAGATTATTCTTGAATTTACAGTTTTCAGTGAGTATCAGGGCAAACAAGTTGAACATCTGGTAGCAGAGACATCTACCAATGAACTCAGAGCTGTATTTTAACTTGTGCAGCTGTCCCAGCTAGTTAGATTTAAAGCTTTTGTTACTCTTGATGTCTGCAACATATGTGTACGAGTCTGTGGGAAAAAATTAAGTCTCACATCATTTGCAAGCTCTTTTTGTGAAGGAAACTCTTCCTCTCATAAAACATGTATTCATTCAGGCTAAAAATACAGCTTTGTAAGTCATGTTCACATGACCTGTGTACTAAGAATGTGCCAATGACATCAGAATAGTAAATGTACAAGGAGGACTGACAAAACAATCATACCTGACTCTGCATTGACAAAAAGTTCGTGTTCCCATATGAACTTTTTAATATTTTTTTTTCCAAGGCATCAAAGCATTTTTTTTTTCTATTACTTGAAAATGTAATGTATTTCAACTTGACCCAGGTTATGTGCTTCCTGCTGCTCCATTAAAAGTTAATGACCTTGCATAGTGTGTGTGTGTCAGCAAATAAATAATTTGGAGGACAAAGTATAGTATGATTTATGGGCACTAGACCCATTCATTTTACACAGGAGGACAAGATGGCAAAGCGATCATGAGGATGTTTCTTCTTCTCCAGGCAGTGGAGGAATGCCTAACGCAGTCCTGACTACACTGAGCAGTGCAAAAGTAGTTGTGTCTGCCATGGGGATCTGGGGCCTCTTGATAAAACCAAAGAGTACCAGATGGATTTACCCTGCCCATTGCCTAGTGCAAAGATTTTTCAGGGATATATGGTTGCATTTCTGGGAAACCCATTCCTGATATACTTGAAAACTGCTCAAATTTTGTCTCTTTCAATTTTGAACAAGACACATCAACAAACCAAAACCACAAGTCTGGCATTTTGACCTTTCATCTCTGCATATATGGGGTTGCTTCTAAACTGCAGGATATATAGTCCAGCCTGGTTGTAAATGAGACACTTCATTGGGCTGTAGAAATTTGTCTTGTGTGTCCTCATTACATTATTCTTATTAGTGCTTGAAATTACTCTTCTTCCTAGAGTTAGCAGCCTCCAAAAATTCTCTGCTACCCTGAACCACCTTATTGCCCATCTATTATTTGTGCTGCAATATGCCCGAGAAGCTCCAAATCATCAAACAGGATCCTACAGCTGCAGGAATTATATAGACTGGTAAAGGCAAAAATGGGTTCTCAAGTTTGTATTCTAAATCTAGGGAAGCTCTTACCAATATTCGTAGTCACAGGGACTGTCAGGCAAAACGTGTGTGATTGATAGGATTTTTAAAAAATCTTAACACACCCTGTCAGTGTGCAAACACTCTACACTTTTCCTAAGATATGCCTTAGTGATATGGGCTCTTATGTTATTTGGACACTACATTGATTTTCTGACAAGATGGGGTATTCAGTAATCAAGCTTTACACCTGAAATTCAAAATGCATGGAATTTGAGTTGGGACTGGGGTAGTAACAGCTTCGTTTAATAATTGCTACTTGTGTTTATGACACTGTAATTACATCTTTTAAAAATGAGAAATTACTTTTTTGGGCTGCCATTGCTGTGTGAAAGATCATTCAAAATCATGTTTAGTACGTGCCACTCTGAACTGCACAATACTTATGTTCCTGGGAAGAGGATTTTAATATCAACAAACAGGGAAACAGTCACACAGGCAAGACTCATGAAGCACGTAGCCTTATTTCAGGAAGCTTAGTAACGTCTGATAGTTGCTGTATGCAGCTGGGTTGCTACTTGGGTACTAAGCTAAGGACAGTCTGTTTAATTAACAAAACCAATATTAATTTATTGTTTCCTGTTTACTAATAGGACAGCTAAAGCAAAATACAATTGCCAAGCATTCATATAATCCTGAAGAAAAGCACCTAGAAGTCAATCAGGATCATGGATGCAAACAATACTGTGTATTTTAGTAGTGCCTATGAATTGGACCCTCTTGGAAGCATCTGGCAGCCTGAATTCTCTCTTGGCACAAGGGTAATTATGCCAACATCCAAAGTTACACTCAGTACTAGAACTGAGGTACTTTTCCTTGAGAGGTTTTATCACCTCTTGGAGGGGCAGCTAACATTATATTTATAGCACAGCTGAGAGCAGGGTTCTACGATACTATATTTGAAAACAGGCATTACGTGACCTTGTACTATGTTTCTTGCCAATTATACACCAAAGCATGTTACATAGTGCTGTGAAATATGCTCCAAAACAGAAAGAAAGTTAAGACTTTTGAATCAAGACTATTTGTAGCTAATTACTGTTCTCTTCTGGGTTTTTTATTTTTCTTGGTTTTGTGTTATTTTCCTGTTTACCTGAGTATTCATAATTCTGGGTTTTTTTTGCCCAGGGAGGTTGTTGCTGCCCCATCCCTGGAGGTTTTTAAGGCCAGGTTGGAAGAGGTTTTGTGCAACCTTGTCTAGTCGTAGGGTTCCCTGCTCATGGCAGGGGGGATGGAACTTGATGATCTTTAAGGTCCCTTCCAACCTTATTGATTCTATGATTCTATGAATCTGTGTGTGTGACCAGGACAAGCATAGTTTTCAGCCTAACTTGGTATCATATGTTGAAACAAATAAGAAAAACACTTGCAGATTGAAAAATCTGCTTAAGAACATTCAGTATATGTAAAGTCATACATCTTTGAGTAACATTAGTTTCATTGTGCTCATTAGTTGACATATGACAACTATTACTTGACATCATGATCACAGCTTTCGATCTCAGAAAATTCACCTGTATTGTCTTGCTGGATGTCACCTGGGAATCAAATCTCAAAACAAGCATTAATGTATTGGCCAGATTGCTGGGTTGAAGAATTTGTTGTGGATGAAGAGCAGCAACATAATAAAAAATAAAAAAATAAATGTTTAGCACTGTGTTACAAACATGACATATACCTGCAGAACAATTTAATTATAATAGCTCAAAAGACAAAAATTCTGAGTCAGCATGCTGTGAAAGCACATTTCAGATCTAAAACTTCAGGTTTTCATCGGAGGTACTTCTCACAAATTACCATACCTATTCAGTTGAAGTTTAGAGTGCTGAATGCTTGAAGTAATACAAGCAGACATAAGCAGTGACTCACTGGCATAAGACAAACCCTTCATATTTCAGACATTTCAAGCTGGATATCTCTTATCTTTTACTTTTGACTAGAGTATTCACTGGCTTTCAAACAAGCAACACATCTCTCAAAATATATTGCTAGTGGTTACCAACTAAAATAGAGTTATATTTGTTGCATTTGTGTAATCAGGAACATGCTTGGCTCTTTCTTCTATAAAGTAAAGCTAAGTACTTGGGCAATTTCTGATGGGTTTGGCTCCTAGGTAGGTCAGGAGCACCATGAGAACTGCTCCTTAAGCTGCATTTTGAACCTTCTCCCTCTTGTTTTGTCTTGTAAACAAGAAGCACAGAGGTACACAAGAAGCAAAGCAAGTTACAGAAAAGAACACAAGCGTTTTTTCAAGACTTATAAGTTTTCCATCTCAGTTTGATGTGAAAGTTCATGGGACTTGCCCAAAACATTTCCACCCTATTAATAGTCTTGGTTTAATATAGGCAATATTACTATATTGCCTAATATAGGCAATATTATTAACCATACATGGTTCAGGACAGTGCTGGATATTTCCAAGCTAGCAAGGAGGAAGATAAGATACCAACTAGTTCTCCACCAAGTTAGTATTGTGGTGTTCACCAATTCACATGGATGCAGTACTCGATTTTTTTCACAACTCTAGAAATGTCCATAGAGAGGTAGCTTTTCAAGCCTGGCCTTAAGTTTTGGAGCTGCAGATGGTGCTACTGAGCTATGAACCCTCATGAAAATCTGGCTCTTAGTGGAAGAATCAAATTACTTGAAAAAATTATCAGGCATCATCCATCGTGCAGCTGCCTCATGACTGATGTCACTCTTGATCTCAGTTTACCAGACACAGTCACTAAAAGATCGTTGCACTATCATTCACACGTTGCAGTAGAAGTTGCTGTGTTTGTCAGCAGCAAAAAAAGATGCTCAGTGGTTTTTAGCACTGGAGGTTTTGGCATATTCTTCTGAATGGGGATGAAATGCTTTAAACATTGAGAGGTTTTAACCTCTCCCAATTAGTTACTTTTTACTCTGAAATTTTGTTTATTCCAAGCATTTAATTTTCTTGAAGGGTAAATAAGATAATTCACACAGAATCACAGAATCCTAGGGGTTGGAAGGGACCTTGAAAGATCATCTAGTCCAACCCCCCTGCCAGAGCAGGATCACCCAGAGCGCATCACACAGGAAAATGTCCAGGCGGGTTTTGAATGTCTCCAGTGAAGGAGACTCCACAAGCTCTCTGGGCACATAATACTCTGTGATACTATGGGATAAATCACTTCAAGTTAGTGTTAAATCATCCTATGTAGGAGTTTTGGTGATAAATCTCAAGTATTATTAATTTTCTATTTATTTAAATATGTTTTCTGTAAACAAAAATAGATGGTTTTCAGTTCCTTTTGTGTCATAAGAGTATTGATTTTCTGTCAACATTTTCAGAAATTAAAGAAGACAACTCTTCTTCCAGAAATTTCTCCCATTATCTCATAGCAAAAATATAATCAAGAAATGTGAGAAAGTTAAACAAACCACTCTTGATTTCCTGTAAAAGGCATTAAAAAAGTCATCAAAACTCATAAATAGTTCTGACAATTAAGGAATTAACAGATTTTTTCTCAGTATACTACCTAAAAATAGGGAGAACACTAGCAGTATTAAATAAATCCATGTCAGCAGAATATTCAAAAGCTTTAAAACAAACTTTATAACATAATGAAAGAAATGTAACACTTGGAACTGTGTTATAATAATCAAAGAATTTTTTTCAATGCTGGTACATCAAAAAATCCTAAATTCTGCCACTATTGTCATCTGCGTGTTGCAGTTAAAAGAATGTCTTACTCTGCAACTCACTATCATACAATCTCTTCAAGCAAGATGAAGTTCTTGTGAGGTCAGCCTAAATTAATCTGCTGTAGGTGCTATAACCCTCACTCAGAAGTGCAGCCACTCATTTCCTCCTCAGATTGGGATGGTTGGAAGGGGAGGTAGGTTAGTACCAGCCAGGCCAGCTATGCACCCCTTCTTCAGTGACCCACTAAAGCTATAGGAAAATTTAGCTGGTCACTCCGCCTTGTCTTAGTGCTCATTTTTAATACAAAAGCTCATTCAAAGCTCACAGACCTCTGTTGGAGCTGGGGGGCTCAGATATATAGTCATTTGAAAGGCTGCAGAGACACAACACATTGTTTGAAAACCTAACATACTGCAGTGGCAAGGAAATCTTCAGCTAAAAGGGAATAAAAGGCCAGTCATGTCTGCTGCATTGCAAAGCAAAGTGACAGCCCTTTTCTCTGATACTGTTTGGACAGGAAACTATCTTCAAATGCAAGTTTATAACTTCCAAGAAAGAACCTTTTAAAGAGGACAGCTATTGCAAGAGCAGATCAGAAATTATTTTCTGCAAAGCAGAACAATTAATGGAGTTACCAAACTGAGTCCTCTGCTTGAGTAATCAGTTCTGTCCATACTCTTTGGCTAACATCAATTCATGGAATGTAATGCAATGTGTCCTTGGAACACAGTGCCATTTGCTCCAGTTTTTTTATTTCTTCCAGGTCAAGAGTAACATAAAATAGGTTCACTATAATTAACTGTTCTTCAGAAAGCAGAAAACATTGAGTATATTAGACATGAAAGCATTTAAACTATTAGTTTGTCAGTGACAACACTCCTGTTTCCTACAGCAGTTCAGTCTTTGTAACAGACTTCAGGGAAAATCTGGACCTTCATATGGTGGTGTTGCTCAAACACAGCAAGCATGGAAGATGCAACCAGAAATGTAAGATCTATGCAAGCAACTCTGCAAACACAGACTTTTTGTTCCCACATGAAGTTCACTATAGCACACACTGAAATCTAATTGCCCAGTATCAGTTCTACTATTAAAAGCTGGTAAGACACATGAGATTAATAGGTTAGGCAGAAGAGGAAAGAAACACCAACATCTCTATCTCAAAGTATGTCACAGGTAGTGGCCAAATTCTGGAATTTCTGTTCTGTGTGGCCATTTCGTTCTTCATTTTCTTTTGGCAGAAATTGAAATAAAATGTCAAAACCTCCCATGTGATGAAACTTCTAGAAAAGTTAACTTCCGAAATACTGTATGATATCTGGATTTTTGTGTCAATAAATCAAAAATAATTTTCTCACTAAAGCTTTCCATGATAAATCACACTACAAAAGTCACATGATAAAGGCAAAACAAAGCACTTCAGCTTCATCACAGCACTTCATTAAGAAGCTACTCACAGCAACTATGAAAGTTCTTGCAACAGCATGACTTAATCTAATCTTTGCTTTTCAAAGAGAAAAGTTTTCAGAGGTCTTTAATAAATTAATGTACTCACATATCAAGATTCTCAAACATTCTCAGAAATTTCAAGGGCTGATAAGACCTTTGAAAATATTTTTAGAAGTGTGTATTTGTGTCTGCAGAGGACAAATAATTTGTCTTCCTCTGCTTGTGGTTAGCTTTCCTTGCTGCCTGTAATTTGTCTCTTTTTCCTCCAAAATCATGATATGACAGCAGCTGCTTTCCTCCAGTCCCACAAAGCCCCACAACACAGCTGCCAGACACCACAGTTCATGCAGTGGTTTCTGGTCTCCACTTTGGGATCCTGTTTGTCTTCTGGGAACTTTTACTGAGACTGTCAAGGGATTCCTGGGAACCCTTTGAGGAACACCAGGGTGCCTGCTGCTGCCAGAAAAAGTCTTATGGAGGCTGCGACCACCCGGAAACTCTCACAGCAGGGAAAACTAGAAGCCTGCACAGCATCAGGATGATGAGGAAGAGCATGGCCGGATCCTCTCTGAGAACAGCAGTCTCATGAACTTCAACCCCAGCTGCACTGATGGGCAGGCCAGCAGCACCTCTGCCTAACGGGTTGGGAAATGGAGACTCTCACAATGGGAGCTGGTGACTTGGCCAAACAGCTCTGGCCAACCAGAGGCCAACTAGCTGGAAAGAAGCTTTGCAGAGAATGCACTGGAAGTCCAGCTGGAGAACAAGTTGACCATAAGCCACCAATGTGCCCTTGCTGGGTTGCATCAGGCAGAGCATTACCAGGAGGTCAGTGGAGTGGACCCCTCTCCTCTGCTCAGCACTGCTGAGACACAGAGAGCTCTGTGTCCAGTGGTGGGCTCCCTGGGACAAGAGAGGGCTAGACATATCAGAGTGAGTCTAGTGAAGAGCCACAATGATTTAGGGCTTGAAGCATCTGCCGTATAAGGAGAGACTGAGAGAACTGGGTCTATTGAGCCTGCAGAGGCAGAGGCTCAGGGGGATCTTAGCAATGGATATAAATACCTGATGGTAAAAGAGACTCTTCAGAGCCAGACTCTTTCCACTGGTGCCAAGTGGCAGGACAAGAGGTAATGTGCACAAAATGAAATACAGGTAATTCAGTTTGAACATAAGAAATAAAAAATTTACTGTGAGGGTGGTCAGATACTGAAACAGATTGCCCAAAGGGTCTCTGAAGACACCCTTCTTGGAGATATTAAAAATGCTACTTGACCCTGGACAACCTTCTTTAGCTGACCCTGGTCTGAGCAGGGTGGCTGAACTAGACAATCTCTCAAGGTGCCTCCCAGCTTCAGCCATGCTGTGTATCTGATACAACTACTTTCAGGCTATAATCATGCCTTTGCCATTGCACTATTATTGCTTTGTGAAAAAAGAAACCACATAGAGTGTCAAATCTTTTCTCAGTGGACTTCTTTTGCTTAGATTTCTACCACTCATCTCCATATGAGTGCTGTTTCATACTCTTTGTTATCACCAGTCCATTCACTGGCAAACAAAATGTGTTTGATTTTTCTGAATTGTTGAATTTTAAATGAGATTAAAATAGAACCCGATTTGAATAAAATAGAAAAAATCCGTTTCATAAGAAGTTTTAAAGTTATTTGAAAAAATTCTGAGATCATTATGTATTTCCTATTTTGAATGAAATTAATCTGATATCAACCTGTCTGTTTGGCTTGACTTGTTTGATTGGAATTTTCATGGGTTTAAGAGAAGAGAAAATGGCTTGACTAGTATTGGCTCAATTTTTGTAGTTTTTATGTCCTTATTTTCTTGTACATAGCATGTATTATGGGTCCTTTTATTAAAATACAAAAACAAAAGCAGCAAAAACCAAACCAAACCAAAAACAAACAAAAGACCCACTGCTAGATTTAAAAGATGGGATTAATATAATAACTGTATTTTTATTTAAGACACTATTTGACATCCTGCTCCATGTTGGAGGTGAAGAAATAACACCAAGCAATGATGCAGCTGTCACAGCAGAATGAAAGTCTAAAACAAGGTAAGAAACAACAGAAGAGAAAAAGACTGTTCACTGACAGAGGAAGGATGAAATAGAGGATTGTGTGATGCTTATTCCTCTCCAGCAGTGTGTTCACAATGCAAATTACAGCTCATCCTTTGATCTTTCAATTTAGACTGCTGACACTTTTCTGAGTATACACTGTTTAATGTAATTTTAGGGACAAAAGGTGAGCTTCCTCCAGAATTTGGGGATAGCTGCACTGGGTCTAGTAAAAGGCCCATCTAAGCAAGGATCTTCATTCTGTTTGCTATTCATCTTCCACTGGCTTAAAAAGAACAGGATATTCCTATATGATGCTGCACACTAACCCTCCTGATTTAGTCCTCATCTAAATTTAGACATACACACAGGTTTATCTCAGAAAAACACTTTGGGAATCCCATCATATGGAACACATATTTAGTGAAACTTGCCTGACCTGCTTTAAGCATCACAATCAGGATGAGATGAATCATGCTCTAAAAGTAGTTACTTCCCCTCTAACTATAAAGGGAACCAAGCAAGATTAGCTCAGATATTAAGTGTCTTTGTAGGAGAAAGATTAAGCTATTTGAGAATAATCTCATTCAGAATAACTGTGTTTTGGTTTGGTTTGGTGGGTTTTTTGATAGCAGGGCAAGGGCCCCAGGAGTGGCTCCAGTAAGAAACTGAGAAGCTTCCCCTGCTCCAAACCCAGCCAAAGAGCCATTAGAGGGACAATAGATGCACCTCAGAGACTAACTTATGAAAGAAATGATATAACACCTGAGCAGAGAAGTACTTGGGGGAGAAGGGCTGTGCTGGAGAGGGTGAATGGTGCTGGTGGTTGGTGAGGAAGAAGGGGAAGAAGGTGCCCAAGCAGAAGTTTCTCTCCAACCCATGGCGAGATGGCAGCTGTTCCCCTGCACTCATGGAGGAACGTGGTGGAACATTCCCTGAAGGTGCCAGGAGGGGTGAACTTAGATTTACTGCCAGTGGACTTGGATCATGCAGCCATGGAAGACCCCGTGCTGGGGGAGGTTGTTGTTCCCAAAGCAGCCCATGACTCTGTGAGAAGCCCACGCTGGAGCAGCTCTGGACCTCGTGGGATGGACTCATGAAGGAGAGGTTCGTGGAAGACTCTCTCCCATGGGAGGGACCCCGTGGGGAAGCAGGAGAGGACTGTAAGGAATCCTTCTTCTTGAGGAGGATGGAACAGCAAGAACCACCAGCCTGTGAAGTGACTCTAACCCCCATCCCCTGTCCCCCTGTGCTGCTGGGGGGAAGGAGGGAGAGAAACCGGGAACAAAGTGATTTGGGCCTGGGAAGAAGGGAAGGGTGGGGTAACATATGCAAGCCCTGCTCTTTGTGTTGTCTGTGTCCTGTGTGTGTTTGATTAGTGTGAAATTAAATTATTTTATTTTTTTCCCAAGTTGTGTCTGTTTTGCCTGGGACCTTAATCGGTGAAGAACCCTCCTTGTCCTTTGTCTCAACCCATGAGCTTTGTCCTCCTCATCCCAGAGTGTGTGTGCAGGGCGAGTTGAGTGAGCAGCCATGGGGCTGTTCCTTTGTTGTCATGTTGGGCCCAAACCATGGCAACCTGGAGTCAAACTTGGATTTGGGGTTTAAAAGTCCAGAGGCATGGGCTAAGGCTCAGACCTGTGTTGTGACCAACACCTGATGCAGCTGTACTCCAAGGGAGAAGAAATCTTGCAGTGCTGAGATGTGTTCTGCAAAGTAGAAATAGCAACAGCAGAGCAAGGACAAGAACCAGCAATAGAAACAGTGTCCAGAGGCAGTAAAAGGAGCAGCAGCAGGATAGAAGACAAAGCAAATAGTCATTTTTTGAATGAGATAGTGAGCTGGCTAGGAGCTAGGCAACGAGCACCTAGTGCAACATGACCAGGGAAGAGGGCTGTGGCTTTCACCATGTCAGTAAATCTCAGTTGGAGGGGTTAATGATGCAGAATCAGGCTCTTGATCTTGTTTGCCATCCAGAATGAAATTCCCTGTGCAAAATCACACTGGAATGCAAAGTGCTAGTAGAGTACTGGCTACTGCAGTACTTCTTGGGTAATGAATCTCAGGTGGAAAAAAAAATATTTTTACATATTTTTTGTGCTGTAAGTGTACAAGGGTCCTAATTTTGGAAAATGAGATATTGCACATAGGCTCTGTTACCATTTTTAGAAGCAAAACAATTTCAAAGACCATCAAGTTCATTTGCAATGATAATATTTATTGTGGATTTTCAAGAGAGGCCATGAACACGTGCTCTGAACTTTAAAAGCAATCATGACAAATCATTTGAAGCAGAGATGCCAAGTGTTTTGACATCCAGACCACATGGCGTTTACAAATAGAGACTGTGATCCAGAGTGGAATTGCTCCCTTGGGTTACAGGGTCTTTGTTTCCACGACCTTCTGTGATCCTCTTGTTCAAGTGTACTGTACATTTCATTTCTATGTGAAACACTGCTATTTCCAGTTCATAGAATTATTTAAAAGGTCACTATCAAAGCATGTTCTAAAATTCACAGTCTTAGTCAGATTCTCTTGAAATTTTCTGTGGCCTATGGCATAAGGTTAATCATTCTGGAATTGAGTAATTTGAACAAATTGCTTCCAATGAACATGCTCTCCACCTGCTCCCAAAGCAGGCCACTACAAGATCAACAGGTGCTCCTGACTATTTTACTTTTATATGAAGATTGAAAAATGGCCCAGATCAACAGTGCTCCATATTTTTCAGCTAATAAAATGCACAATAACTGTTAACAAGACTCTAACATTTTCTTCATAGAACCATAGAATGGTTAAGGTTGGACGGGACCTTAAAGATCATCAGGTTCCTACCTCCCTGCTATGAGCAGGAACACCTCACACTAGACCAGGTTGCACAAAGCCTCCTCCAACCTGGCCTTCAGCACCTCCAGGGAGGGCACATCCAAATACACTTGTATTTGGAAGAACTGTACCAAACAGACCTGGTATTTGTCTAGTTTCAAACTAGTTTTCTCCAGAGGAATACCTGTACATTTCACAGTCTTTTCACCTCCCATGGGTGCTTTTCACCTATGTACTTAAGAAGCCATGGAGCAAAGCACTCTGCCCTACAGACACCTAAATATAATTTCAGCATATTCAACAGAAGTCAGTACTGAAATAAAGGAAATTTCCTTCCTCAGGATGTACATAAATTTCTAGCCTTTAACCCCAAACATGGGAGGAAGAGCAGGGAGCACTGATAAGACACCTCATCGTGAAGGACTCTCAGTCAGTCACCTCCTCACTAAAGCCTGGAACACAGAAAATATTTTTCTAGTTTCATAAGCTTCTGTTCAACAGCTGAACCACTGTCAGGAATCATGTTTACATTCTCAGTTCCCATAAAACAAGATAATACATATTGATTAAGCAGATTGTAGATGTTTTACATTATCTCACATATGAAAGGAGGTAAGAGCACATGTAGTCAGATGTTGCTAATTTTGTAGAATCACAGAATCATTAAGGTTGGAAAAGACCTTAAAGATCATCAAGTCCAACCATCAGCCCTACACCCCTGTGACCACTAAACCATATCCTGAAACACCACATCCACCCATTTTTTTAACAACTCCAGGGATGGTGCCTCCACCACCTCCCTGGGCACCATGTTCCAATGCCTCACCACTCTTTGTGTGAAGAAATGTTTCCTAATATCTAATCTGAACCTCCCGTGGTGCAACTTGACCCCATTTTCTCTTGTCAACAGGGAGAAGAGGTCAGCAAATCTTGAACTGTGATGTACAATGTGATGTACATGTTAAATCACAAAACCCATGAGTCACAGCTAAGGCAATCTTCTCCAAGCTACCACTCTTGATTTTCTACAGCCAGCTGGGAAAATTCAGAGCAACCACACTACACATGGATTATTCCCAATGATTCCAGTGACTTTGGCAAGTACCTGAACTCTTTACTATGCAAATCACAAAGCTGATTACTAAAGGTTTATGGTTTGCCTTGTGTCTACATTCAGCCAGTTTTCTAAATAATTTATGAATACTTAATGCTAAAAAAAAAACAACTTAAGAGGTTTCCAAGAGAGGAGATCTCTAGGTATCAACATTATAAGGACCAATAAGACAGTTGTCCCCAAAATTTAGCTTTTCCATGTGTTTTTTTCACTCCTGTTTGTACACCACTTAATTTATATGGGAAACATTAAATGATTACTCTGTGAACAAATGAAAGGTAGCTCTTCACCTAAGACACAGCAAACAAAACAAACAAAGCAACATAACTGAGTTTAATCACAGGGCATGTCAATGCTGCCTAAATATCAAAGCTTTCATCTCAGTCCCACTGAAACACCTCCCAAAAATCTTAGGAAATTCAGGAAGCCAATATTACACCTTTTGAGCTTCTATGTCTCCTTCTATTTGCTATTTATGGAGAGACTAAGATGGATAACCAAGACATTGCTCAATGGGAAACCACCACTTAACAAATTACATACAAATCATTGAAACCGAAAAGGTGACACTAAGGAGTACCCAGAAAGATTTCACCAAGTCTTGTTACATTCTGTAAAGATAAAACTTGAGTTGAACAGAAGTCCTTCTCTGACCTTTTCCCAAACTAGTGATGTTTTCACAGAGAGGCAATGACCGTTATTTTCTTTACATGAGAATCCATTATATCATGCCATAGACTATTATTCTTTGTAAATGAAGCTGGAATGAAATCAGAGGAAAAATAAAAGTCATCCACTTAAAGGGGACTGGACAGAGTAAAATCCTGCAATTGATTAAAAAAAACATCTGTTGAGTGGTAGGAACACCATGTCTGTCTTCAGCTTCATATTTAGCTGCACATTGTGAGCAGCGAAAGATCTGACGGTTCAGCCAGAACTGACATACAAAATGGGCCAGAGGAAATATAATTTATAAAAAGCTTTTATGGCTCTTGCACCAATACAAAAAAAGAAACCAAACATTTCATGTTGCCCAGGACACCTGTCCCACAGAATATTTTGTTTAGAGATATGGGCATAGTATTAATTTGTGCTGGGCTACATCCTCAGCACAGCAGTATTGCTGCTGACCTCAGGGCCCTTGGGAACACCTGCCAATGCCAACATGGTTCACTTCAATCTCTGCACTCTTCTCACACTTTTCTCTTTAAGACACATGATACAAATGAGCACTGTGTTTTCTAACGCATATATTCTAAGAGCTACAAGACCTCTGTATGCACTTTTTTTGTTGTTTGTTTTCCAGAGGAACATTTCAGTGTTTCCACATACACAGTTTTTAACACAAGTGGACAAACTTTAGTCAACAGCTATGTATGGTGATTGATTGCTCCATAGCATCATACTGGGTACTTCTGAATTGGCAACTGGGCTCAAGGTGGTCAAATCATAATAAAAGAGGCAAAGACTGACTGGAAAACCACCCGAGAAGATCAGAAGTTAATGTTTACTTTTAAAAAGCACATACTGCATGCTTGCTCATTATTCCTAGCCTCTTTTAATAGAAGATAAGACAATTCTGACAGGTTTTTCTCTTGCTCCAACAGAACTGCCACTTCCTGAAGAACACACTGATACTGTAATTCACAGTGGTCTTTAGATAACATAAATCATACCTCAGAAATGCAGAAACAACAGAATAAAAACATAGAATGTGAAATTATATTCTGGAAAATAACTGTATTTGTGCTTCAACCTGATTCATCAAATGAATGGCATTCTAAAAGTGGAACATATATACCAGAATGGATTAGGAAATTGTCAAAGACTGCTTTTTGCAAAAAGAACCAAAAAAACCCTCTTCCTTTTAGTCATTAATTAAATGGAAAAACTGATCAAAATAAAATTATATTGTGGTTCTGTCACCTAGTTACTTAATAATTGCCATGGTGACCTGTTTTTGGTATGACGAATTTGGATTTTAAGTCACATTGCTTTGATTACAAAATCTAGTATTTGCTAAGTGGAAGAAGTTAGCTTTAGAAGAAGTGTTAAAATGGAGGCAGAAGTTTCTACAGTCTGAAACTTACAACATTTTTAAACATAGCTCACAAAAACACTGCACATTTTAAGGATAGTTTCAGTTAGGATTCATTTTTTTCAAAATTTTCTGGAAGATGGGAAAATAATTTTGTCCCCATTCTTAGTATGTAACCTGATCCATATTATTCTGGAACAGGTTACCCAGGGAATTTGTGGAAGTCCCATCCCTGGAAGTGTTCAGGACCAGGTTGGATGGGGCTCTGAGCAACCTGATCTAGTGGGAGGTGTCCCTGCCCATGCAGGGGGGTTGGAACTAGATGATCTTTAATGTCCCTTCCAACCCAAACCACTCTATATTTCTATGATTCATGGTGCATTTCTACAACTACTGTATTGACTGGAGGACCTTGGTTTTCTTTTCATGGTACTTTTTGTAACAGATTATTTGGAAGTGTGCACTGAATGGAGCTGATTTGTTTTAGTTTATATTTCTGTAAAGATCAATTTCTGAACTGTCCATTTCTGGGGAGATATTTTACTGGCTACTACAAACAAGGTAAAAATCAGACTTCCTTCCAAGTCATGTTGTATCAAGCTATATTGAAGTGATTTTATCAAACATTTTCTAAACCACAGTAACTGATTTGAAGCTACTTTAGCAGTGATATTCGAAATTAAAGCAAGTGGCTGTAGTCTACACCAGAGTAGTAAAAAAAAACAGACTTTGTGGTCTGCTAAAGTTCTTATTAACAAAGTTGGTCCGAATGCTTAAAACAAGTTTCTGTAAGCTTTATATAAATCACCTTGAAATTATCCTGAAATTTAGCTCTGCCTCTGCAAAAGAACTGAAAAATCATTGGATTCATTTGTCACACCACTGGTGTTTTTTATACTTTTTTTTCCATGAAGTGAAATTCCTAATTAAACTGATATGAGAAACTCTGCCTTGGCTTTTGAGTTTCATTATAAAACCTATTTGGAGAGGCAGTCTTGCTATTCTTCAGACAAAAAGAGGAGAAAAATATGTTCTACTCACTTTCCAGCTAGAGAAACATAATACAGGTGTAAGTCTATGGACTTTAATGCTCTGATTGTAAGTTCTGTGTCTGAGAAGAAAACTGGACCTGAAAAATACTACAGAGGTCATGGCATACAGACTTGTTATTGGTTTAAAATTTTCTCCTAGCAAGCTGCTTCTTCTTGCCTTGAAACTGCAAACAGCCTGATTATTCAAATCTTAAAGAAAAAACATGTAAATGTGTTACTACAGGGTAATCACCTCTCAGAAACACAGCATAACGCAGCATGAAACTGCATCCCCTTCTGGGAATCGTTTATTCTGCAAGGCCAAAATAATACTTTTCCATTTTCAGAACAGTTTGTCATCATTTATTGGGATCAGAGCCAAACCGGTAGTTTATTTTCACTTTCTGTAATGGAGATTCCAAAAGATAACCAAAAGATTTGAAGTGAGACCCTTCAAATTCAATGTAATACAGAGACAAGTCATGGGAAGCAAAAGCTACATTCCTGTTTATTGAGTCACACAGCTATTCAAACTATATTTTTAGTCTTTTACCAAAATTAAGGTGTCCCTAAATACATTTTCAGGAAATTGCTGTGCAATGTTATAGTAATAGATAAATAAATAAACAAATAGTTAAATAATAATGTATGAATTTTCATAGTAATTTAATGTGTGGCATTACTAATTTTAATATTTTGAATATTGTCTCACAACTCTACTGTACAATTCAGCAGAGACAAAAGAAATATGGAGGCAGGCACACAGGAGAGCAAGTGTTTTTTCCATGGAGCTCTATTACAAAAGTACACACAAGGGAATTGTCCTTCAAATGCAAAAAAAATTAAAACTTTCAACTTCCACCTTGAAAACCTTCTAATTTCTAACCTTCTAGCTGCTGAAGAAAAAGGACATCAGCAAAGGCCCATCACCTTGTTTTTGGATTGCTTTCTTTTATGAGGACTGACCCTTTCTCTAGTTTTTAAAAGAAAAAGAAGTGGGAAATTCTTTCCAAAGGAGGTCCTGCCATGTGGTTCTCAGGCAGGTGAAGGCTCCTGGGCTGAGCACACATGACTGTGCTCTCCAGCTCTCCTTTTTGTTTCTGCTCTGAGCCTTCTCCCTGGGGAACATGGGAACCAGGGTTGGTTCATGCACTGGATGCACCCCTAGGAGTCCTCCTGCATTAAACAGAAGTTCAGTGCCATGGAAGTGGGTTGGTACCGAGACTCAAGGTGTGCAATAGGTGCACACTGGAAGGTTTAACTTCATACTAGAGCTAGTCTGGCCTGGGAATTTAAGACCCCTTAGCAGGCAGAATGCATTGGTTGAGATTCTGGACTACATCTCCCAGTTTAAGTTTCTTCAAAAAGAACTGAGTGTCTATGCTAGAAGACCCAACCTTGATGTCCAAGTGCAGATCAGTGATGAGGGGCATTCCTCAGGGGTCAGCACTGGGACCACTGCTGGTAAAAATCATTGTTGGTGGCATGGACAGTGGCACTGAGTGCACTCTCAGCAAGTTTGCTGACAACAAGATATGTGAGATATGATTGACACACTGCAGAGAAGGGAGACCATCCAGAAGGACCTTGACAGGCTTGAGAGATGGGCCTGCATGCACCACATGAACTTCAACAAGACAAAATGCACATCTTGCACATGGGTTGGGGTGATCCCAAGCATTTGAGAGAAGCCCTGAGGAAAAGGTTGCCAGCTCATGTTGAGCTTGTAGTCCACCATCACCCCCAAGTCCTTCTCCTCCAGACTGTTTTCAATCCATTTTCCACCCAGCCTCTATTTGTGCTTCTACTCCACTCTCTTGTGACCCCACCTGGAGTACTGTGTCCAGTTCTGGGGGCCCCAACACAGGAAGGACACAGAGCTCTTGGAAAGGGTCCAGAGGAGGGCCACAAAGATGATCCAATGGCTGGAGCACCTCTCCTACAAAGACAGGCTGAGACAATTGGGGCTGTTCAGCCTGGAGAAGAGAAGGCTCTGGGGAGACCTTATAGTGGCCTTCCAGTACCTGGAGAGGGGATTCAGGAAAGCTGGAGAAAGACTTTTTACAAGGGCATGTAGTGACAAGACAAGGGGAATGGCTTTAAACTGGAAGAAAGGAGATTTAGACAAACAACTGGAAGAAATTCTTTAGTGAGGGTGGTGAGGCACTGGCACAGGTTGTCCAGAGAAGTTGTGGATGCCCCATCCCTGGAAGCATTCAAGGCAAGATGGCAGAAGTGTTGGAACTAGGTGATCTTCATGATCCCTTCCAACCCAAGCCATTATATGAGTCTATGAGTCTGTCAATATGAACTGAACCACAGTAAGTGCATCACGATGGGAATTCACTTTTGAAGTGCACTCTCAATCTAAATTAAGGTGCAGTCAAAAGTGCCTCAGTCTCCTGCACTGGAGAGATTTGGTGCTGAGTATAACATTGCTAATTCAAAGACATAGTCCAGCAGGGTGAAATTAGTTATATGTGGGAATCAGAAGTCTGATAACAATCAGCTCACAGAAATTTACCAAAACCAAGTTGTCTTTGGCCTTTAGACAGTTTTACAGTTTGTAAAAACAACCCAGTGTACCTTATTAGACTGTCACACCAGTCACAGTGCTTGCCCAACCGTACATGCTGTAAACCATGGTTGTACTCCTTATAAGGCTGGCACAGTCCATCTGGCAAAAGCAAGATGATATCAATGAAAATTATTCAGTTCAGTAGTAATCAAAAGCTTTTAGTGTTCAACATCATCCTGAAGCTAGTCAGTATTTTGAATTATTTGCTGTGTCCCCCTTTTTCTCTTTCCTGTGTTACTTCTACTTTGCAAGTCAGTTTCCAGGCAGTGTTCACCAGTGAAGATCATCACTTGCTGTTACCAGTTAGAAATTACATCTTTCTCTGACAAGTCAGCCTGCTGGAAAAAAAAAAAAAAAAAAAAAAAAAGCCAGCTTTTGCTTTCCCACTGCACCATCAAATGAACTAAATTAACTTCTAGAAAGGACACAGGGCTCACTCTGCTGCATATTTCAGTTGCTGGCTGTCAACTGGCACTTGCAAGTGCTCAATTCAAGATGTCAGAAAATTTTGGCTTCTCAGGAACCTCAAAATAAAAATCTTTTTCAAAAGGTACACAGTGCCTCCTCTCTTAACAGAAACACAGAGACCTGAATACTCCAGCTACAACGTCCAAGCATAGAGGGTGAAGAAGGACAGAAGTTTATTTGCCCTGCAAAAGGAGCCTGTGGCAGATACCTTTGAATTAGTACAGCACTGCCAGGAGGACTGAGGAGCAAAGAGCCAGACACAGGTTGCTGTGCTCAGGCAGCACTTACCATAAATATTGCCTCTTGGCATATGTGTTTAGCTCGATTGCAGTATTAGGCTAATGCTGCATGACTGTGCCTGTGCTACACCCGATCTGTACCAGTTCATGCTACACCAGATTGAGTGCCTCCACAACCTGCTCTTCCATCCTACTGGCACCAGTGAGCCTGAATTAAACTCTGACTACTCTCATGGATGGAGACATACTCCAGCCACTCCCAGCCCAGGAGGTGCAGAGCCAGCTCAGCTCCTAATGAGGTTCAAGTTCAGTGTGACTGTAATGACTGCAAGTGGTTCTCTACTGAGCTGCAACTCGCTCGGGCTGTGTCTCACACACACTCACCAGTCAGCAAAAGAGGTGCCATCATGCAGCTCTGCTTTGAGAGGACAAAGAGACCGCCAACTGACTTTGTTGCAGTACAGCCCTGTATACTGTCACCAGCTTGACTCTGACCACAGTCCCTCTGGAGAGTTGGGCGGGGAGAAATGTGATGAAGTTCAACAAGGGCAAGGGTAGAGTTTTGCATTTGGGGAAGAAAAAGACCATGTACCAGTACAGGTTGGGGGCTGAACTGCTGGAGAGCAGGGTAGGAGAAAGGGACCTGGGGGTCCTGCTGGACAGGAGGATGACCATGAGCCAGCAATATGCCCTTGTAGCCAAGAAGGCCAATGGCATCCTGGGGTGTATTAGAAAGGGTGTGGTTAGTAGGTAAAGGGAGGTTCTCCTCCTTCTCTATTCTGCCCTGGTGATGCCACATCTGGAATATTGTGTCCAGTTCTGGGCCCCTCAGTTCAAGAAGGACAGAGAACTGCTTGAAAGAGTCCAGCACAGAGCTACAAAGATGATGAAGGGAGTGGAACATCTCCCTGATGAGGAAAGGCTGAGGGAGCTGGGTCTCTTTAGCTTGGAGAAAAGGAGACTGAGGGGTGACCTCATCAATGTTTACAAATATGTAAAGGGTGAGTGTCAGGAAGATGGAGTTAGGCTTTTTTCAGTGATGACCAGTGATAGGACAAGGGGTAATGGGTGTAAATTGGAGCATAGGAGGTTCAAGGTGAATATCCGAAAAAA
>NW_009953505.1:691894-713629 GCF_000747805.2 Chaetura pelagica
CCATGAGCCAGCAATGTGCCCTTGTGGCCAAGAAGGCCAATGGCATCCTGGGGTGCATTAGAAAGGGTGTGGTTAGTAGGTAAAGGGAGGTTCTCCTCCCCCTCTATTCTGCTTTGGTGAGGCCACATCTAGAGTATTGTGTCCAGTTCTGGGCCCCTCAGTTCAAGAAGGACAGGGAACTGTTGAAAGAGTCCAGCGCAGGGCCACAGAGATGATGAAGGGAGTGGAACATCTCCCTGATGAGGAAAGGCTGAGGGAGCTGGGTCTCTTTAGCTTGGAGAAAAGGAGACTGAGGGGTGACCTCATCAATGTTTACAAATATGTAAAGGGTGAGTGTCAGGAAGATGGAGTTAGGCTTTTTTCAGTGATGACCAGTGATAGGACAAGGGGTAATGGGTGCAAACTGGAACATAGGAGGTTCAATGTGAATATCAGAAAAAACTTTTTTACTGTGAGAGTGACAGAGCACTGGAACAGACTGCCCAGGGAGGCTGTGGAGTCTCCTTTGCTGGAGACATTCAAAACCCGCCTGGAGACGTTCCTGTGTGATGTGCTCTAGGTGACCCTGCTCTGGCATGGGGGTTGGACTAGATGATCTTTCGAGGTCCCTTCCAATCTCTAGGATTCTGTGATTCTGTGTGAATTACCCTTGGCCTCTGATGAGAAGATCTCAAGTCAGCAGTGCTCATACAAAGCTGGAATTTTCCAGCTGCCAGCTGGACAACGTTTTTCACTGGCAAACCTAGCAACATGTACTAGATGCAAACACACACAAATGCAGTCATTAGGGGCCTGCTCCCAACAAAACTAATGAAAGTTAACTTCATTTGCATCAGTGGAGGCTGCGCTCAGTTCCTTAGCAGGGAAAATAAAAGGAGCAAACACAAAAGAGATACAATACACTTGCTAATGTACCTAGTACTGGCAGTAATAGTAAAGCACAACCCATACAATACCACTTACAGCTAGACAATCACTACACACTGGGGACCCCAAAACCCAGCATAGCATTACAGCCCTTGTTAGCAGCAATGAGGTTTCATGCACAGCCCCTGGGAGTCCCATTTGACGCACTGACAGTAAATACCAAGCCAATTGCGCTTGTGCACGTATTCATTAATGCAGTTAAAATGCTTTGGGATGAATGCCTGATAACAGATTTTGTATTTTAAATTAGCTTAGAGGAAACACTAGCTGGTAAAGCCAAGGCATTATTTCAGGGTTGTTATTTTAAATAAAGCTAATAATAATTATGTTTGCTTTTTGCCAGTCTATTCAAGGCTACAGATTTGCTGCGCCCCAGTCTCCAGTACTCTTGTTCATGCAGCAGTTGATTCAGCTGCTGTTGGTATTAAAATTGGAGTTGGAGACAAAAGAAAAGATCCCATATCAAGAGAGAAGCTTTCTTCATAATGTCATGTCTTCATGTCATTGGGGCATTGAGATGTGCAGCAACAGCAACGCTGACCTCAGAGAGTGAGGCTGATGCATGAAGCAGCTAAGAACAGAGCTGGCACCCAGTAACATTGAATCACAGCTCACAGCGTTTCTCCATGTAATCCCTGTATCAATCCACCCTGTTAGAGATCCAATTCAGCCGCCCAAGGGAATCCACCTTCAGAAAGATCCCATCCAGATGAACACAAGTTGACTGTCCCAGAGTTTTTATACTGGTGTGGAATAAAGTTCCACCTGTGACACTGATGGTTTGGTTGTGTTCAGGTCCCTCCCATCTTCTCCAAACTGAAGGTGTTCCTACAGCTGCCATCAAAGACATAGTTCATGTGGGTGCTCTGTCCTCTCTTCCATTTGAAAAATCCAGACCCACTGTTAGACTGTTTAAAAGAGTTTTGCTTGAAGTAGAGTGCAAAGCACAGAGGTGAACAACTCCTCGGGAAAAGCTGGAGGGAATGTAAGCTTCAGCAGGACAGACATGCCATCAACCCATGAAGCTGCTTGCTAAATAAATATCTCCTAGCACCCCTGTATTCAGTTCATGTAAGCGTTGCTGTTCCAGTATAAAATGCTTTTACTTACATGTTTATAATTTCCAGGTGCAGGAAGATTACTGCTTCAGATTCGCTTGTGTAAATCAAGTGAGACAAATAACTGAAGCTCAGACAAGTTATCAGCAACCACTGCTTCTTCAAATAACAAGTAAACATCAGAGGCATGTGCTTTCCAGCTTCCTGGGGCTAGGGCATCAATGGACAGAGAAACACTGAAATACCTGTAATGGAACAGCTCTTTAAGGTACATGTGCTCTTGTATATTTTTTAGGACTTGACAGACAGGAATTACTGCTTCTATGTACGAATACCTTTATTTTCATTGCCAATTATTTACAACAAAATGTTGGATATGAAATATGAGGGTATAGGAAATCAGAGGCTAAATAAAATTATATGTCTCTGCATATTTTTGCTTTTCTTGTTCTGCATTTTTCCTGCTTTATGTTCACCATTCAATTTTCAGGATACTAAGGCAGCTTTTAGTGTAGCATGTTTTGAAAGAGTTGTAAAATATAGAACAAGTAATTTCTGCCTGAGATGAGTTAGTAACAGTAATAAAACAATCTACATGTTTCTCAGCTGAAGATCTCCAAGCACTCAGATTAACACATAAAGCATCACAGACCTTTAAGAAAAAAAGTTATAGCTAGGAAAATTGAAGTATGAAAAGGTGGTATGATTAAACCACAACACTAGCAAAACTGGGAAAGTCCTGATTCCCATCAACTTTTACAGCTTCCAAGGGCAAGACTCTGTACGGAGGTATATTTGAGAAGTACAAGCATAAGACAAATATTTAATTGAACTATATTTAATAAAAAATACCATAAAAGAATACCAGCATTTGTAGAATTAATAGAAAGGGCTTCTTCAAATACATTGCAGATAGAACTAACACTTGAGCCAATATAGGCCCACTGCTGCATGAAGTGGGTGACCTGGTGACACAGGATATAAAGAAGGCAGAGGTGCTGAATGCCTTCTTTGCCTCTGTCTTTACTGCTGGAGACTGTCCTCAGGAGTCCAGATCCCTGAAGCCCTATAGTAAGTCAGGATGAAGGAGGAGTTTGCTTTGGCAGATGAGGATTGGGTTAGGGATCAGCTGAGTAATCTGGACATCCATAAATCGATGGGTCTGGATGGAATACAACCACGGGTGCTGAAGGAGCTGGCAGAGATCATTTCTAGGCCACTCTCCATCATCTTTGGTAAGTCCTGGGCAACAGGAGAGGTGCCTAAGGACTGGAGGAAAGCCAATGTCACTCCAGTCTACAAGAAGGGCAAGAAGGAGGACGTAGGTAATTATAGACCGGTCAGCCTCACCTCCATCCCTGGAAAAGTGATGGAACAACTTATTCTCGGTGCTGTCTCTAGGCACATCAAGAGCATTAAGAGCAGTCAACATGGTTTTACAAAGGGGAAGTCAGGTTTGACCAACCTGATAGCCTTCTGTGAGGCTGTAACTAGTTGAATAGATGATGGAAGTGCAGTAGATGTGGTTTATCTTTATTTCAGTAAAGCATTTGACACTGTCTCCCACAGCATCCTGGTAGATAAACCGAGGAAATGTGGTCTTGATCAGGTAGTGAGGTGGATCATGAACTGGTTGAAGGAAAGAAGTCAGAGAATTGTGGTCTATGGGACAAAATCTAGTTGAAGGTCTGTGACTAGTGGAGTCCCTCAGGGGTCGGTACTGGGACTGGTGTTGTTCAACATCTTCATCAATGACCTGGATGAGGGTAAAGAATGTACCCTCAGCAAGTTTGCTGATGACATAAAGCTGGGAGGAGTGGCTGACACACCAGAAGGCTGTGCTGCCATTCAGAGAGACTTAGACAGGCTGGAGAGTTGGGCAGGGAGAAACCTGATGAAATTCAACAAGGGCAAGTGTAAAGTCTTGCATCTGGGGAAGAGCAACCCCAGGTACCAGTGCAGGTTGGGAGATGATCTGCTGGAGAGCAGTGTAAGAGAAAGGGACCTGGGGGTCCTGATGGACAGGAGGATGACCATGAGCCAGCAATGTGCCCTTGTGGCCAAGAAGGCCAATGGCATCCTGGGGTGTATTAGAAAGGGTGTGGTTAGTAGGTCAAGGGAGGTTCTCCTCCCCCTCTATTCTGCCTTGGTGAGGCCACATCTGGAATATTGTGTCCAGTTCTGGGCCTCTCAATTTGGGAAGGATAGAGAACTGCTGAAAGAGTCCAGCACAGGGCCACAAAGGTGATCAAGGGAATGGAACATTTCCCTGATGAGGAAAGGCTGAGGGAGCTGGGTCTCTTTAGCTTGGAGAAGAGGAGACTGAGGGGTGACCTCATCAATGTTTAAAAAGATGTAAGGGGTGAGTGTCAGGAAGATGGAGTTAGGCTTTTTTCAGTGATAGGACAAGGGGTAATGGGTACAAACTGGAGCATAGGATGTTCTACATAAATGTGAGAAAAAACTTTTTTACTGTGAGAGTGACAGAGCACTAGAACAGGCTGCCCAAGTAGGTTTTGGAGTCTCCTTCCTGGAGACATTCAAAACCCATCTGGACACGTTCCTGTGTGATGTGCTCTAGGTGATCCTGCTCTGGCAGGAGGTTGGATTAGACGATCTTTTGAGGTCCCTTCCAACCCCGAGGATTCTGTGATTCTGTGATTTCCATTATCTGGGAATAAACTTCTCTCTTCTTTCTGCAGCACAATCCACTCATTCTTCTTTCCTCACTATGTACTCAGAAAATATAATATTGTGATACTGCACTCTGAACACTCTGTGTGCACTCTTAGACTGCCTCTATTGATCTGAAAGGGTATTCAAGGCCTCCTGTGTAATGATGACTATGTATAGAATTAATTACATTTATGTAAATCTACACTGATTTAAGTTAATGAATCACTACTCATACAAGCAATTCCACCAGTGGTTTGAAGTGTGTAGAACATCAAATAAGAGAAAAATCTTTATATCTGCATCTGACTCTGTGACATTCAGGATGTATAGTGCTTGTCTCAAACAGTCCAAGAGATAAGTGATGAACTCAGGCACTCAGGTTATCTGTTGTTTGTCTTGAGACATGTAAGAGTTAAACAAGACTTGCTGATGGTCTAAAGAGATGTCTCAGCAACCCACCCAACCCCCTCCCGTGAGGAGTACCTGAGAACTGGGGGTTTAGTGTGGGACATGCTGAGACTGGAGACAAAGGAGTTCCACAGCTGGCACTGGGAGCAGAATATCCAGTGATGACCAGGCCTTGACATTTCATGAAAACCACTGACTTGGCAGAAAAAGATAAACAGTGCCAGTCTCAAGCCACCTCCTAGGACTGAATCTCCACTGCAATAAACTAATCCTGTGGTGCCAGTTGTCTCAACCTCCTGTTTTGCAATGGCTGATCTCATTAATTAGCCAAACAAAGACCATCTGCAGGACACAGCCCTAGTACCATATCCCCCCCTCCTGCCCCATCTCGGAGGAGCACAGAGAAGATGGAAGGATTTTCTCACTTGTACAGGGAGAAAAGTGGGGGTGCAGTGGGCAAGAACTGTATAAAATTTGGGACACTATGGGTGCAGAGAAGCACCTCCCCACCCACAACATCACTGGACTGTGGCGGTAACTATTCTCTCACTTGTTGTCCTCTGTACATCTGCTTTCTCCTTCCTTTTCTGTCTCTGTTTTCCTTCCTGTCCTATCTGCTCTAGGGACTTTGTTGTGTTACTCCAGTAAAGTTTGTTGTGCAGATGACATCTGACCTCGTTTGCGTCTTAATTTCACCATTTGGGATCACCTTTACACCTTTTCACATGTCCTGCAGGACAACAAAGGGTGCAGCTGCGGTGCTGCTTATCCCAGGAGCAGGAAGGCAGAGTCCAGCCTCACCAGCCCCCAGCTGCAGTGAGGAGGGTTGGAAAACAAGGGAGTTCTGCCCCATCTCTTGTAAGACCAAACACCAGCCCCAGTGCCTCTTTGTGCACCTGATATTGAAGCTGATTCTCTGGGTGGTACATATCAAGGTTTGTGAATGTGGGGTTTTTTTCAGCTTGCTTTATTTAATGCATAAATTAGTAATAATTTCTACACTAGTGTCTATCTATCATATCTGACATCAAACAAATGGAAAGGAGGTTCCTGACTCACCAGTCAGCTACACCAATCTTACACCAATGTCCCTTCTTTGACAAGGGTGATGTGACACCAGTGTAAGATCAGGACCAGAGGTTCTTTCACTTAATCTGCTGAAAGTTAATAACAATAGAAAATCACAGAAACAAACAAGTGCATTCCTATTTCTAGGTGTGTGCTGTGGAGACAAATGGTGCCACCAGCACATGCAGAAAGTGATAAACTGCCACAAAACTCTCTTCTCAGTAATGAATTAATCTATGGCCTGATTCTCCAGTGCTCAACCAATAATAAAATCACAAAAGTAGAAAGTTTTTATAAAAATATCTACGGCCAGGCCAACCAGCGACCCATAGTATCCTCCCTGTGCACCCACTGGTATCAGACACAGGGCAGAAATTTCAACAAAGCTGAAAAGTGATGGAAAAATGGGCATGCATGTGTCCAGAGGTACTGCAGTTTCCCTGCAGGGAAACATTGCTCCTACAAGAGTGAAAGGGAGTATGAAGTGAGTCCTTTAGTCAAATGTGAAATGATTGCCTTAAATTCAGCTGCAGCTAAGGTACATCAGCATGCCACAAGGGAGAGATGTTGTGACCAGAAGAAAGGAAAAATGTGCTGTGTGTAGTAAAAACAGCAAAATTCCTCACAATCCTCATGTACCCACCCAGTCCCTCTCTCATTCCTTCCCAGGGGCCTTCATGTTTGACATACCATCCTTTTTGAGAAAAATTCCTGTGTGGATCTTTGGTCTCAGAAGGGGTGTCATTACTACATGTCTCACTGGGCTTTTGTTTCACACCTTTTTCTCCTGCCCAGGGTAGAGCTGTCCACCATTGCCCACCACTGCCTTTGGAACAACAGTCTGTGGTGTCTTACACAGGACACTCCTGCTAATGCCATGGACATCAGAGGTCATAATAAGGCTTAATGCTTTACAGTGGTATCACACTGCTAATTCATACACAGTTTGTTAGTTCTTCTAATCAAAGCATCCTGTTCTGCAGTGCTGGTGCCCAGCTCTTTGTGCATGCATGATATTTAACTGTTTAGACCTCTGCCAGCTTGCTGCTCTTCTCCTTTCTTCTGTCTCTGTTCTCCAAAAACGTTTCCATCCTTTGATTACCTTCATTCAAATTCAACAGCAGTAAGAATCTCACAGTTTAAGCAGACAAGGAGATAAGTTGTATTAAAACTCTGATTTCTATAAGAATAGTTCTAATAGAAACTTCTTTGACACGTTAGAACTTCTTAGAGCTTACTACAGTTCCCCCTGGAATAGTTACACCTTCAGCCCCTCTAACAAATCTGAGCACACTGCCTCCAAGTACAATTTTGTGTCAGTTTCAGCAATTACAAAACAGCCTTTTTGGTTACATCTAAGTTTATAGCCCAAAATCTGCAAGTAAGCTGATTAAGGAACCTGGATCAAATTAAACTCTGTGAGTTGGGGAAAAATTATGTCTGATGATCCAGTGATAAAGGAATGACAGTGAATCTGGAAAACAAAGCTCCTGGATCCTTATTGTCACCAATATTTTCTTATCAGGTAGTAGGTAAGGGCCATAGTCACACAGCTTCAATTCTCCATTACTAATTTTCTAGTTGTTTGGCTCTAGCTGGCTTGATGACCTTCACAAACATACAATAGATGATATTCAGAACAGACATCTAAGATAAATGTAAGCCTTCTAAATCCCTGCATTTGGATTGGGGTTTTTTTGTGATTCTACTTCCCAGTTGGTAAATTGTAGCCATCAGACTCCCTCTGCTTTGCAGGTAAGTAAGAACATATTAAAAACTGCAAGGCATTCAGATATTACCTTAGTGAGAAGGGCCATATAAGTACCTATAAAACACAAGTAGTATTCCCAATGCTAGCACTGACTTACTAGTTTGATTCACTGTTTTGTTCTTCTGCATTAAAATCTCCCACTATTTTCCAAGAAGAAAAAAGCATTTAAACAATAACACTACATACCAAGTGCTAATATGTTTGTTGCTGTAACATCAGTATTTTTCCATTTGTGATTGAAATACTGCTATCAACTTGTTATATTTTATCTCTATAGTTACAGCCTCTATGTGTGACACACACATCTGCTCATGTATATTGCAAGGATTTCGGTCTTCAAGAGTCAAAGCAAGAGATGGATATAAAGAAATATATTCTTCTGGAGGAATTTTTTCTTTAAAACTGAATTACTGTCCAATATTGTCTCAGGAGGAATCAAAGACATCTGTTAAGAACCACTATTTTTCTGTTGTTTCCAGCCTTATGTGTTGCTACTGCTCTGGGTGGAAACAAGAGGAAGCATCTTGATTGTATAAATCATAAAGCAATTAACTGTAAATCAGAGTAGGTATTATTATGTAGAGTTAGAAATTACCCAGTTTACTGGGTATCCATCTTTGTAAAATTACACTAAAGCTACTCTTGTCAGGAAGTGAAAGCAAAAATAATGCTCTGTAGTACTAATTCAGTATACTCAGGAACTACTTAGCAAGAAATGGGGCCTCATTAAGGCATGACCAAATTTGTAATTTCAGTTTTTCATAATTATGATGAAATGGGATACTGGTCTATCCAATATTGTTGATTGGTTAAGTAAAATTTATAGAAGTGTGAGATCACCAGAGCTACTCAATAGAAGTATACACAACATGAATCTGATGAAGGTGACCTTGTAGAAGTTAAAAGTAAGTGAACAGTAGAATGAACACAATGGATATTGTTGGAGAGAAAATCAAATTTTATCAGAGCACAAAAAAATTCTTAAGACATTACCAGTAATCAAATCCTACAATTTCCAGAGGTCCAGTAAATCTTCTGTAAACCTTTGCAAGCTTAGCTGGTAACACTAAGAACTCAAAGAGTTGACCTTTTCTCCACATTATTTCAAGATCTAAAAACACTTCTTTTTTAACCTGCTTTTTCAGTAAGAATAAGTAAGTAAAGGATAGGATTCCCTAAGTATTATTTGTTTTCTTTTCTTACTCATACCATGGGAAGTCTGTGGCAGTAATATCAAGAACTATGAACTTAAATTGCTATAAAACCATCAGTGCTCAGAAACATGTCCTGTGCATTTCCACAGTGCAAATTAGTAAATAGCAGGAGATCTATGCAGCATAGGCTTCTCTCAGATGTCTGTTCCACCTACTTCATAGTACAATGTTAGGCAGGGCAAAAGCTGGATATCCCACATTTATTTTCATGGAAATTTTACTTAAAGGTCTCTCATCTAACATGTTCTTGGTCTGCATCTGCTCCTTACTGGTGAGTTGGTACTCTATCCCTACAAAAATAAGGAATTGGTATTTCATTTTCAGTTGGGCTAATTCAGCTGACCAAACACAAAATTCAAGTTTAAATGTATGTTTATCACTGCTCTTCCTGTAAATAAGTTACCAGGCTGGGTGAAATCTCATACAGGATGCAACCAAAAGCTAAATATTGTTTGTCCCCATTGAATATCATCTATTTTGTCCCATTCTGCAGCAACACAAAAGTAATCAAATGACATAGCAAATTTTCCACAAAACTATTTGAATGGCAAAGTTCACAAAGAGTTAATCACCAAAGATCTGACAAGGAACTGTGCTTCTGTGGTAGACAGGGATGATGTGTGGCCATAATAATCTGGAACCATAAGAACCTGGACAGCTTTTGTCTCTAAATGCATCCCACAGTGCTCCTGAATGGTCTCATCCATGCTTGGTGACACTTATTAGTGACTGCAGTAACTTGGGTTGATTTGTTGTTAGACTATAGAAGTGTCTGATCCCCCATAAAGAGTAAAAGGGGTAAAATTATTGCATCCCTGCATCAATTTAGTGCTCTAAGCAGAATTAAGGACCTGCACAGCTGGATCCCTTCTCACATTCCAATGAACTGACTATTATTGACCATTTTTAAAGTTAGCAGTCAGCAGCATCATTCCTAGACTGAATGCATGTGGATTTGCCCTCCATCTGTGTTACACACCATTGTTATCATGAGGCTGAAGCAGCTTACATAAATTATTTCTGTTTAGAGTATTTTTAAAAGTCCTCTTTTGCTTTCCTGCTCTAAGTCTCTGTAGATGGCTGCTTTGTTTGGTTTTGTTTTTTAATAACATACTGCCTCTCCTTACAAAGAACTTCTTACATTGTTGAATTTTTAAATGGAGCGTCTTTCTTCTGTGACTACCATGTCTCAGCTCATCTTAAGACTGTACTCATTCCTGGCATTTGCTTGGCAGCCACATGGCTGTCATGGCCTCCTTTCAAAACTTGGCTTAGAGGACTTTGTGTTCCTTTCATCTTCTACAGAAATCCCCCTGTTGTCCAACATTTTTGTTGCAAATATTATCTTCAATGAAGCAAGATCCAGTAAGAATAAATCATGTGTGATTATTTTCTATGGTATGTTTAAAATCATCTCTCTAATTTTTCTTCATATATTTCTTCACCTCATTCACCTCTCTATACATCCAGTTTGGCCCCTACTGTCTAATTTACCATGCTTTTGAATTTTGTGTGTGGGAATAGTGCTCATCTACTTTTCTAGGCACGCAGATCTACACCAGACTCAATGGCAGAATCACAGCCATTATTGTCACTGCCATACAGAGCAGGTATTCAAAGCAGGAACAATCTCTTAGGTGACTGAGTTCAAGGTGAAACAGCTTTAAGGAAATATTAAATGTTGGCTTTGGGTACATCATCAAACTTAATCATTATTGCATGCACCTCTCAGGCTGGGGAGTGCAGCTTGCTTTATGGAGGTCTCCAACCACTTGTGTCATCCCATAAAAAGCAGCTGTCATTCAGAAAACAGAATATGAAGTAGTTGGCTACTGTTCAAAAGACAATTAAAGCACCCAGATCAGGGATAAGGTTTCAAGCTGTGACTTCCAGTCAGTCTCACATGGGAGAAAGAGTCTCAAGTCCTCCTCCTTCCCACTTCCAGCTTCAACAACCCTCCCTCCTGGCTGCCCCAGATGCAATCTGAAGAGGTGACACCCTCTCTAAATGCACAGGAGGGAGACAGCACCAAGGCTGGGCCAGGGACTTGCAGTAAGTGCCCCTCCTGTTTCCAAGAGCTTGTCTCATGTACTGGGGATGCTGAGTGAGGGAAAGTAAAGCTGGTCTCAGAGATCATCTCTGTGATCGCCCTGACAGACTGACTTGTTCCTGACTTGGCCTCTTAATGCCCATTTGTTTGCGCTTAAGTAACTTAAGCTTTTCATGAGGTATAACTAAACTGCATGTCTCTTGTTTTCTGGATACCTGACAAGCAGCCACAGGGTCTATTTTTCAGAAGCAGTGAGCATTTCCATCTGTGGCGTATAACACAAAATATTTTTAAAAGGCTTTGTCTTTAGCAGGCATCTCCATATGCCTCAGCTCCCAAAGTCTGCAATGGGAATTAAAACAGTCCTTCATCTAACAGTGTTTGTGAAACTAAATTAGAATGTTTGAAAGTTTTATTTTCCATATGCTGATTGCCATGGAAACACCACAAGGAAGTTATTGGTTTTGTTTTCAGAGAAGTGTATAGTAAATAAAGGACAAGACCTTAGCTTGAACAATTAATATAAAACAAAACACTGGCTAGTGTAACACACGGCCCATCTTGTGCACTGAATGAGGCAGCATACCTCTGCACCATCATGGCATGGAGCATTTAGTCATGCACACATGTATTTTCCACTCCTTCACTGTAAACTTTCCTGCTCCTTGATAATTCAATAAAAACATTTATCCATATATACATCCATCCATAACTGTATAAAGAAGTGAGTATCTATTTACACACATATCTACATAAACACATGTAAAGGAACTCTTCACAAAATCTTTGCATCCATTACTTTTAATATTAAAAACTGCTTCCTCTTTTTCCTGTCCTGTAACATTGCTTTTGCATAACAAAAGCTTCCTCTGCTGGAGTTCCTCTTTGCAGAATCAGCCCTGTTTCTTTTCAGCAGATTTCTGAAACTATTTATTTGGGGCTTTTTCCTATAACATTGTAATAGTCAAATAGTGAGAAATGAACCTCACACTTTTGCTGTTTAATTATACATTTTATGTTGCAGTAATCTTTTATTAAAACACTGTTGAAAACAAAGGCAGATTATATGTATTTTTATAGTAATTTTTAAATTGCAATAAAAATTACGTTGTTTTTTAACTTCTTTTCTTCGGAGACCTGCTGCTTTTAAATTTCACCCATCCTTCCACTAATGTTGCACTAGTTGTTTGAGTTAGGAAAATAACATCAAGTCCAGGTATCTTCAGGTTATCACTGATATGTCAACAAACCAGCATTAGTGGGGAACTGTTTAACAGGATCCTCTGTTCACATGATCCTGCTCTCTGCAGGGTTCTGGGATTTGATGACAGGTTTTGTTTAAGTAAATGAGTGAATAAGCAAAAGCTTTTATTCACAGCAGGCATAAATCTGGTGGACAGGGCAGAACAATCCCTCGGGGAAAACAACAGTAGCAGGAAACTCCCTCTCATTTGTACAGTCAAATGAGAACTCACAAAGAATATTTTCCCAGCCTCAATAATTTTTGAAATGACAATTTTTTCTATAATATATTATAAGAAAAGCATAACAGGATACCCTTTAACTCAGCTTATCTATAACTGACACTGCTTTATTGATTAACCATCTTCATGGCAATGTGTTCTTGCTAGCTAAGTTTCGTTGACAAAGACAAAATTTGTTTCTCTCTTTTCCGAAGCTCTGGTGGAAACTTCAGTTTACAATTCAAAACAGTGTCTTGCATCTATCTAACCACAGCTAAAAGAAATACATCTCCTTCCTTTCTCCATGTGTGCACTGGCCTCCTCTCCATTTTGCAACAGATTCAAACCTCTTGACCTGACTGCCTTAATTCTTCAAGAACCGTGCTGTCTGCAGTACAGTCTCCAGTTCTGTCTCATCCTCCACCTCTCTCCATCTCTATCTTCTCTTCAGACCTTTTCTCAACTATGTCTGCACCTCCTCCTGTCCTTCGTACCTCTTTTCTGCCAACACATAGAACAGATTCCTCACCCTTCCCCATTAGGTATTTTTCTGTTTTTCCATATTAGTTCCTTAAGCACTCACTGTCTTGCCTTTCTAATTCTTTTTTGACTCCCCAGTTCATTATAAGCCTCTTAGTGTGGTCTGACTTCTACGTCTTCAAATGAGATCATCATCAGCTCAGAGGATGAACTTCTCTGTCATGACATTAATCCCAAAGTGGACGTCATCCAATTTCTAGGCTAGTCACTTTGAGAGGGTACAAGAGAGTACCTGTGTATTGAGAGTGAGGTCAGGTCAATAATCTTGGAATGAAAAGGCTACCTTACCTCACTGACATAAGCAAACAGATTTCTTCTGTAACTTGTTTCTTCAGACACCACTTCCATGCTCTCCCATGACCAGGGACTGGCTTTGGGGGTCAGGCTGAGATCAGAGAGAAACTAGAAAGACTCAACAAGATAGCAAAGGTGAGAAGCAGAGCTAGTTACAAGCAGGAGTTGATTCTCCTGATGTGGATCAGATGGTTTCAACATTTGGCAGAGCACTGAGAGGACAGAGAGATGAAGACAACTCCTGGGACAGAGACATGCTAGGTATCTAGTGAACATGTTTAATTTCATGCTAATGCAGACATTTTAAGGGAGTATGCTTGGCCAGATACCTCCATGCCAAACTCTAGCAAATTTTACCCTGCCCCAGTTCAACCTCTGCTCCCCAAATCCTCTTCCACAGGAACGTCTGGGGGTGAGAGGCATGTGGGGACAAATTAATTTGGAAAACTACTGCCAAATTAGTACTTCAGAATATCCTGGGGGGTGGGGAAAGCTATTTCCGCAATCAGGGCTGAGAAGGCACAGAGGAGAGCCAGCTTGCCAAGCCCCCAGCCACCAACCCCAGGGCAGCCAGCGAGCAGGGACACAGGGGGATTGGGCTTGGCACAGGACAGCAGGGCTGGGCAGCACAAGTGGGGCCTTTGTTTGGTCTCAACTCTCAGCCAGTTGCTGCTGAGCTATGGCTAATTTCCATGGAGCAGGAGAGGAGCTGCTGCAGGGCCTGCTTGTCACTGCTGTGCTTTTACCACCTCTCATGTAACTGCTGGCTCCTGCTCCATGTGCCAGGGGAGATTTCCAGGTCTCCTCTGGGAAGACCAGACCCAAGGTCACACTGAAATTCTGCAGTGAAAGCAACTGAAAAACCCAGCCAAAAAAGAGTAAATAAATAGAAACCAAGACAGAAAACAAGCTTCCAACAACTTCTAAAAATGTCATTTTCCAATAGAAAATTGTTGGTCAGAAAACCTTCTGACTAGCTCCACTAATTTACTAAATTATGTTTCCCCAACTGTAAAGGAGATGTTTTATTTCTCTGAAAATAATGTACAGTGGTTCAGCTAACATGCATGCACCTTAAAATGCTTTCAGTATTTTTGGAGAAAATCATTGCATAAGTGTGCAAATTCAGAAAGAAGGCAACATCCTGCTACCTCAAGGACTTAATTGACTCATTACCCTCACAGCTGTGAAAAACTCAAGTGATAGATATTTCACAGAAGTGCCTTCAAAAACTTACATAATATTTTTGGTGATTTCTTTATATGTCCAGAACTTGAAATTTTCTGAAGACCAGCCTCTTAAAAAAAGCCTTAAACAATTTACAAATATATCTGGTCCAAATGGATCAACTGAGGTCTGCCTATCTAACAAGAATAATCACATACTTCTACAGCAGGCCTGATTCCAGAATAACCATTTCTATTATTAACTACAGAAAAACATACTCTACTCCCAATCAAAATATTTTTGAAGTTTTTATTTTAAAAAAACCCACGATTTCTTAATCTAAAGTTACATGCTTTGGTGCATCGCAAAGCTCTCTACTTTTCCATTCAGGAAGCCTAACTTTTTCAGTTTTTTCTCTTTCCCAAGAGGGTTTTCAGAAGAGATCTGCATTGCTCTGCTTCACTTGCAGAATTACAAGTCTTGAGGAGTATCCTGTGGGATGAGAACTTTAAACTAAGAGCAACAGGTCAGTGAGATGAAAAATCACTACCAAGTGAGGGCACGGCGGCCTGGCTTGGCAAGTAAAAGGGGCAGGTTTATGTGGACAAGAGAGGCCTCATAACTGGCAAAACAGGGCTGAAGGAGACCCACTTTGAGCATAGGTACACAAGTAGTAAGAGGATAGGATGACGGGGGGAAGCCCTCACACCCTTTCTGGGAAATCACAAAGAGTGGGCACTTCTCCAAAATGCACATATTTATGAGGGGGAAACCCTGCATGACCAACATGGCAGCCGTCTACAAGGAGATGACTGGCTCAGTGGATGAGGGGAGAATCCTGAATGTAACACTTCTAATAGCTTCCTCAAACTTGAGCCCAAAGTTGTTTTCAGAAACCAGTTCTATTTTCTGATATTTGCTTTCCTGTGATTTAGAAGAATATCTCCTCTGCACTGGCTACACAATTTCATGGCTGTTTCAGCAACAGCCTACAGACAACTTTTCTGCCTCCAAAGGGGTGACATCATCAGGACGTCTTAAACTATGACAAAAGCACAAAGTGTGCTAGTGGGCATAAGTGTGTTTTGCTCAGTGTTCATTGGCTTTGGAGAAAAGAAATGAGTGGAGTGGCTTCCCTGGGATGCCTGCAAGTGGTGTCAGGGGGTCACAAGTGGCCCCTGCCCAGTTTGGTGACATTTCTACTGTAGCTAATTTATGTGCCTCTTGATGGTTTTCTTTTGTGGATACCACACTCA
The DNA here is from genome assembly GCF_000747805.2 of Chaetura pelagica. NCBI lineage: Eukaryota > Metazoa > Chordata > Aves > Apodiformes > Apodidae > Chaetura > Chaetura pelagica. The sequence goes on from NW_009953505.1 coordinate 707,787, forward strand.
GATACCTGACTTTTGCCAGGTGCAAGTCTGGCAGAGCAAGTCTAAAGCAGCCACATACATCCCTTCTTTGTATCCTTGACTCAGAAAATTTCCTTACAGGACAAGTGCAAATTCCACCTAATTTTCTCCCATAACTCTAATCAGAAATGGTAAATATTTGGCTCAAGGCATAGTTATGAGCTTTCTTTGCTCCTGGGTGGCTTCTAAAAAATTTGAATCCAGAATTTGAGCACTTTCTTTTCTGATGTAACTTGAGAAACCAAGTTTGTAAATAATTGGACATTATCTGCTGTTGATGACATTAACAACAACTGTTGGTATAGTCATTAATAAAATTACTGTCTTCAGTAACTCAGTAAGTAGTGATGTAGGAAAAGACAGAGGTTTTACAATGAACAGCATCAGCTAGTCAATAAAAGCACATTTGATTTTCTCCAAATTAGCTGTGGAATTTTCCTGTCTTTTTAAATGTTCTCTCATTACAGCCCAGAAATTAAATTAAGCCAAAGCTTTCTCCAAGTAACACTTTAAAATTTATCCACAAACTCACCAAATAAAAGCTTGTCATATACATTCTTCAAAGTCAGCACAAACATCCATCCTTTTGTGTTTGAAAATATTGTATAGCTACTTCTGTGAAGGAGCTTAATCACAGTTAATTCAATTCAACAGAGGTTTCACTTTATAACAGAGCTGAAGTACACTCTGTAAATGCAACTCCCAGGAACACCTTGCACCAATATGGCTGATAGTAAATTTAATTACAGATTTCAACTAAAGATCTTTTGCCTTGATTGACTAATTTTGGGTCCTAAACTAAGACTTCAGCTTCCAGAAAATTGCCAGACATTATTCTGGTAATTAACTCAACCTGCAGCCAGTTGGGGTAGAGATGCCCGAGCCACAGGAGGACCAGGGAGCCCCAGGAGGGTGCAGCACTCCCAGCCTCTGGCCCCAGTGGGGCCTTGGCTGTGTGGAGGGAAGGTCCATTCCCAAGGCTCAGATAGGGAAAGCCAAGGTGTGCAGGCCTAGGTGTCCCCAAATTCCCAACACAAACATACCCAGTGCAAGGAAAGAGCATCTCCCCAGATACCCACCTTCACCTCTCAGAGCCCAGAGGACACCAGAAATCTGGTTCTGCTTTCCTGGCTGCGTTTAATCTCTCAGTTTCACTCAGGTTTCTGTTTCATTTTAGGAGATTGGGGCTGTAACTGCAATAAGGTAAAAAGACTCAAGAATTGTCACACCACCAATTTACACACACACCCCTTTTTTGGGCACACGAAAGATAAAGAGAAAAGCTTAACTCAATCAGAAAACTTAACAGCAAGCAGGATAGATTAAAATCTAAAAGTATAGGTATCGTGTCTCAAGACAGTAACATTAAAAAGTTTTATTTATAGATTTCTCCAATGAATTTTTATACTTGTAAATCAAGGAGTTATGTTCTCATCTGGCTTCAGGCTTTTACTCTTTCATATGGGTAAATCACATTTGTCACAGAAATTAAACCGAGGCAACATGGCTAAATTTCCACCTGCAGTTCCAGCAAAATAAATACAAGACAAAGGTTTTTGAAAAAGCTTTTTTTAAACTATTTGTCTGTCACTGCTAATGCATTTCACATTCACACTGAGATTTCTTAGTGGTATGGAAAACAAGTCCTGAGCCTAAAGCTACTTCTTTTCTTCTCTTCAAAAATGTAAATTACATTTAGGTATTAATATCCTATTAATCTGTTCTCCAAGAGTGTTCCCCTCCACCTGCTCTTAAAACTTAGCCCAGGAATGGTTGTTTGCTGCTGGCCCTGATGATGCTGTGGGCAGTGCTCAGCCTACTGCAGCAGAGGACAATCATTTTCCAGGTCAGAAACAGACTCCGCCTTGTAGAACCTCTGTCCCACCTCCCACTCCAGGTGTGTGTCAGTGACAAGTTGCCCAGAAACAAAATCATTCAACAGAGAGGGTTCTATAAAACCTGTTTGCCTTGGGGTGCTGCCCCTTTGACTATCAGAATAAGTATTACATGGGAAAACAAAGTGATGGAATCTACCCCCTCATGCCAGCATAAAATGTCCATAAATCCTCTCCATCATCACAAGATAATGAGAAACATGCTAAAAGGATTTAATAGGGGCTAATTAGGAACACTTCTGAGAAAACCTCTCATTAAAAAAAAAAAACTACCACTGGGAAAAAGCAGACTTACTGGGGATTTACAGAGATAATACCTAAATTCAATTAGTATTTATCTGGTTCCTCTCAGTTTTGTGTTTCCAACAGCATTGTACAATCCTATTATGGATAAGAATAGACTTTTACCTCCTGAACTTACCCAACCTAGTCCAGTGGACAATCTGAAAGCAGCCCTATCTCTTGAGTTCTTACAAACACTTGTAAAAAATCTCCTTAAATGTTCTGACCATTATCATCTTTCATTTGAAGCCAGTGAGACCATATTAAATAGGAGAATGGCATTAGGTTACTGATTTTTAGTCCTTTCAGTTGGATAATGGACCCTCTCCCCTTTGCTTTAAAGTCCCCAGAAAATTCAACTTGTCTGCCCTACAGAGGGGACCTTGGCAGGGGGTGCAGGGACACCACCTCAGTAAGCTTCTGCAGGGATGTGAGATTGAGAGAAACCTCCAAAGGAAAAGGAATTCCTTCAGAAGACAATAAAATTATAAAGATTGATAGATTAATAAATTGATGCTGATTTGTAAGGAGTTTTAAACTAAAAAGGTTATAAATACAACTGCTCAAGCATCTGTGTTTGGAGGCGGATTACGCACAGACCACCTCGACATGCCCATCGTTACCATCTGGGTCTGGACAGGCCAACAGACTTGCTCAGCTGGGAGGGTCTGTAACTCCTTCCACACAACCAGACTTGGCAGCAAAGCCAGCCCCAGACTCCAGGACACAACACTGATGATGGCCATCGTTCAGATCCAGTCACACTTTAGCATGAGCAAAGCCAAACACGTTGGTAGTTTCTCCTTAAAACAAGCACCTCAAAAGGCAACTCATAAGTATTGCTGTTTGGTTCACTGCCTGCTTGGCTCTCCATCTGAGACCCAGATGACATAGCTGATGCACTCATACTGATTGTTATACTACATAACATTTATGCTTCCACAAACTCAAGATATGCTCAGACTGCTACTCCTCACTCCTGTAGCCTTGGGCTCCCCTGGGTCTCTGCCCAAGCTGTGGCACTGATAAGCTTCTGCCTAGTCTTGTACCTCCCTTGAATGAAATACAAGAGTTAAAAGAGATTAAAATTTTATGGCAGTAGTGAACAGACTCCTGAAGTTAGAGAAACAGGGAACTTCGTAAGACTGTGCCAAATCCCACCAAGCCAGTGCAGAGACAGCAGGGTAGCAGGACAGCAGCCCTGTGGGGCTCACCAGGCTCCAGTGATGCTCATCTGCTCAGTCATGTGTGAGGAGCACAGGAGGAATATGTTTCCACAAAAATAAAACTGTGACTTTTTGTCCAAAAAAATGGAAACTCTGAAAATTTTGGCTGAAGACTGAGCATCTACACGTTCTTTCCTATGGCAATTTTGACACATTTTTCCTGCCAGGCCTATAGACAGCCAAGCTTCCATCCATTTGCTGTCATTTAAAATGTAACTTTTATTTTTAGATTAATTTAAGCACTAACCCCAGTGTCCAGCAAGAGAGAGTATTGTGCCCACCTACTGAAAACCCCAGTATTTTGTGCCTTATGTACCAGAGATATCCCATCACAGCACTGACAGCTTCCATTTAGCCCATGGAGTACACCCTAATGGCGCTATCACCTTCCTGTTTCCAGTACCTCCTACACCACTAAGGATCACTACACCAGCTCAGAATTCCCACCAAACAAATTTCTTGCACATGGAGGCTATGCCAATGCAGAAGGGTTAATGCACACCACTGTTTTGAAAGCAGGGAGAGGTTAAGGCACCCCAGGAGGGGCTGATCTTGATTGCCCAGGCCGAGCTGTTTTGAAGTGCTCTGGTGCACTGTCAGGTGCATATCATGTGCTGCTTGCCTTGAAGTTCCAAAGTTAGAACCAGGCTACTAAGCAGACTGCTTCATTTCCCCTCGATGGTATCTGTACCTCTTGGGGAACTGAAGTGCTTGCTTAATATACACAGTGGCAAAGCAGTGATTTGTACAATAAGTCACTTCTGAAATTTTTTTCTAAATCCACTAAATTCTAAGGGTGTTTCAGAATAATAAGTACCAATCTTTCATTTTCATTAGAATGAAGGAGTTATTTCTGTTTCTGCCTTTTAATTATTAATTGACAGGACAGAAAGGAAGGGGAGACAAATTGTTTACACGTTTAACAGGCTATCAGCAAAAGAATGTGAAGCAAAATCTGAAAAATCACATAGCTGGATTTCAAACATTTCACTAGAAAATAGTGTGGTTTGTGTTCTGATTGCAATTTTCTAGTAAGAAAAAAGTTATTAAAATTGTATTATCTTACAGGTTTTGTACAAAAATATGCTTTCATATTACTTGGACCCCAGCTTTTGTACTCTGGTCTGCTGAATTCTGTGCTGTTTATTTCTCTGCATTTTAGTGGACTCTCAATCTATGTGGTTGGATCAGAATCAAATCAGAGCACCAGAAAGGTTTGCAAAATACTTAACCTTCCAATAATGCAGGATTTTATTGAATATTATGAGGAAGAATAGCTGCAAACATAAAAAAGGAATCTGTCGTCATAGGCAGGAGACATACAAAATGAACCCTTATTTTTAAAATGCTTAGTTTTGTACCTGTGTGTCTGTGCCAAGTTCTCAATTTCATAACTCACAGAATCACAGAATGTTAGGGGTTGGAAGGGACCTCTGCAGATCACCCAGTCCAACCCCCCTGCTAGAGCAGGATCCCCTAGAGCAGATCACAGAAGAACATGTCCAGGCAGATTTGGAATGTCTCCAGGGACCAAGACTCTACAGCCTCCCTGGGCAGCTTTTTCCAGTCCTCTTGTTACCTTCAGACTAATCAAGTATCTTCTTATATTTAGGCTAAATCTCCTGTGTACCAGTTCGTGACCATTGCCCCTTGTTCTGTCACTGGACACCACTGAGAAGAGTCTGGCTCCATCCTTCTGACACCTGCCGTTCTACAAGCATTGATGAGATCCCCCCTCAGCCTCCTTTTCTCTAAGCTGAACAGACTTTCCCTCATATGGTACATGCTCCAGCCCCTTAATCATCTTAGTGTCCTTGTGCTGGACTCTCTCTGGCACTGGACACAACACTCCAGGTGAGGCCTCCCCAGGGCAGAGTAGAGGGAGAGGAGAACCTCCCTAAACCTGCTGGCCACACTCGTCTTAATGCCCCCCAGGATGGCACTGGCCCTCTTGGCTGCACATTGCTGGCTCATGGTCACCCTGCTCTCCACCAGGACTGCCAGGTCTTTTTCCCCAGAGCTGCTTTCCAGCAGGTCACGCCCTATTTTGTACTCGTGGTAAATACTCAGGTATTTACCTTAAAAACAAACAATCAACAAAAAAACCTGTCAACTGAGTGTCCAAAGAAAATGAAATGACAATTTGGAAAAAAAAAAAAAAGAAAAGAAAAACTGGAAAAAAAAAAAAAAAAAAAAAAAAAAAAAAAAGTTAAGGGGAAAGTAAAACAGTATTTTGGGAGGAAATTACTTTCTTTAAAAATGTGTTCTTGTGTCCATTGGTAAATTCGTATTTGCCACACACAGAATAGTCATGAAACAACTCGCTAAAAGTGACGGCTGCTGGCACAGGCAATTAAAATGCTTCCTGATTAATAAATAAAATAAATTTTAAAAGAAACACTTTGAGGCAAGCAGAACCGGG
>NW_009953505.1:713890-720748 GCF_000747805.2 Chaetura pelagica
ACCCCGGCCCTGCAGGCGGCCGATAAGCCCCAGGTTTTCGGGAGTTAAGCCCCGGAGGCCGAGCTGTGGGGAGGAAGCCAGTGGCCTGTTGGCGGGCGGCCCTGCCACCAGGCCCGGGCCCTTAAGCCTGTTTTGACTAAAGCTTAAAACCACTGGGTCAAAACCAGACGGGCCTTGCCTGCCACATCCCTGGGGGTTAAAACTGAGTGGTATTTATGCACTTGGCAGTCCTCCGTGGTCGAGAGAAGAAAGAGGTGTACCTGGAAAAGCTAAGATTGGAATGGTTTCTATAACAAATTTCACTGGCATCAAAGCTGAGCTTGGTATTTGCTTCTGAGGGCTAGTTTTTGTTACAGTCTTGTCTGTGAGCCACCTGACAAGGACAGTCTTCTGAAAAAATGAGAACCAAAAATGTCAGACCATATGAAACTGGTGAAAAGCTGAGGCAAATGGAAAACAAGTGTGTGCAAACCTGTTTTATACTGGTGTCCCCAGAATTCTCTCTCACTGGTAACTGAATTAGAAATACCTGGGTATGTCTGCTTATGTGTGATCTCTACACACACACATGCACACACATGTACACAAAGGTGAAATCATGGAGCAAAAAAGTTTTCTTTAATGAAAGGACTGTTTTCTTCCTTACATGAGTTATACCTTTATGGAATACTGCATGGTACAGTGACATTTGCACTGTTCTGGATAAGGATTTATTAGAGCATGTAGTAAGTAAGAACTTTACTTTTGGTCAATGAATATAGAACTTGTTAGCAAAACCTACTGAGTCCACTGAAAACCAAGGATCCCTTTCACCCATTTTAACTCATTTTACAGTGAGCTCCAGAATTAATTGCAGCCTGTCTTTATAAATTAGAACACATGGCTCATCAATACCCAGCCTGGAAATGGGTTTGCATGTTTCCAGTACCCTTTTATAAATAAATTCTGTTCTCACTACAGCCATGCAAACAGAAATCCCACAAAGCATCTCTTCTGTGCCAATGTTTTATCTCTGCTGGCTTCTGAGTCGGTAATGGGGCTCCTGTAGGGAATGCCCCAGGAGTGGTGCAAAACAAAAGTCTCCAGAAAGGTTTCTGATTAGCTGATCATAAAACAGCTCCTATTTTGCACATGTTGGTGCAGTAAATATAAACTTAGTTGTAGTGGCTGCATTTAGAAAGGATCTAAGTCATTGGCAGAACTGGCATACGTGCAACTCCTTGGTAACTGATTTCCTGTGGTTCAATGCAGTTTGCCAGCTGGAAGCTCATCTCTGGTCATGACACTAAATATACCTATGGTAGTATTTCTGGTGTGAGCCATCACTGCAGAGATTAACAGAGAACAGATCAGTCTGTACCTCATAACATCTTGAGTGGAAGCAGTTTCACTCCCATGGAGTTTCATACTAGCCTGCCAGTTATTTCTAGCGCATTTGCTGTCATTGCAGACAGCTAGACCTCTCCTGGTGGGAAAGGTTCAGGCATCTTAAGCTATCTGAGGTGTCCTTGGACATCTCTGGCCTCAACTGGAGCCTCAGAGCAGTGTCCCCTGCGTGAGATCTTAGACGTGCCAGGAGATTTCCAAGAGCTCCAGTGCCTCTGTGTAGGCAAATTAATCCTTTTTAAAGGTTTCCACACACTAAGGACTTGTTTTGTCCTGCCGAGTGGAGGAAACACTGCAGGAAAGCTCAGGTAAGAAGCGTAAGCTTCTTGTGCTCCCTGTGTAATCAATAGAGGCAATTCAGCTTTCCTTCAGAGCCACTTAAGGTATGGCTCAAGCTCTTGATGTGCGTGCCTTTTACTGATGAGATGAGGAGCACTGGGTAACTACATTCCCAAGTTAAAAGACTCAGCATGGCAGAATGGAAATCTTTTTTTCTTCCAGTGTGGAGACCATCGTAAAATTCTGCCTGTTCAGATGGTTATTTGTTAAACCTGAGCACTCTTAAGAAATTCAGACAGTAAGCTGCAATGACTGCAGGGCACCTGCAGGTGGAAACCTTTGCACAAGCACGGGTTCAGTGCTATAGGAACACACCTCTGATGTAGATTCCTTATTTTACTGGCTTACCATTAACACGAAATAATCTTGTTCAGAACAGAGTCAAGAGTTATAAACAAAATGACCCTGTCCTGAGGCATGTGAGTTTAGAAGACTTACAGGTAGCTTTCTGACCTTTGCAAGTGAAAAGTATTCGTTTATTTCTCTTCTGCAACTTTTTATCTGCAGTGTTTTCAAAGTCATCTTATTTCCTACTAACCTCATTCAAGCTAAGTGTAAAACATGGTACCTGTTTTTATTTATATTTGGCGAGTGGCCACCCAAAAAGAGAGCTATCTTACAATTTCCTATAGCATTTTAATGCAGTACAAGACAAAGACTAAATGATGGGTTTAACCTGGTCAGAGCACTGTTTTGAGGAAAAAAAAAAAAAAAAAAAAAAAAGAAAAGGTAGTTATTTTGTTCTGGTTTAATATTGAAAGAATTCTTGGTTTTGGTTTTGGTGGGGGTTTTTTTTGTTGTTTTGGTTTGGTTTGATTTGTTTTGGTTTATTACATGGTCTCCAAATATAACAAATGTGTGTTTATTTTATCTCATTTCTCCTTAGTGAATTAATTCTTTTTGCCCACAGGAAGATGACCCACACATCAAAACTTCCTTACCCACTGCAATCCCCTCTCAGTGCTGAATGCCACCTTTACACAGTTGCTTTATTTATTTTTTTCTATCATCAGACAAGGACCGTTCACCATTGCCTTCACCAATCCCTTTTGGTTAAGCCAAAAAACGTGGTGATTAGCCTACTTTGCTCTCTTACCTTTGCATTTCATTATAAATTGCTCAGGGTGCACCAGTTACCCTTGCCACCCTCTCTACCTTTGTTGGTTTCAGAACAAAAAACCCTATCCACCTCCTTCTCTGTCTGCTCCCTCACAGTATGTGCTCTTCTTATGCCTTATTTAGTCTTGATACTTAAAGGTCAGGAATTTCACTTATTCCAAGTAAGTGCTTGGCAGCACTGCTACCTACTTCTTCTTTTGGAATTTGATTCTTCTGTGTTAAGAAGAGGTTTTTCCCCCACTGCAAAACAGAATATCCATCACTCTATTATGCATTGAGCACCAAACCCCAATCACAGCTTGAAGACATATCCAGCTTCATATCACATTCTAGACTTGGACTGCAGTGGATGTTTCAGATGCTCCAGAAATGAGTGTGAGATGAGAGCACTTAAAGAGTGATTTCTCTTTCGTTAAATCATTCCGTGATTCTATGAATTTTGCATACTAGAACTAGTTATGCAGATAAATCTCTCCTTAAGTTTGAGCAGTAATTCAATAAGTCAGTCATTATTAGACTTAGTCCAGTAATATTTTTGTCTTACCATCAGAAGCCAATTATACTTCTCTGTAGGGAACACGTTCTTAGAAGTTCACTTTCTTTGCTTTTGGTTTAAGATACGGTGTTATAAAACTTAATTCTGTCTTTTACTGGGAGTGAAATAACCCAATGTAGTTTAGAACTGTATCTCTCAAAATCCAGTTATGTTGTACAGCTAGATCAGAGAGCATTTTTTAAAGGTTCATTCAAGCATTTTTGCAATGACATGGTGTATCATGGTGACAACTATCTTCTGCCTAACAGATCAGTGGTTAGAGCAGCCACCCATTAAATGAGACATCTAGGTTTAGGTAGTCTAGCAGAACCATGTCCTCTCTACTAGACTAGTTTCTTACTGAAAAGCAATCTCTGTATCATCTCTTGACTCGTATTTATGACTGTCAACCAGCCAGTTTCAAAAAGACTACAGCTTATAGGCAAAATAACTGCCTATATACAGGTGATCTGACATAAACTCTAAGCTGGAAGTTGATCTAAACTCCTATTTCATGCCCAAGTATTGCAGACACTGAAAGCTGCAAGCCATGAAGCAAACAGGAGGCGTTTCCACTGCTGTTATGCTTCCCACAGAGTCACGGGCTGCTTCACGTACAGTCACCTCCCCTGCCGCGGGGCGCTCCACAGCTGCAGATCCAAGTCCACAGGTTGCAAGTCCTCATTCGCCCTTCCTGGTGCTTTCAGGGAACGTTCCATTGTGCTCCTCCATGAGTGCAGAGGGACAGCCTGCCATCTCCCCGTGGGCTGCAAGGAAATTACACCTTCTTCCCCTTCTTCCTCACCAGTCTCAGGATCTTCACCCCGGTACTGCTCTTACCTCTCCAGCACAGCTCTTTCTCCATTGCTTGCTCTCTCCTCAGGCCTTATATCAGTTTTTTCATATGTTAATCGCAGAGGCACATCTTTTCTAACGACCCTGCCTTGGCCACCTAAACTGGGGGAGCTTTTAGTAGCTTCTTACAGGAGTCACCCCTGGGCCCCCCTCCCCTGTTACCAAAACCATGCCAGAACCAAACCAGCACACGGTGGTTGAACACTGGAGTAGATTGCCCAGAGAGGTTGTGGAGTCTCTATCACTGGAGATATTAAACCAAAATAGGAGATGGTCCTGGACAAGATGCTCTAGGTGACCCTGCTTGGGTACATCATCATAAGAGTTCCTTTCCAATCTCAAAGGTTCTGCAATTTTGTGATCCCTCTCCATTGATTTTTTGGGAAACTGAAACATTAAAAAAATAAAAATAAAAATTGCCATTGTCACTGCTTATGACAAGGGAGTTGAATTTCAAATGCATCTGAGCCTACACTGTGGGCAGTGGATTCTACCTTAAATTCCTGGGTTTGGCAGATGTTCAGGAAAAAAATTACTGCACTACAATTTTAGTCCATGGTATATAATTTACATGCCATGGCATTATTTTTTTGCCTTTGTCACATTAGTCTTCAGTAAATTTCAACTTTGGGTGCAAGTAAAAAGAAAATTTTATTAAGAACTTCTAAGGACTTTATTTTTTTTTTAAGAGAAAAATAGTATCCTCCTGTTTCATTCCTGGCAAACTCATTCAATGTACTATTGTAACAGGAAGAGCTCAGATGTGTTTCTCAGTGCATTAATAACTTGTTCCAGAAACTTGACTTTACAAAGAAAAATGATGTTATTGTTTGCTGTTGGTCTGTAGTTCTGTAACCAGGATGATGTCACCACTTTTGCAACAAATAATTGCACTGCAATGAACTTGGAGGGTTTTTATAACCAAAGACTTAGTATATAGTAGGCAGAGACAGATTTTTCTCCAGAAAGAGGAGTAGTACGTTCTTAGAAAAATAAGAGTTCCTGTAAGTGAAATGTAGTAATGCTCCCAGATCCTGGTCCCTGCTCTGTTGTAATATTTGCTATTAAAAAAACATACAATAATAAATATTATCATTGAAGGGCTTTGTAATCTAGATAAACACCCCAAAATGCATATATGGGCTTATCCATTCCAAAGTACAAGAAGTCAAGCAAGCATGGCAGAAGGATGAACATGGACGAACATGGAGCTTCTGAGTGAGCTCATGCACAGAGGTCCCAGAAAGGTGGAAGCAGCAACAGGCTATTTGAGAGGAACACAAATATATTGCCTGATTGAGTAATTTGCAAGCCAAAGTTCAGCCAGAGGTGAAACTAGCAAGGGAGGTGAAAGGCAACAAGAAAAGGTTTTCTAATTACATTGGCATCAAAAGAAAATGTGAGGAGAATGTGGGCCCATTGCTCAAGGGGGCAGGGCACCTTGTAACTACAGAGATGAGAAAGGATGGGGTATTCAGTGCCTATTTTCATAGAATCATAGAATCACAGAATGGTTTGGGTTGGAAGATCATCTAGTTCCAACTCCTCTAACCATGGGCAGGGACACCTCCCACTAGACCAGGTTGCTCAAAGTCTCATCCAACTTGGCCTTGAACACATCCAAGGATGAAGCATCCACAGCTTCCCTGGGCAACCTGTGCTAGTGTCTCACCACCCTCACACTAAAGAGTTTCTTCCTAATATCTAACCTAAATTTACCCTTTTACAGTTTTAATCCATTACCCCTTGTCATTATCCCATCACAAGACAAGTAGCCATGGGAAGATCTTGAATTTTAATCATATGTCACTACTTAATCTTTCTAGTCTTCAAAACAGTCATGTACAAGTTAAACTACAGGCTCAGTCTCATTTCACCTTTCATTCTTCCTTCCTTTCCTTGCTCACTAAAATGTTGAGTTCATTTTGAGCTCTGCCAGCCAATGAGCTAATATTTCCATTAAAACCACCTCAGATTCTGTTCAAGAGAATCTAGAGAAATCAGGATGAGGCTAAAGGGTACTTACCCATGTTCATGCATTTAGTGTTTTAGTATTTTATGTATCACATGGGAAGGAGGAAAAAGCTGATATTCCTTCAGTCTGAGAAACTTCTTCATGTGGCTTTGCGCTTTGTATCACACTGAACATTGGCAGTGGAGCTGAGCACTCTTCTTTAACTCACCAGAGGCACCCATCAGGTTTTCTTGGTATCACACTTTCCAGGTTGCAGCACCTTTGTGTCTATGATCACGCTGCCAGCATTTGCAGAACATCGAACATAATACATTTCAAACAAGCGTTCTTGAGATGGTAGTTTAAAAAATTGTGTGTTGATTGTGCAATGCAGAAGTGATCCTTAAATAACTGCGAGGACTTATGAAAATTGCTGCATGCAACCACCTAAAATTTAGAGTCAAGCTATGAATCTAAGTTTCCTACTTGCAACTTGGAGTATTGTGTGATGCACTTAAACATGTAGTAAAGCATTAATACAATGTAGTGTTATATGTTTTTTTCATAAATATGTTCCAGATAGAGACCAGTCATAAAACCAAAAAGTTTTTTCATGTTAAGGAAACATATCTCATTATAAAGTTTTAAACACATACCATAATTTCTAGGG
>NW_009953505.1:720762-730645 GCF_000747805.2 Chaetura pelagica
GGGGGGGGGGGAACACAAACAAACAAAACAAAAACAAAACAAACAAACAAACAAAAACTGTGTCCAGTTCTGGGCTCCCCAGTTCAAGAGGCACAGGGAAATGCTGGAAAGAGTCTAATGGAGTCTACAAGGATGATTAAGGGAGTGGAGCATCTGTCATACAAGGAAATGCTAAGAGACCTGGGGCTGTTTAGTCTTGAGAAAACAAGACTGAGAAGGGACCTTATTAATGTCTATAAATATCTGAAAGGTGGATGTCAAGATGGACCAGTCTCTTTTCAGTGGTGCCTTGTGATAGGACAAGGGGAAACGACACAAAGCTTCAACACAGGAAGTTCCACCTCAACATGAGGAAAAGCTGCTTTACTGTGAGGGTGACAGAGCACTGGAACAGGCTGCCCAGAGACGTTGTGGTGTCTCCTCTGGAGACTTTCAAGACCCGTCTGGATGCGTTCCTGTGTGATCTGCCCCAGGTGTTCCTTCTGCAGCAGGGGAGTTGGACTCAGTGATCTTCAGAGGCCCCTTCCAACCCCTATGATTCTATGATTCTATGAAAAACAAAACAAAACAAAAGTAATCTAAGTAGTTTAGATGATCTTTTTTTACTGCCCAGTTAAGGGTTTTCCAAGTGGAAAGTAAAGTGCCTTTAGCTGTTCTGTTTTGTTATTTCCAGATGTCTAATGCACTGAACCCTGCACTGCCACGTCAGTAGTACTCAGGTCGTGGAAACCATGTTGTCATTTATTTATATTACTGTACCATCACAAACTGGGTCAAATATTTTGAGTTCACCAAACTGAGATTTACAATTTGAAGACATACTCTTGGAAAAAGAAAACAAAAGAAAGAAATGCAGTTTCATAACATCAGAGATCACATGTCTTTTAAAGACAGCTTCTCATAGTCTGGAGATTCCTGGAATAGGTATTAAGTGTAGTTCAACCATCCTACTTTTTATTTGGAAAACTTACTCAGCTTCTCTTAATATCTTACACTCCACATGCTTATTTTTATTGAGTTGAAACAAGACTATTTGTGCAGTAAATGACTGATTACCAGTCCTAAAGATATGGCCACAAAAATCTTATGTATGATGGTTGAGAATCATCAGCTCCAAAAATGGAACATAGGTCCCTGGAATCAGTTTAATGTCCTTGTAAATTCTTTGTGTTTAACTACAAAAATATTTGCTTTCACAGTTGTTTTATTCTTAGAGAGGAAATGGAATGAACCTTTGAAGACAGTAGCCATCTGTCACATGGAAAATGTTGTATTTTCACTGCTGTATTTTAGATTTGCTCCCAGCAAGCTGCCAACTAATCTCTAGCACTCTGCTTTTCTAAGCATATGTTAAATTTTAAAACAAAAATACAGACTAACACATAATAACACAATAAATAATATTATAATACTAATAATAACATGTTTATAATAATGTAGTGTTACTATAATTATACAATTATAATAATAATATTATTATAATATATATAGTAATAATAACAAAAAAACAGACCATACCAATATTCACATTTCAGAACATTCAAGTGATGATAAAAGAAGGAAATCCTAAAGGCCCAGGAGCAGGCTGTCCCTATTGTGTCATTACAATGAAAGGGCGGGGGAGGACAGCAATAGGAGGCCTGGCTTGGCTGCACAGGGAACTTCTGCTGGGACACATTAAAAAAAGGAGGGTTACCACCTTTGGAAGAAGGGACAGGCAACTTGAGGAGTACAGAGATCTCATTAAGTCATAGAGAGAGAAAATTAGGAAGGCAAAAGCCCAGCTAGAGCTCAATCTGGCCACGGACATAGGGGACAACAAAAAAAGTTTTTACAAATTCATCAACAATAATAATAATTTTTAAAAAGCCAGGGAGAATCTCCATTCCTTACTGGATGTGGGGTGGAACATTGTAACCAAGGATGAGGAAAAGTCTGAGATATTTAATGCCTTCTTTGCCTCTGTCTTTAATAGTCAGACCAGCTTCCCCCAGGGTGTTCAGCCTCCTGAGCTGGAAGATAAGGACGGAGAGCAGAACAACCCCCCATAATCCAGGAGGAAGTAGTTACTGATCTGCTTCTGCACCTAGACAAGTACAAGTCTAAGGGGCCAGATGGGATCCACCCTAGACTGCAGAGGGAGCTGTCAGGGAAGCTCACTAACCCTCTCTCCATCATTTATCTACAATCCTGGTCAACAGGGGAGGTCCCAGATGACTGAAGGGTGGCTAATGTGACACCCATCTACAAGAAGGCCTGGAAGGAGCATTCAGGGAACTACAGGCTGTCAGCCTGACCTCGGCACCAGGAAAGACCATGGAGTGAGCTCACACAGCAGGTGCAGGGCAGCCAGGAGATCAGGGCCAGCCAGCATGGGTTTATTAAAGGGAGGTCTTGCTTGACCAACCTAATCTCTTTCTATGACCACGTGACCTGCCTTTTGGATGAGGGGAAGGCTGTGGATGTTGTCAGGAACGGAGTGGCCAGCAGGAGTAGTGAAGTGATTGTTTCCCTGTACTTGGCACTGGTGAGGCTGCACCTCAAGTACTGTGTTCAGTTCTGGGCTCCTCACTGTAAGAAGGACATTAAGGTGCTGAAGCCTGTCTAGAGGAGACCTACCAAGCTGGTGAAGGGTCTAGAGAACAAGTCATATTGAGGAGCAGCTGAGGGAATTGAGATTGTTTAGTCTGAAGAAAAGGAGGCTGAGGGAGACCTTCTCACCCTCTACAGCTGAAAAACCTGAAAGGAGGTTGTAGGGAAATGGATGTTGGCCTCTTCTGCCAAGTAAATAATGACAGGACCAGAGGAAATGGTCTGAAGTTGCAGCAGGGGAGGGTTAGACTGGATATTAGGAAGAATTTCTTTATTGAAGAAGTGGTCAGACACCGGAACAGCCTGCCCAGGGAGGTGGTTGAGTCACCATCCCTGGAGGTATTCAAAAGCAGTGTAGATTTGGTACTTCAGGACATGCTCTAGTGGCCAAGGTTTTGCAAGGTTTTGGTTTTTTTTGAGGGGCTGATGGTTGGACTTGGTGATCTTAGAGGTCCTTTGCAACCATGACAATTCTGTGATTCTATGAAAACTACAAGATTCCCACACTCAAAAGCTGTTCATAGAAAGTTACTCAGATCCTCTCAGCTGCTAGACTCCATGAAAGGAAATAATTACATGGCATTCATTATTATCTAATTACTTGGTTTGGTGCCACAGAAGCACTAAGTGTGATCATGACTAGTAGATGATATGGCTAATACCAGACAAAAAAATTGTAACAATCTCTATTTTCATGTCTGAAAAAGGAATAAGGTGTTGTCCATCTTTTCCTTAAGAGCACTATGTGGAAAACTCCTACTAGACTTATTTAAAGGAGAGAAAACCTGACTGGTATTACCAATTTGGACTTCATCCTCTGCAGTTTACACTGCAGATCCAGCTCTCACAGCACAACTAAGACACAAGTCAAGCCTGGGGCAAAAGGAATTGATTTTATCTACAAAGGGAAGGAACTCTAAGCCACAGAAAACACAATTTCTACCTGCAACCTTGCTAGTGGAGCAGTAGTTAATGGTAGTAAAGCATTTATAGAGTTAAAAGCAGTTTCTGCAAATAGTCTTGGAAATGTTTTTATCTTCGACAGAACAGTGAAAATTCAAATGCCCTCCCACCAGTACTGATAGAGATTTCAATTCATTTTTTGCATAGCTTTACAATTTGACTTTAAGATCAAATATCTGTTTGCAAGAATGGTCCTTCAAGCTTAGGTTATCTTTTCAGGCCCATCTCCTCCATGATTTGTTACTGCCAGTTAATCTAACCTCTCTGACAAAGGAGAGATTAAGCTTGGTAATTAAATGTGGTAATATCTGCCAGCACAGATCTACAATCTTCATTTTCCACCTTCATTTTTAAGCAGGGATTATAATAAAGCCAGATGGAGCCTCGGGGTATCTGCAGACTCTAGCTTCACACTCTGTACCCAGATCTGCTACTTTCTGCTCAGAGGCATGGACCTGGTTGTCAGATCAGAGGTCTTACCAGCAAAGTTTGAGGCTTTCAGCAACGTAATTAAATTTCTGTGAAATTTAGCGACTGTGATTCTCCAACAGAATTGTTGTACTGCAGCCTGAGATAAAAGCCCTAACACAGTGACAGCATCCAGGCTTGCAGCCAGAATTAATACTCTTTAAACAATCACATACTGCTCTAATGCTTATTAATCTTGATGCTTTCATTTTAATATCTACCTCTACAGGTCTGCTGGGTCCATGTTGCTGTTACAAGAGGACTGTGTGCCTAATAAACCTGGCAAGAGAGGGAGGCCTGAAGAGGGTGTTTATACTATCTCTCCACCTCTAATTCCAAAGACTACAGGGTCTGACAACAAATTCCCCCCCATTCGGGGAATTAAATCTCCCACAAAAGCATGAGCTACCCCCTCTCTCACAATCCCTTTACAGGGCCTGTGACAGCTCTCTAGCAGAGAGAAACCTGCTTTTAGCAACTTTTAACCTTCATTTGTTCAGGATTAGTCAAGCATAGAAGAGGACATTTTTATCTCCTTATCACAAGCTTAATTTCCTCCTATAGCTACATATATTGTTGGAAAGAAGTTCTAAAACATGGTGATTCTGAACTGATTATGGTTTCTGCTCATTGTATTAATGTTTGGTCAAGTGCAAGACAGCAAAGAGGAAACCCAAAGAGCTTGTTACTCCAAAGCTGATCTACTGAAACTGAAGCAGAGGTGAGAAATACTGTGCCCAGTCACTAACAATAGATACCAGGTTCCAGAAACACTGCTGTACTGACAATACTCACATTTTTATTTATAATATTCTATTTTTACTGACAGAAATTCAAACCATTCACACTATTTAATTTAAAATGTACTTCTACAATTGGTTTTGTTCATTAACACATGATAGTTGAGGAAGTGAATGCCAACAAGAATGAAAAACATAAGATTAGGCCTATATATTAAAAAATTAAAACTCTAAATGTTATATGAAATGTTATACATTTTCTTTCAAAAGAAAAAAGAGTAGTCCACTGGGTCACAACATCAGTCTTCAGTCCAATCAGTGGGAATGCTGCTAATTCTCACAAGGAGATTTGATTCTACCTGAAAGGTCATCAGCCAATAAGATCTGGCACCAAATCATGCAACAGGTAAGTAAAAACATGTGATAGATATACAAAAACCAATCATCACTATGTAGTTTCTTAATCCCTTATATGCTGGAAATGATGCAATTTTCTGTCTTAAAGCCTTGTAATAGTTAATCCACTTTACAGCTTGTTCTGTGTCTCATATCATGCAAGGTATGCAGGGCATGACTGGGCCAGGCAGAATTTAAATTAAATGAGCAAGTGGATGCTTCTAACGATATTTCTTCCCTTTCCATTCCTAGTGTGTATAAGAGGTATATTCCAAACAACTCTTTAGTTTGTCTGATCCACCTTAGAAATATCATTGATTGAAGTTTACTACTTGAAAAAATTATCAGAAAATGATCATGATTCAATCTTCCAAAAATTAAATTGGTTTGAATGCTCAGACAAAAGCCCATTTGGGACTAATTTTCTGGAATGGTGAGAACCTGCTGCTACCACTGAAACTGGATATTCTTAGAGCTCCTGGAATTTATGTTTCAACTAGCCCAACTAAAGTATAAAAATCAATGCCCTCTTTTCAAAACATGAGGATTCAAATATGAAAACATGAGAACAGGATCAAGCTGTCTAAATAGTTTTCCTCAATTATGTGGTATCTTTATGCAAAGGATTCTAAAAACATTTAAGTTTAGCATCAGTTATATTTACAGGGTGGCTTATTGCTGAAAAGATCCTTACTTAAACCAATTGGTTTATGCTGGCTTTGTTTTCTGCTTTTTTTGTTTCTTACTATGGTTTTCTGCCCTTTGTATTTTTCTTGTTTTGCTAGTCTGCAGAACTTCTAGAACTCTGGGCTATTAGTCCCTTAAAATGCATTACAGTTTACTGCTTATGTTTCAATGTTTTGATACTTCTGTTCATCTGTCTTTTCTCTTGTACCCTTTTTATGCTTCAACACATGGAAGAATTTGCATTTAGCAGCTTTCCTTAAAATAACATTCTTTATGGAACACATATTTTAGATGTTTTTCTCTGAGAACTTTTTGGCACTATCTTTTCAGTTCTGTGTAGTATCTACCAGACAAGAAACGAGACGCTGATGTCATAAATGTGGACATTTCTTCTCCTTATTTACCTTGTGTTTTTAATCAAATTATCACAGAATCATAGAATGGTTTGAGTTGGAAGGGACTTTAAAGATCATCTAGTTCCAACCCCCCTGCAAGGGCAGGGACACCTCTCACTAAACCAGGTTGCTTCAATCCCCATCCAACTTGGCCTTGAACACCTGCAGGGAGGGGGCTTCCACAACTTCCCTGTGCAACCTGTGCCATGTCTCACCACCCTCACTCTAAATAATTTCTTCCTAATGTCTAACCTAAATCTCCTCTCTTCCAGTTTAAAGCCATTACCCCTCATGACTACATGTCCTTGTAAAAAGTCCCTCCCCAGCTTTCCTGCAGGCCCCCTTCAGGTACTGGTAGGCCACTGAAAGGTTTCCCTAGGGCCTTATCTTCTCCAGGCCAAATAACCCCTACAAGCTTGTCTTCAGAGGAAAGGTGCTCCAGCCCCCTGATCATCTTCATGGCCCTGCTCTGGACTTGCTCCAACAGCTCCATGTCCTTACAGTGTTAGACCCCAGAACTGGACACAATACTCTGGGTGGGGTCACATGAGAGCAGAGTAGAGGGGCAGAATCGCCTCCCTTGACCTTCTGGCCACGCTTCTTTCAATGCCGCCCAGGACACAACTGGCTTTCTGGACAGGTAGAAAGAGGATGCGTCTTGGTGACAGAATCCAGAAACAGAGTTTCCTTAACTCCAACTTTATAACACCAACCTTGTTGTTCTTCACATAATGCCAAGGTAGAAGGTGGTGTTGGCACTCTCATAGAAAACTGGAGGAGTTTGGCTTTACTGTCTGCAATAGAATCAGCAGCTGCACAGCTACCTTCTTTAGTGAGCAGCTGTTTGCAGAACCCCTGGTGTAGGGCTAGGAAAGAGTTTCCAGGACTGCAATAACTGCTCCCCATGCAAAGATACATGCCTTTGTAGGGCAACATCATGGTCAGGACCCAGACACAAGTCTGGACCTTCTTGTCACTCAACAGCTGAGCACAGGGCTAATGGGAAGGTAGAGATCAAAGGATGATCAATACCTGTCCCTACACAGGGTCTCTGTCCCCTAGTAGCCTGTATGCTGTCATTGGTAGCTGGCCTTTCTGAACATGCTATGACTTGGAAAGGACTCAGACTCTCAACCACATCATCCCTAACTGAAAGGCCTGTAAAATCCAACCTCTCTTATCCCCAGTGCAACTCCTCCACTTCACCTGTTCTGGCCTCCTGAACAGTGATGCGCTCTTACTCTTCTGCACCAGTGACAGTAAAGCTTGTGTACCTAAGTTCCAGATTCACAAGAGAAACTGGTCACCTGAAGCATGATGCAAATATGGTTTTGCCATGTAAGTGTGAGTGATTGCTTAAAAAATGTTGCTTTTCTTCACCCAGAATTTTGGCAGCACCCGAGTTTTTTATAATAATTTCTCCAAGAACTGAAATTTCTCCCAGGATGTTCCAAAAGCACTTCAGTCACAGTTGAGCATGGACAGCCATAGCCCACTCCATGGACCTCTGCACATAAAACATTGCTGTTTCCTATTGCACATGACAACTGAATTCTGGAGAATTAGTCTGGGAACAGCTACCTTGACAAATGATAGAGTAGTAAAAGCTTGTCTTCAAGATGTAGCCAGAGATGCTGAGACCACCCACTCAAACACAGGACAGACAGGTTGGGATTCTGCTTGTCTGACTTTAGATAGCTTTATTGCAGGTATTTGTATGAAAAGGTTGCTAAGATCCCATTATAGTTAGCAGAGTAAAATTTATTACTGCTACTCTAAAGGAGACATCTTTAGGACACCTTTAGACTTAACTGACTGTACTGACTAGGGCCTCAGTTCAATTTCTGACACACAGATGACTTAATGCTGTAATGAAACTAGCACCTAGAACCTTGCAGACACAGCACAGGACCTGTGGTCAGTCTTGCCCTTCTGAGGGTACAGCTGGAGGCCAGAGGACATGCCCATAGAGTCACAGATCATACCCAAATGATGTGCAGGGGTAGGCTACTGCATCAAGCCCTTGATACCACTCACTATAATGCCTCTGTAGACACCTAGTCTAAACATAGACACAGAAGTTACAGTGGGCTGCATGCCCACCCTAGTTTTAGTTCCCTCCTCTACCAAGGAGGTTTGTATCCTATAACCCTGTAGCCAAGACCTAGTGGGAGCATTCTCCATGCATTTTTTTGTAGCTTGTGCAGGTAAGAGCAAATACTGGGCCTAAAAGACTAATTTTTTACCTGTTTCTTGTTTTAACCATCTCCATTTGGCAACCTTCAAGAACCACTAAATACTTATTTAAACAAGGTTTTGACATTTTAAATAAGGATGTGTTTAATGTTTCTTAATTGCTAATAAACACTTGTTATTTAAGAAATTGTATTAATATGACATTTCTAAATATCAAACCCAAAAATATTTTTTTAAGAACTCCACTAGTAAAATCCCTAAAAGCTGATTAAATAGTGTGACATGGGCTCAATTCCTGCAGTTGTTTCCCAGCTCTGCTTCAGTCCTGTTTGGGTGACTCACTTCTCCATACTGATAAAGCCTTCTACTGTATCTTAAATGAAACACTACATTTTATCAGGCAAACTGGGATTTGAAAAGTATACATGGGTTGAAAAGCACATGGCAGTAAGGTGACAACCAGTCTTCTACCTGCAACACAGAAGAGCTCAGAAGAGGTGGTGACTTTGGGCTGGTATTCTGAACTAGATAGAAGTGAAATACTTCCATTTTAGTGTCACCTTCTCAACTGTGGCAACTGAGATGTTATAAATACTAAGCACATTTGGCAATATGAGCATCAGTGGTCTCAACTGTAAAATGCTAATAGTATCTACTTCACAAGCTGTGCTAAAAAGACATGGGGGGGTTCTGTGGAGAAAAGTATTTTACAAATGCCGAGTGCTATTTTTACCCTCCTAGTCAAAGACACAGAACAGCTGCACAGTGAAAAAGAGAAGAATTGGTTTCGGCTCAGATGCAACAGCCAAGAAGTGTCTGGCCAGGAAACCACCGAGGCATTTAGCCTTCTGCTGACAGCTCATCCCAGGCAGGGCCAGATCCCAGGACAACACACCCTGCTTTGCCTGAAAAAAATGATAACAAAGTTTTTCAATCTCAAGCACAACTTACTTATTTATTTATTTTAAATTTGTGTAGCTTTATTTACTGATTGACTTTTTAAATTTCTCTTATAACACTTTGTACAATTTTACAGTTTTTGTTGTTGATTGGGGGTGGGTGTTGTGGTGTTTCGGTTTTTTAATTGCGAATTCTGCAAAAAAAAAAAAGTTTCTCCTATTAGTTCCAGGTCGTCTCCGTGAGCAGCTTTACCGGAGGCCGCGGGGAGCTCTGCAAACCCGCGGGCAGCAGAGGGGCTCGGGGAAGGGGTTTGTTCGCCTCGCAGAACTTTTGTTCGGATCCCCGGGTGTTGTTTTACAATCAAACAAAATGCAGCCTGTGATTTACGAAAGTGCGGAGAGGACGGAAGGCTCGGCGGGACCAGGCACCGAGCAGAGGCAGCGGGCACGGGGGGCGCCGGGACACGGGAGGTGCCGGGACACGGGAGGTGCCGGGACACGGGAGGTGCCGGGACACGGGAGGTACCGGGACACGGGAGGTGCCGGG
>NW_009953505.1:731528-739282 GCF_000747805.2 Chaetura pelagica
AGGGCCCCGGGGCTGCGGGCTGCGCTGCCCCTGCCAGGGGCGGGTTGGGGCCGTGCAGGGGGTGAGGGGCGCTGGGGGGTCCAGCCCCGCCCTGCCCCTCCCTCAGGGTTCGCCTCAGGGTGGGGCTTGAAGTACAAGGGGTTCGTTGGGTGTTCTAAACTGCTGTAGGAAAGTTCCCGTTTCTGGCAACTTCGGAGTTTTCTCTTTTTTTATCCCCTTCATCTGAGACATACGGCCACTGGGAATTGTAGTGTCCATCCTGACTTGGGGTCTTTATTTTCTTGAATGTAAGCAGCGAGAAACGCTGGCACAAGTTGTGAGCTGTGCGGGCACAGTGCTGCACACATCCTCCCGCGCTGGTGTTGCTCTCTGGGGAGCTTTTGTCCAGTGATAACAGCGAATTTCAGTGCAAACAACTAATCCCTTAGACTGGGGGGAAGGACTGTTTTTACTATTGAAATGTTTTCCGTGTGTGATAAACGTTTCAGATAAACGTATCTTCCATAAACATCTGTTCCATCTGTTACAGATTTAGACAGATGTATCTTAAAATAGACATCATAAAGGTGAGATTTTCTATGTGTTGGTGCAAAGCTTCAGTCAAAATCACTCTAAACAGTAAACTGCAATTAGATTTTTTTCTGGATGAACATAAACTTGGGTGTGACTGCAACATCCATTTGTGGGACCAGCTGTTGTGTACTTCGTTAAAAGGCGTGTCAGCGTTTTGTATCTCATGGATAAAGTTTGCCCTGTCCTAAAAAGGTGTGTAAAGTCAATCACACCAGCTTTTAAGGAGCTGTTTGATAAGAGTTTCCATTGTCCTTAACACAATAACAGGGACGGAGATTTGACATTTCATTTTGGACAGGATTTGGGAGAAGCACGTCGAGCATTGAAGGAACATCAAAAAATATGTCGGAGTAGGGCACAGAAATATTCCATAGAGACAAACAGAAGAAGGAGGTTAGTAACTAGGGTTCCTCTGATGGGAGATTGTAAAAAGGGAAAAACTGACTCAAAGCCTTGAAAGGGCTAAATATTTTTCTATTTACATGTTCATATTCTTAAGTAGCCTCACTGCTTTGTTCTAAAGGAATCTAGGCTGTAAAGTTTCACCAATCCAGCTTATTGCTATAGAACAAATAAAATGTAAAAAGAACAATATTCTGGGTTGTTTGCTGCTTTTCAGAAACTCACTGTAAAGTAAAGTAGTGCTTTCATTTCATGGATCTGCATTTCTAGTATTCAGGTTTAATTAACTTCAATAGGTGTTGTCCCTTCCAACAATAAGTGTTCCAGGCCAGGTTGGATGAGGCTTGGAGCAACCTGGTCTAGTGATGGTGTCCCTGGCCATGCAGGAGAGTTGGAACTAGATGATCTTCCAACCCAAACCATTCTACAATTCAACAATTCAACAAATATGTGAGAAATATGTTTTGGATGTACAGCTTGGGTCGGCAGGCAGACAGTGTATGTTTTCCTGCTGCACGGTGTAACAGCTGCACAGCCTCCCCAGGCAGGGGGCTTTGTGCTCCCACCTCCCAATAAACACAGTGCAGACTTTCTAGAACAGGACTATTAACATTGCAACAAATTGGCTTTTTAAACAGAGCTTTGAAGGTTCTGCCTTTCAGCATGCAGGAAAATGCAAAGTCATGAAATATTCTGTGATAAATGGATTAAGCAAGTTATTTATTGAGATGTTTCACGGAAGCGCTGTTGTTAATAAGCATAGGGGGCTTTTCCCTGGCATTGACATCGTACTCACGGATACAGGAGGCTTGGCTGTGTCTACTAAAGAGGCAAATATATTCCTTGTTGCAAGCCCCCAGCCTCAGACCAAGCTCCTCTGCCTCCTGTTGTTAATGTTTATACCCTGTAGTTCAGATTATTTCTGTTGTACAATGTTTCTTTATTGAAATATGTTGATACTTCCTAAAAGAGACAGTGTAGATATTGTTTTTACTGTCATTTTAGCTTGACAGTATGTGCTGTAAACAGATGTTTTGAAATATTTAGAACAGTGGAAGAGGAAGTATAATCACCTGGGAGTGATTAACAACAGTGTGCGACCCCCAGCCTTTGCAGATAATAAACCAAGTCTCAACTGAAAGATTAAATATAATATTTAGTTGGTCTTATGTTAGGAAGGTATTGAGTGCATACAGTATTAATAAGCTATTGAATGTCATTCAAAATTAAGGGTCATTGCATATGTGGAGAAAAGTAATTTGTAAATACAAAGTTCCTTGAAATGGACTATTTTTTCCTGGCAGTTATGCAGGTAGGAGGTGATTTATCTTCTAATGGATCAGCCGTCAAGTCATATCTCAAATCTGTGCATGAACCAACACATATAAAGGTGTTAGATATGACGATGGTTTATCACAGGTAATATGATTTCCTTACCTGACAATACCCTAAATTCTCTCTGACAGGGCTTACAAGCATGTATGAGAAGTTATTCTTGGCAATGCTGTTGTATAATTTTAAAACTGAAATTGTTTCTTTTATATTTTTTTCTTTCGAAATACAGAAAGTAGACATGAGTGCACTTCAAAGTATGACAGTCTGTTTTCTACTTCTAACCTTCACACAGAATGGTTGAGGTTGAAAGGAATCTCTTGAGGTCATCTGGTCCAACCCCCTCATTGCTCAGGACTACATCTAGATGGCTTTTGAGTATCTCCAAGAATGGAATCTCCAGAACCTCTCTAGGCAACTTGAGCCAGTGCCTGATCACTCTCACCGTAAAAATCAACAAACAAACAAACAAACAAACATACTCTGTTTCCTTATGTTCAAAGGGAGCCTCCTGTGTTTTAAGTTTATGCATGTTGCCTCTGGTCCTATCACTGGGCATCACTGAAAAGAGCCTGGCTCTGTTCTCTTCACAGCCTCCCTTCAGGTGTTTATGGACATTGGGATTGTCCATGAGCCTTCTCTCCTCCAGGCTAAACAGTCCCAGCTCTCTCAGCTTTTCCTCAAAGGAGAGATGCTTCAGCCCCTTCATCATCTTTGTGGTCCTTTGTTGGACTCTGTCCAGTTTGTCCATGTTTCTCTTGTACTGGGGAGCCCAGAAATGGACACAGTCCTCCAGGTGGGGACTCACCAGTGCTAAGTAGAGGGAAAGATTCACCTCCCTAGACCTCATGGCAATACATAGGCTAATGCAGCCCAGAATGACTTTTGCTTTTTTTGCAGCAAGGGACCATTGCTGGTTCATGTTCAACTTGGTGTTCATCAGGACCTACAGCTCCTTTTTGCCAAGGTTGCTTTACAGAAGAGTGCCCTTCAGCATATGTTGCTGCCTGAGGTTGTTCCTCTCCAAGTGCAGGACTTTGTGCTTTCCCTTGCTGAACTTCATGCCAGTCCATTTCTCCAGCCTGTTAAGGTCCCTCTGGATGGCAACAGGACCCTCTGATGTATCAGCCATTCCTCCTGGCTTTGTGTCATCTGCAGACTTACTGAGGGTATACTCTGCCCCATCATCCATGATAGTTAATGAATATGTTAAATAGGACCAGGTCCAGTATTGACCACCACTAGTTGCTGGCCTCCAACTAGACTTCATCTCACTGATCACCACCCTCTGGGCCTGGCCATTCAGCCCAGTTTTCAGTCCACGTCCCTGTCTACTCATCCAGCCTGTACATCAACACCTTGCCTATGAGGATCTTATCAGATACAGTATCAGTGGCCGTAATGAAGTCCACATAGACAATAACCACTGCTCTCCTGTCATCTACCAGGCCAGTAATTAATTTGAGGAAGTTTACCAAGTTGGTCAAACATGACCCAATTTAATGTCAACCTTTAATTTATAAAGCTTTAGCTGAAAAACAGTAAGGGGATTTCCTTTAGCAAATAGATCTAGGGAAGATATTGCAGAGCTTCTGCTCTGTTCTTAATCTTGCATCATTTAGGTTCCTTCTCCTTTGTGTTGCATTGTGGAGGAACACTTTTCCATGGAGTTTTTTTGTGTGGTTTGTTTTTTTTTAAGAACCACCACCATGCTACCTTTCAACAAGGTTGTACCCAAGCTGATGCATATGCAGAGAGCTTGCAGATTGACATCTTCTGGTGTAGACCTTTCCTAAACATACTTGTAATTAAATTTTCTCTGACAGTGTCATATTGATCTTCTGTCAACACCTATGAAATGCAGCAGCTTCAGCATTAAAAATACTCAGCTTCTGAAAAGATGTGTTCAGTTAATTGATTTATTAGTAAAAGACAAAAAGATAACTTGCACAGAAAGAGCAAGTGTAGCTTCAAAAAGCAAAGTCTCAGTAACTGAATTCACAGATCTTTTTCAAAGTGAATCCTTAGAGGAACCCATATTCCTCTTCTATCTGATTCCATTAGTTTATTTGCATCTCTTGTACTGGTCAATCTTCTCATTAACAGCAGCACTTTAACACAGTGAGCAAGTAACCTGCTGATTATTTTTACACAAGTTGCCCTAGTATCAAGGAAGTAATTCTTTTATTCTCTCACTAATTCATGAAGTTACAATTTCAATATCAGCTTAAGAATTAAACATGTAGTGGGGCAGTAGGTGACAGACATTTTGCTTAAATAACAGTATTCTGGAAATAAGAGCTACTGACTAAACACATACTTGATGTAAATTAATCAAATATGATATTTTGTGTTTATATACTGCAGTACTTTTTAAATACCAGCTGCCAATTGGGTGGTGGCTGCAGCCATCCTGCTGTTATTGCTTAATGCAAAATGTGTATCCCGTTTTACTGTGACAATAGTGGCTGCAGATAGTTGGTTCATTCTGGAAATGCAATTGTCTGTGTGCATTTTTTAATAAATCTTGCAGTCAACTGTCTTGGTTCAGTGTTTTGAATTACCTTGAAACCTGAATAGCTAATCCATCTGCTGTAATTGGCGAAGGAAACATTTTCCCAGTTTATATCAGTTACCAATCTATTCCCATTACTGCTGTCTTTTTTTTCAAAAGTATTTTATTTTCAACATATGTACAAGCTTTGTGCTCCATCTGCTGGCTGATTATCACTGATTATTTAATAAGACCTCTCTACATGATTCTTTGATGGTGTTGATGCAGAGCAAAAATCAGTCTAGTGCCAGAAATGGGACAAAAATGTTAGCACTGGGTACACAGAGAGGGCAAAGTGTTAAGAACTTAGTATTGATTTCTACATCAGAATGAAACTGGGAAAAATAGTGATGACTGTAAACATGCAGACCTGAAATTTTTTTGCCATTTGCATTGCCATTGTGCTGAATTTACAAGGCCTCAGGATAGATGCTTGCCAAGGTTGCTCTCTCTGAACTTTTCTTGACCTGCCACAGCTTTGTTTTGCTTGTTTTAGCTGTAATAGCAATTTCTCTAATTGAACAGGTGTCTGTGGCTAATTTGTTTTGCCTTTGTTTATCTTTTTATGGCATGACTGTAGTTTTATATATATAGCAGTAACAACCTGTTGTTTGATACAGAGAACGAGATGCTTATGGCTCTCACATAATGATGTAGTGTATGAGATACAGGCCTGGTATAATCACAAAGGTCTTGGGAACTGGAGGTGTGGGATGCAGCATAGAGGAGTGCAGGCAGGGGATGATAAGAGATGGTGCACAGGCTTGGCACTAGAGACCCCACAGTCTTTAGCAACTCACTCATAGCTGGTTCAACAAGTGCAGATCCAGATCTGAAAAGACTGGCTTTTGGACTAACAAAGAGAACAAAATAATAATATGTAATATATATAAAAGGCACCATATATGGAATATTTAGAGGTACTATGGAGATGCAGATAAATGAAGAAATAGCAAAGGTGTTAAAGCATGTTTGCAAATACAGAAAAAGTCTCCAAGTGGATCAGGAAGAGAGGAAGAAGAAAGCATTAACATGAACATTGTATTGCTACTGGTGAAGAGACTTCAGGTTCTGGCAACTCACTGTAACTCCCCAGCACCACCAGAATTAAATGACTGGCCGTGGGGTGCAGATCAATGGAAGCATGAGCATAATATTAAGAAAAGGGATAGAAACTCAGTGTGTGAATAACAATTTAAGCTGTGTTATCATTATGATTGAGGCTTTCTCTGTTTAGAAGTATTCTAACTATTACTATATTTTGGTAACTATCATATCTGGATTAATAATGATTACACTCTTAAGGGTTTAATCATGCTAACTAAAACCATCTTGGCTTACTTTTTGCCCATAAATAAGATTTGGAGTGTTAAAACTGGTGGGTAGTACTGAAAGCCCTCCTGTGAACTTCTGGGGCATTTTGGAGGACATGCACTATAAGGGACAGTCCTTCTGAAGCCCTTACAGCAAACTGGGTCTGCCCTTTTGTCTTCATCACATGACAGTCAGAGAAGATGAGGGGACAGAGTTAATATGTGTTCCCGTGGTCCTGGTAAATATCTCACATAAAGAAAAAAAATTATTTATGGGCAACCTCTGTAGATCCTGTGTGACACTCCAATCTAGCTTTTTCTTGATCTTGCTGTAGTCCTTAAGTATACAAATACCCTCCTATCTCAGGTCTAAAATTACTGTGTACTGTTTTGCAAATGTGATATGTCAATGGATGAATAATATCAACTTAGTATCAAAAGGTTGGTTTCATAGCATTCCATAAGCATTCTATATATTCCTTTTCTTAAAATTTTCATCCAAAGTACTAGTAAGCATTGAGTCCACCTGAGAATGTAGCATCCATCACTTCACTGTGAAGATAATGTAATAAAATTAACCAGGAAATAGTTCCACCATCTGGTCATACTGTTTTTAACTTAAAAATACTTTTCACATCATGTCTGTATATGTGAAACTGCTAAATATTTTAAGTTTCATATTCCAAATGCACTATGAATGTTTTGGCAGCCATTGCAAAAATTGCTGCACCACTGGATTGTTTATAGTAGACAGAAAAACTAGGTTAAAAAAACACCAGTCAGGAAATTCTTCTGCTAACTCTCCATCTTAAAGCCTTATGCTGTTGCCAGTGTTACATCTGTCGTATGAACCTTAGTTGGTGGCTTAACGAGAGTGGATGAACAAACATTTGTTTTAACTGTTTTACTCTAATATATCACTATGCATTTGTAAAATTATTTATTTTACATAGTGCACCTGGGTGTCACAATTTAATTCTGTGAGGTCAATAAGTTCATTATGCAGGATTCACTGAATATATTGAATGCATTTCCTTGCATTTCAAAGAAGGCTATTTTTCTCCCACATGTCTTAATCCAAACCAAATAGGGATCATGATGAGCTGTGGTGAAAACAAACTCTTGCATCAGCATTTGGACTTACCCATTTCCAGCTATATGGAGCAAGAGTCTTTTTTTTAATGCCAATTCTTAGGAATGTGGAAGAAGAGTACAGCTAAGTCATACTCCAGAATAGTTTTTTAAAAAATAAATAAATAAAGGCTGTCAGAATTTGCTCTTTCCTTTTTGGAGTTATACTCTGGAATTAGTCCAGGTGCAAAGTTGTAGTATTTCCCACATGTCTGAATTTAACAACTACAGTTCAACTAAAGGTCGTCTTGAACAGCTTCTAGAAATACTAAAGGGATCAAGAAGAATGTGTTTAAAGTACTTACTAGGATAAGAAAGTCTGTTTCCTCTCTTGTGATTTTCCTATTTCTTTAGTCAGGATAAAGATATAAATTTACTGCCAGTGAATTTACTGGGTATATTTCAGTTAAGGAGCTAGTTTAAGTTTGTCAGTAACAGTTGACTGTTTT
>NW_009953505.1:739483-754650 GCF_000747805.2 Chaetura pelagica
AGCAGGAATAAAAATTCCACATAGGTTCATCAAGCTTTTTCCTACTGAAGGAAAGCTTTGTGTTGATGATTGTTTTTTATTAGAGGTGCTTTGCTTTCCAGACAGTAGGACACATTTGACATATATATTAGCAGCTGATTCTGTCAGTCATTGTTTCACATTACGCGTTTTTCCCATTTTGTGCTACCAATCTGATTGTGTTTCAGGAAGCTTCTCAACAAATAAAAGTTGATACTAGCCCTTTCATATTTGTAGATAAAAGCTGTAGTTCCTTTATGTACATGGTACATTTACATGGTAATGTAAAGACTGTCACATTGGTGACGAGAACTGGTTGAGTCTGCATGTTAATTTATGTATAAGGAAGAATAAAATATCTGGCTGAGGCTAAAAAATTAAAATATTATGGTGGTGTTGCTTCTTCACCACCTACTGTCCCATTTACATTCAGACAAACCATAAAAATCCAGCTGTGCTGAAGTTTATCGCATTTAATTTATGGACAATCAAGCTTTTGTACTAAAATTGCAAATGGATAAGCAAGTAAGTGACTAATATTTTGCTAAATGTAATTAGAAAACATAAGGATCATCTACTTTTGCTTCTTAAATCCAGGGCGTTTGAAGAAAGGCGAAAGCAAGAAGAAGAAAAAGAACAAAGACATAGAGAAGAAGTTCTGCAGCAGAGGAAAATTAAACTTCAGGACGTAACTGATAAGTTCCAACGTGCTCATCTGCCTTTTTCACAGCACAAGCAAATAGGTTTGTAAATTAAAATTCAACAATTATTCACGAGCATTTTTCTAAGAATGGAATATAATCAAGAATAACAATTAACTTTAATTAATTTAATTAATTAATTTAAGCAAGAAGCTCAGCTCTGATACATATGACAAAAGTGGGTAGAGGGAATAAAAAAAAACACCTTTTTTTTTTTTTTTTTTCTAAAGATTGTATTGTGAGATATTTCATTATATTCTGGTCACAGTAAGTACATCACCTCTGTGGGGTATTGTGGCTTCCTGGGTTTTCCCCGCTCTTTTCACCACAGTCTGCTTGTGACTTATAACACTGCTTTCACAGCTGGGTGTGAGGTGTTACAAGGCCACTGGAAGATATTGGAGTAGTATCCAGTGTTTGAACGCTTCAATATGAAGTACTCAAGAATGCGCATTTTGTTTATAAGTAAAAGCAGTCCTAGCATATATTAATGCATTACATAACTTCTGCTGAATTAGTCAGCCTTTTAAACTGTTGTCTTGCTGCTGGGAAGAAGTAATGATCACTTCAGCTCAGTTCCTGCTTTCTTGGAATCAGTGCAGATTGGCAGATGTTTTTAACAGCATCAGCCAAGTCTGATTTCCAGTCAACTTTCCAGTGTTGAAACTCTTAAGATATGGTATAATACTTAGGTATTCTTTAACGGATTTACTCTCCCAACTGCAGTTTCGCCAACTGTGAGGTAATGTCTCTGACTTCAAGATCAAATGTCAGATTAAAATAACAAAATAGAGCAGTACTGGTTTGGGGCTTCTTCACAGCTCTACTGGCAGCCCAGACTGTGCAGCAATATAATGAATCACAATTTTTTTTCCTTGGTTTTCCTTTATAGAAATTTTGCCTCTGCCGTTTTCTACCGTACTTTTGCATACTTGCACAAGGCAATACCTTGTGCCTGTCCAGACTTTCCTTCTGAATTGTTTCAGTTAGTAAGTCACAGTTTGGCCTCTATAAATGTCTGCAAACCGTATCTTTGGCTTAGCACGAGCAGAATAATCACAATGTAAAAACAAAGTTAGTGCTGGAATTTGTAACCACCTACTTTTTCAACAGTACAGTCTAGCAGTGAAGAACAAAATTGTTGAATATATATGTTACTGTAAAGACAAAAGTAGACTGAGGGTTCATGTCAGAGGATCTAGAGATGCTCTGTCAAGCCTAAAAATTATAAGCGACTCAGGTTATTATAGTCTGTATTTAAGCTTCCAAACTTAAGAAACTTAACCAAAACATTTATGGTAAAGTATTACAATCTTTAAATAATTTTTCCATTGTGATTTTTATTCTAATCTCTCTAGTGCAGACAAAAGCAGCTTCTCAGTTAGAAGAAGCTCTTGAACAAATTAAAGGATCAGTTTTAACACCAGGACTGTGTTTGTCCAGCAGAAACAAAAACAACTTCAGGTAGGCATTTCTATTTACACTGATGATCAAAGGAAGTATATTGCTTAGTGTATTCAATAAAGAGCAAACAGTTGCTGTTTAAGAAGCAGACCATTTCTCTAGAGGTAAATAAAGCATTTCTGTGAACTGTTCCAGTGCAACGTTATGAAATATGTCTGAGTTGTTTGTGCTCGTTTGGTAAAACAGCAGAGGAAACAACACAAACTTTTTGTCTTCAGCAGAATTCTGGAAATAGCTGGGGCTTACCCCTCTCTTGTTCAGTTACAGCCTGACTCAGATTGCCACGGTTATCAACCCATCTGCTGTTCTATGAAGTATAAAGTATTCTGTCTAAATAATTTCTTATTCCCAACCAGTGGGTTTTTTTTCTATTTTACATTTAAGCATAGTTTAGTTTGTATATTCATCCCATGATCTTATCTTTTTTCCAGTTGTCATTCCTTCAAATTTCTCATCCTCCTTAAGAATCCTTATAGAGCATCCCGGTAACAATTTCACCTGCAATGTCATTTCATTTATCCCATACAATTTGAATTGCATACTTCTCACCTTATCCGAGCACGTTTTCTGAGATACTTTCATTTATCACAAAATGTTTCTTTATGCATAGCTTATCTGCTGCATTTGATGGTCCTTCCTGATTATCCCCTTTCTAAGCTCTCATTTCTTCAACATTTCAGTTCAGGGTTTTGTTTTTTGTTGTTGCTGCTTTTGTTCTTACTATTATTATAATTATTTTCTGCATGCTGTAAATTGTGTAGATGTTGAGAATAAAGGTAAATTATGTTTAAAATGGGTCTTCCTACTTTGGAACTTCAGTCTGTTCTTCATTGTGACATTGATATTCAGTTTAGTTACATTTCTACTGCTGATTAAGCATGTTTGTTGGTGATAAACTGGACAATTGAGAACATATTCCATATCTCTCAAAGTTAAATATTTCTGCTGTCTTCACAAAGATCTGTAGCTACTACACTGGATTCACATAATAAAGTAGAATTGCAGCCATAAAAAAAAATCTACCTGCTAAATATAAGTTGAAATTATGGCCAAAAAATGAAGATGTTTCTGAAACCTGTCTCAGGGTTCCTGATCATTTGTCTCATTTCACTCATAGGCTCAATTAAGGACAGCAGCTCAGTACCTCATCCCACTGCCTTTATAATTTCTTTATTTTTCATCTATCTTCAAACTGTTTCATGTTCCTCAAGGGCTCATTGCTTTCTCTCAGGACATCTTCAAACCACTTACCATTTCCTTTACTTCTTACAATATAACAGTGCTGTCACTCCACACTGGATTTGTGTAATTTTTAAAAATTCACTATCCTGTTATAACAATAGTGTGCTCTTTTCCTGATTTTCATTTTTATAACTGGATTTCCTAAGGAAATTAGATTTTTACATTCATATTCTTGTACATGTTGTATTCCTCTAGTAACCAAATTTGAAAGAGAGCTAAGAAATTCTAACTTCCTCCCACCCAAAAACAAACACCCAAACAAACTCAACAGATTTGGGCGGGGCCAGGTGTGTAAATCCTTCTGAAAAAAAACCCCACAATAATCTTGATGGGATGAAAGTTTCCATTTTCCATTGTTCTGAAATTATGTTATAATAAATGCAGAAGAGGTCTCATTATGCTATTTACCCATTTGGCACAGATGTACTAAAAATAAAAGGGATTTGCTTTAACAGGGAATATAGTTTTAGATACAAAAAGAGGATGAAACAGATGTAAGCTCAGAAGAAAGATCTGTGAAAATTAAGCTGAAGAAATAGAAATGAAGGAAAGAGGTTACAGAGTTTCTGTTCGTATATTATACATATGGTAGCTATGTTCAGCTAGGAACAACACATGTTTCTTAGTAATTCATCTCTCCTGGATAGGCAGCAGAGGAGGATGAGGTCTGTGTATGTGTTGTGTGACTGCACTATTCCAAGTTGCTCAGTAGGTGTGCTGGCTGTTAAGGAAAATGGCTTTTTTGCCCATATCTGAAAGGAAGGATGGTTCTGAAAGGAACCATCATCTTCACCATTACCTTCACTGAAAAGAAGAACAGGTAAAATATACAGGGTAGATCATCTTGTCAGGTCAGATTCCAATTTCAAATAAAAAAGAAGGAGGAAAATATGTACAAGCATAATTTTCATATTTAGAAGTATATAGACCAAAAGTTCACTTCTGAAAAAAATTTAGCTAAACTCTCTCACCCAGCTTAGCAGTTTTTAAGGGATTGTTTTGATGCTGCTGAGGAAATATATGTGTGAGAAAAGCATCCTGAGAATGTTGGAAAGGGTATGCATATTGAATAGACAAGAAGGTTTGGTTTATTACTCAAAATCCAGTAATTGCTGAAACAAAGTATAATTTCAAATATTGGACCTGATAAAAACCTGGTAAAATAAAAGGTACATGTCCTCATTTTGGTAAAGTATACCTATTTTACAAATAACTTCAGTGGAAGTTTATACTGATAGTCTGTTCCCAAGATCTATTATTCTTCTACCACCTTTTGTAATAATTGTGAGGTACAACCAATTCTTGATCCTAAAACAGTGAGACAGAAGCTTGGCATTCTAACCAATTGTAAGGGTTATGGCTCTACTGAGCAGATGTGAGAACTCAAAGCATGGATCTGGTGACAGATTTCCATTCAGTACCACTTTGGATAAGCCAGACTAAAGACATTTATGGCCCTTGAACCAATTTTGAGCCAAAAGACAGAACCAGTGTCCACTGCTAAACTGTTCCACCTAGGCAGTCAAGCAACGAAGTCAAGCAGTCACGTGTAGCTGGTAACCTGGTAATAGTTGTATTTCCAGAAGGCTAAAGCTTGATTGACCCACGAGCTGGTGGGCTTTGGGGTGTGGGCTATTTTTGTTGCTTGTTGGGGTTTTTTTAATGACTACCTTTCTTATTCGTTAAAGCTACTTGTATCTTGCTTTTGTCATCATTGATATCAACTACTTCTTGCCTCTTATTTTCCAAAGCTTAGTTCTTATTCCTGGTGATCTTACCCAGCCTTGTTCCAGTTTTGTCTGGTTTTATTTGTGAATATATCTTGTTACACACTCCCTGCCTTCCAAGTCTCTGATTGCTTTGCCTTGTCTCACGGTTTCACATGCTTCTTGGCTTCTTTAATTTATGAGTGTCAACCAGCCCCATGGTTCTTACTAATTCTCACCCTGTAAAAAGCTGTGGTTTTCCCTATCTTAATTTGGGCTCACACTGACCACAGTACCTGGCTGCAAATGGACCACATAGCTGATATCAGTTGAGTTGGGCTCTCTATATACTACAAAGCCTTCTTGCTATTTGGAGTTATCCTCTATATAAGCCAACCTTATGGAAAAATAAAGGCCATTTTGCTCATATTTTAAAAAAAACAACCACAAAAACCAAACAACATCCGTGTTCCATTTCAGTAAATGACCAAACTGTTGGCTGACATTTCCCAGATTTATTCAGCCTGAGGCAATCACCCAACAACCCAATCAGAAAAGTGACTATTTATAAATAACAGAAGAGAAGGTTTAAAATGGAAAGTGTTGGGCAGTTTTAAATAGTACTAGCAGCAGCACCTGTAGTTACATACCGTTTGGCTGTCCTTCACTTGCCAGTGAAGGAAAAGGAACATGTTTAACAGTGTAAAGTTGACACATAGAAATAAGCCAAAGTAATAAGTTCTTTCTTGCATGAAGAATCACAGGTGACACTTCAACCTCCTCAGCATCTAGAAACAGTTCTTGCCATCAGAAGCAGATTTCAGCAATGGTCGACTGCGATAAAACAATACAAGAGAACAGTAGCACAAACAAGGAGAGTAACCAAATTGTCTTCCAGGAAAACCTGAAAGAAATGCAACAACTCCTTGAAAAACAGCACCTCAGCAACTTGGAGGTATGATATTTTCATGTGATGCATTAAAAGATGCTTCTTAAATGTAATAGAAATTTTCTTGAACGTGATAAAAATGCAAGGTCTGTTAAGCACCCTTTGCCAAGTAGACAACACCTGAGGGCACAATGCACTATGCCTTATTTATAAGTAAAAATATACATATTTTTCAATAAGAAATCAGGTATTTTAAAAAATGTTAGTAAGAATATTTTCACCAATTCATCAAACATATCTATAATGTTGTCTTTCTCTCTGTGAACATACAGTTTGTATGTCAGACTTCTTAGCTCTGAAGTAGCTAGCCAGTAATCTATCCCAGGAGCCTTGTGCTACCTCCAAACTTAAATTGGTGGCTTGCAATTTGCACTTAAGTTTTTGCTTTGCTGATTGCTATAGCTCAGCACAAAATGCTATAGAAGTATAATTATGATAGATCAAATGATTTCATAGGGATTGACTTGAAGTCTCTTGAGATCCTTTTTTGTCACCTTAGGAATAGATGCAGCTGTTCCAGTAGAAAACCATTAACTTTCTACCTAAAGTAATTTTTGGACCCAAAATCAGTTTCAAAAGTCAGCTTAGAAAGGTAGTGAAAATCAAGAGGAACTGAGCTCTAAAGTGGTTTCTTATTACTGTTCTTTTAAGTATCATTTTAGGTCTATCAGTGTTGTCTTTGATTTTGGAAACATTGTCTTCAATATTACAATTTTTGGAAACAAGAAGATATAATTTCCAATTAATTATTTCATTTTATAATAACATCTGCTGGCATCTGGCCTTCTGTTGTCTGAAATGACCTTGGCACTATAAAGAACTGTCCCTTTATATTGGTAATGGCCAGAAGCATAGGATCATTGGTGGCAAGAGAGCAAAGGCTTTTCCTTTTAGCACATGTATATGGGTAACTTGAAAGACAGTTCAAATATATTTTTATTTCTTTGAAACTTGTGTTTTCAGGCATATTCATCTCTCTTTGTACCTCCTTTGTTCTGATGGGTATTCATGAGAATCTGGAGCAGCTGATGGCTAACAGAAAATCTCACTCAGCTGGAGTAAATTTCAAGGAGGCTAAGACACAAAGTACAGTTTGTACTGGCAAGGTTGTTGATTAGTGTTCAGTCTTATTTCCAAGCATAAAAGAAAAGCAAATAGCAGATTATAGAAGACAGATCAGACTGAATTCTAGACAAGCACTTTCAAACAAAATACAATGAGGTCCAAGCTTTTTTTGTTTTGTTTTGTTTTTTGTTGTTGTTTTTTTTAATACCACATTGTCTGTTTCATTGATACAGTGTTTGCAAACCCTCCCTAAATTATTATGCTGAATTTGGCAATAGCTGTATTAGGACATCTTAGAATTAGGGAAAAAAAATGCAATCTTTTTGAGAAAAATGCATATGAATATTCTTAATATACTTTAAGAAAACTATATTGTAGTATAGTTTGTCAAACACAATTACCACATTCTAATTGAATTCTAGGGAGAAACTTCTGTGAGTCATGCAGGACTATTTACTTATGTTTTTTTCTGTATGTTACCAGCTTTGGACACTGCATATAATACAAGAATTTGTGTTTATAAATTAATGTATTTGTGAAAACACTTGGTTCTGTTAATAATTTTGCCTTTTATTTTCCCAGAATGTATTTTTCTGTTACCACTAGGGGTTGCTGAGCTTCTTCCCTCTGATAAATAGTTTTAAATTATAAATATTTATACTTCAAAGATTTGGACTTTCTTGAAATTAAATGCTTTGGACTCTGATTAGAAAAATGGTCAAGATAGCTATTGTCATTTCTTTAAGGCCTGTTTTGGAAGTTTAATACTTGGATTGTGCTGGTGTGCATGTGCATTGTGACTTCCCATGATCTGAAATAGAATTGATAGTACTCCTGCTAATAATATTTATAATTTAGAATTATTTATAATACTCTTCTAATGTAAATAAGGTTCAGAAGGCTTGTTACTGTCTGTTGTCAAAAGTAATTTCAACAGTTCTTACCTTTCTGAAACTAATGTCAAAGTATTTCGCTGTGCACATGCTTTGCAGTCTAACCATACACTGAGATCCCTTGACCTGTCTTTGTTTCTGTTTTTACAGGCCCAGCAAGATTATAAAGAAAAATTTGTATAGTTTCAGCAGTAAGCCAAGGTTTTTAGTGACCCTTCTACCATTCTTCAAAATGAGTTTGCTTAAAATACTGAAATCAGTAGATTTCATTTTATGTAACAGTTACATCTAAGCCAGTACATCAAATTATTAGTTGTTATATGTTCATAAATATGTTCTGTTTTAAGGAAATCAATATTGTTAAGTTAATTCACAATTGAAGGTTTTGTTGCACAGTCTTTTCCTGGTTTTGTTGCAGGCATAAATAAAATCTTTAAGGTGGAACTGGTAGCACAATCTTTAGCTTAAACTGCATACAGCTTTTTGCCAAACGATAGTACTCCCAAATGTTTATTATTTTTCCAAATGTTAACTGTTAATATTGAAATTTTCTATTTCTGGCACCTGTCTTGAACTGAGTAATTCAGAAAATTTCCATTAAAATGGTTCAACTATGACATGGAATAGTATTATTCATATATCTTTGTCTTTTTCTTTTCATCATCTCTTCAATTTGGTGGCCATACAACATTGTGTTGGTCAGTACAATACTTTTATGCTCTTCCAGAAAAATACATTATTTAAAACTGTTTGATTGGTGTAAAATTTTATCTCTATTGTTTCACTTTTTAAACAAAGTAGTTGGAAGCAAGAGCTAAATCACAAACAAAACAGGTATAGATTATGACATGGAGACTGCATTTCCCTCTTCTCTCCTTTCTATTGCCATAATTAGGTTATTCAAGTGGTACCATTGACATCTGAATTTAAATCCCTTTCTGGTTGATTTGAAGCAGGAATTTTACCTTGGCTAATCCTTTTTTTTCCCAAGAATATTGTACAGCCATTGAAGTACTCAGTATCAGTCTTCTGATGCATCCTGTTGCCCTTGGCATAAAATACTTCAATATGTATTGAAACAGGGACTGGAACACAGGTATTATTTCTCAGAAATTACAACCCAAACCATGAGGTCAGAGGGTTATTCTTGTATCATCTCTCCTGCAACACAATTGAGTATCCTGTTATACTGTGTGTGTGTTTATATATGTTACATAAAGAATTAAAGAAGTCTCTGAGAAATAAAGAAGATTTTCTAAGTGAAGTTGCACTGAATGAAAGCAGCGGATGCTGCAAACACATAGTTATGACCATCTTCTTACTTACATGAGTGAGTTGACCTGTATGACTGTTAGCTCTTTGTGTTACTATGCTTTTGAGGTTGGACTGTGTCTATGAAATTTAGATGTTTCAGGTAATTGATGGAAAAAATGAAATAATGTTCAAATACATTTGCAGTATGACTGGAATGAGTTAAACAAGGGTTCCTTCTGCAAGGTCTGTTGTATCAGTCTAACTCTTCAGAGGCATAGACAAGACCAGAATGGAAAAAAGGACTGTCCATGTACAGAGACTCTCCTGAGTGCCAAATTTTTGTAGAATGCTCAGGGCTAGGTAGTGGCAAAACAGACTCTTGAGGGGAGAGTTAGGATAAAACAGCCCCAGAACTGAGGTGAGATTTGATTTTGAAGAGACCAAAGACCTGAAATAGGTTTGTATGGTCACCTTAAGTCTATAAATGTTGGCCATTTTTTACTTAAAACTGTGAATGTTAACATGTTTTATGTTGATCACTGAAATTATATGACAAACTGGAGTGATTTCCCTACTCATTTCCTTCTGGCAAGGTCAGGAAGGGCCAGTTTTTATTGGCTTTCAACTCATATTGCAACATACCACTATCTTCCACGTTATTTCACTAATCCAAAATTCATATTTGCTATAAAAGCAATTTGAAATGTCTCTCTTGACTAAATTATTTTACCCAAATAGTAAAACCTGTTTTGATTGTGTATTCCTCAAGACCAGAGTTTTCCATGTAAAATAGTGGCTTGTTCCAAGGCCATGCTGTATGAAATGGCATTACAATCTTCCTATCTGGCAATCTGGAGGTTCAGTAATTTGAAGAGTTTCTTGCCTTGATTAAAAGCCCTGTCATCTTATATATACCTGCTCCTACTTTACAAGCATATACTTTTTCATGAAAGCAGCCATACCTATTAACATGACTACATTTTTTTTGTTTTTATTAATATCCATATATGCACAAAATATGCACAAAATTTTTAGTTATTAAGTTATTTGTTTTACTGGAACAGAATAAAGCATTCAGAAATGTAGTTAAAGGAGAGGAACAGAGTTTAAAATAGCAGTATCTTATCTTCAGTTATGGTAATAATAAAATGTTTGCTTGCAGGAAGGGAGTGGAAGATACCAAAGTTTATGCACACTGGTCTGCCAGGATGCTATATCATGATAACCTGGTATTGTCAGAGGTCGTATATACTAATGTCTCAAGGGGATATTGGGAAATCTATCACTTTCACATACCAGAGTAATTCTATTACCAGTGTAATTCTACTGCTTTGAAGATAGCAGAGCTGTGTTTTGAGGTTCTTTTTTAAGAGATAAACCTTTTGTGAAGTGGAAAGCAAAACAGAATTTAGCTACTATTTTCTTCCAGTATTCTGACCCTGTCCTAGCAGCCTCATGGTCCTGTAGGTACACAGAATTTATTTTATTATTTTTTTAAAATATATTAATTATTATAAGCCTGCAGCAGCACTTCTGTGGTATGTAGTAGCTTGAGCTTTGCTGTGCAGTTTATGCCTGATACTGGCAAACCTCCATAAGGGAGTATGTCTCACCAACTGGGAAATACAGCATTAAATCAAACAGAGGACTCAGAGGACAAGAATAAGCAGAGAATAACTGAGACCCAGGAGACTGAAAGATCTTGGAACAGACAAATAATTATTCTGTTACAAACAATGGCAAGGGAAAAAAAAAATCGGCCTTTAAATTCAGTATGCTGTTTAGGGGAATGTAAATGCTGACATCTTGTACATGGTCCTATAAATCGTATCTGTAAAGTTCATAAGAAGAATGTATCTCTTGAAAAAAAATGAAGAAACTGATTTTGTAAAACAGGCAACATGTAACAGTAACTAAACAATTTTTTTTCAATATAAGTGATTGTATTAATGAAGCATGCAGTGACTGTTGGCCTTTTTTTAAAACAGGCAACATGTAACAGTAACTAAACAATTTTTTTCAATATAAGTGATTGTATTAATGAAGCATGCAGTGACTGTTGGCAATTACATGAAACTGTCACATTAGATAAAGTTCTTTTTAAATAGGTATAGATACATAATATTAGAAAATGCTCATAAATATATTGTTTAACTTTTAGGTTGCCCTTTGTGGAGTCAGGCTTTGGACTTGATGATCCTCGTGGGTCTCTTCTAACTCAAGATATTCTATATCTGTATCTGTATCTGACCTTTAAGATGTCCTAATATAAATACACCTTCTGCCTCAGTTGCTGCTGTGCAGTGCATGAGATAGAGTGGAAACATTAAAACCTGTTCCCTCTTCACAATGTGTTTCCTTTTCTAAAAGAAAAAGTAATGCTTTTTATAAATTGCAAAAATGTATACCAATGTTTCGGTAAGCCAGAGTCCCTCAACTGAACTAGGGATTGTTTTAAAAATTATATTCACACACAGTATGGTAATGGGTCTTCTAGGAAGTGTGTACTGTGAAATAGTATTACTCTTATTCTCATGCTACAGATCCACTTCATTCAAATCTGTCAAACCTAATACTTTGCCTTATTTGTGAATAAGAATATGGCAGGAAGACAAGTTCTGGGTTCTCTAGAAGGTGGTAAAATACTTTCTTCCATCAGTTATTCTTCTCTTCTTTCACCATAAATCAGGCTTTGTTGGAAAGCTTTTCTGAAAAGGATAATTTTGGGGCTTTGAGTCTCGTTATTAAGGCCTTAACCATCAACGAGAGAGTATTTCTTTCCTTTAAAATGGAAAAATATCTCTGAGAATGGTTTCCCCTTCATTTCTGCACTGTCTAGAAATAGCTTCATCTACAAAATGTATTTTAAAATGTTATTTCTCCTACAGCATGGAAATTACAAATAAGTAAAAAAGGATATTTTAGGTGGTTTCCATACTCCTTTTTGTGATAAACAAATTGACATTGACTATAAAATAGATTATGAAAACTAGCAACTTGATCATTATAATGTCAATGCATTTCAAGTGTAACATGTAAATTCTCTTTAATTAAGCAGTTAAGAACCTCTAGATTTGTACTGCATATGCATGCTCAGTTTCTCTCCATCTCTCTTTGTCTTATGATGGCTTTCAATTATACATCCCCATACTCTTTTTACATTACTCCATTTCTTAAATTTGCAGAGTAGATGGTGTCTGCTCAAAGTAAATTTGTTAATAGGTTAGAGACAAAAAAAGGGACTAATGCATTGTGGTGCTCAGTACCTCAACATTTAATCATTTAATAATTGTAATATAATTTTAAAAGTAGCATTATGAATTCCACTTCTGGAGCTGAATGACTAAGTTAGTCTGTGAGAGAGTTCAGCAGCTGGAGTAGGAATCCTGAGAAGCAGCTCTCTGCAT
Organism: Chaetura pelagica; assembly: GCF_000747805.2. Taxonomy (NCBI): domain Eukaryota; kingdom Metazoa; phylum Chordata; class Aves; order Apodiformes; family Apodidae; genus Chaetura; species Chaetura pelagica. The sequence goes on from NW_009953505.1 coordinate 752,183, forward strand.
ACTGAGATACTAAATTAATTAACAGAAAGCAACAGAGAGCAAGGTTGAGCTGAAAACTTGTTTCATACACAGTTATGTACATTTACTCCAGGCTTTCATTAAAACTGGAAGTCAACTTGAAATCCTGACACTTGGTGTTCAGATCACTGTTCTTGAAAAACCCTTCAGTACAGCACTGCCTGCTGAAGTGCCTGATTACCTGCAAAACTGGAAACTGTATCCTACATAGCCTGGGTGGAAATTTGGCACATAGGAGTTACCCTAGGAAAGACAGGGCTGTTGATGGGAAGCTTTTCTCTGGTCATCCTACACCTCCATAAGCTTCTTTGGTGGGTTTGGCACAGTATCATGGATCTCTTGTGTAATGAAAGCACTAAAATCCTCTCTCAGTGGCATTTACTTTCTTGGGTCTGCCCAGATCTTCTGTGAAATCAGTGTTGTGTAGTACCATGTGCATTTTGTTTTCCGAAGTTGCATAGAAAAAAGATTATTGAATTTCTAATGGACTTTCACATGCCATAGTTGGTAAACTCAAAACCAGTCAAGGTGCTTAGGTACCTTACTGACTTCAAAAAGTAGCTTTGTGTCTACATAAACATTTGATGTCTTCTACTTCATGATGAATATGAACTATAATATTATATATACACACTGTAACTAAACCAGTTGAAATTGTCAGAAATAATGAGTAGTGTGAGAGATGAGGGACCTGAGTGTTCAGAGTAGGCAGCATTTTTCCAGCATTTACCTTCAGAAGAGCGTTCCCATTCACCTCCTGGAATTCTGAACAGTCAGCACTTCTCTGGCAGAAAATGTCAAATATACATATAGCAGCTCCTTAGTGTAACAGCATTCTGGCAGGGGTCATTGGCACAACATTCACTTGTCAGGTTCTCTTAAAATTTTACTTGTTTCCTTGTTGTTCTTCCATTTGCCTCATGTAAAGATTTCTTAGGCTCCTGTTTTTTCATTGTCTTCATGCTTTACTGAAGTGAAATTGCTTGACACAGCTGTTGTAAGACATACAAGTGACCTCTTTAACTCCTCCTAAATGTTGCCTTTCCTAGAATATCAAGTATGTGGACATGCTGGGTTAAGGTCTCATGCATTAGGGCATAAGATACTGCAGGCAACAGGCAATAGAAAACATTGTACTTACATAACAGAAACAATATGCAAATCTAAAAAATAAAAAGATAGTATGACTATGAACATTTTTTAATCCTTATCATCCTATAATATTCTCACAGATAAAATCAAATGAAATAATTGAGATTTCCAGGGGTTTAATTCCCTGTAGCTTTTGCCCACTAAAATACATAAATAAATGAATCATTGCTGAGTGCTTTTTGAGGATTGCATAAGTAGTTCTATTTATGCAATTTTACAAGAAGACATGACATTCGTTGCACTTTCATTACAGAGTGAGCTAGAAAGGGGGGGGGAAGCAAATATTTTAATGAGAATGATAAACATCTTTAATCTGTGAAATGATGAAATGGTATGACGCAACAAAATATATGTAAATTAACTAAATTTGCATTAATTAAGTAAAATTGAGTATGTGTTTAAATGAGGAATCTTTCTTTATTCTTTAGTTCATAACTTATTTCTGGAGCTGACCTCAACTGAGATTTTGTGTTCCCATGAGGTTTTGTTTTACAAGGAGAGTAAAATTTTATATAATGTGAGACCAAGTCTATTTTGAACCTCCAGAGCACAGCTGGGTAGAATTTTTTTATCTTAATTTTTTAAAGTTGAAACTTTTCTTTCACCTTCCAGCTTTACTAAATTAAACTAACCTGTTATCAGAACAGTTTTTGTAAAATCAATCCTTGCAAAATTTTTCCACTACTTCATAGAATCATGGAACAGTTTGGATTGGAAAGGACCTTAAAGGTCATCTAGTTCCAGCCTATCTGCAAGGGCAGGGACACCTCCCACTAGATCAGGTTGCTCGAAGACCCATCCAACCTGGCCCTAAACACTTCCAGGCAGGGGGCATCCACAATATCCCTGGGCAACCTGTTCCAGTGTCTCACCACTCTCATAGTGAAGAATTTCTTCCTGATACCTAATGTAAACACTCTTTCAGCTTAAAACCGTTACCCTCATCCTTTAACCACATGCCCTATTTAACATAGTCATTTTAGGAACACACATTGAGCTATGTAGGTGCAGTTTCCAGATAACACAAGAAATAAGCCTGTCACTTATAATTTCTTTTTTTTTGTTGTTGTTCTGTGTTTTTTTTTTCCCATCTGAAAATTCCAAAGTTATTTCTTAAATTTAGCCTGGTGCAGAAAACTCTGAGCATATGCCTTTTTCTTGTTTGGTGAAGTTCAGGCAGAGGTTAGCAATATAATTTAGCCAAACATAAAGGTTAATAAATAACTAACAGAGAATTATTTATTCTTTCCTATTAGAAAGACACCAGTTTGTGTAGCTTTCATTTTAAAATATTCCTT
>NW_009953505.1:754699-767144 GCF_000747805.2 Chaetura pelagica
CAGATCCTAACTACAATAGAGGACTGCACCAACCACTGAACATTTAGTGCAATATTTAATTCAATCATAAAAAGTCTTTCAGGACTCACTAAGCTTTTTATTTTGTGATTTAAAATATTTGCACAGCTATAAACTGTGCAGTATTTTGGTATAACAATTTTATTAGAATTTTAAAAGGGTTTCTTACAAAAATACATTCTTATTCACTAATGAATTTTATGCATTCTTTGGTAAGGTTTCAAAATGTTAATTATATTGTAACTGCCAGGAGATCCATAACCACTTACCTAGCTAGGTTAACAGAGTTTGCTACTTGAACCATTTTCCATTTAAAGTCACTAATGAAAAAAAACAACAACAACAAAAATCATTGCATGAGATGGAATATCTAATGCAGTTTCTCTTAGTTTTTCACTCAGCTGACAAGTTGTGTGGAAATGAATTTAACAGCAGAGAGTGTATGAGGTTGTGAAAATAGTTAGTATGCTTGTTTCCTTTTATATTTATGTGTATTTTGAAATCTTATACTTTTAAAAGCATGTCTTTTCAACCACGACAGACATCTGAGTGTTTGGATGGAGAAGTAATGGTGAAGAAAATACCTGTACAGTACGTACATAAAGATGATCAAAGGACTAGGAAAGCTGATGTACACAGAAAGACTGAGAGAGCTCAGCTTGTTCAGCCTGGAGAATAGAAGGCTTAGGGGAGACCTTATTGCCATGTTCCAGGACTTGAAGGGCGATTATCAAGTAGATGGAGACACCCTTTTTACAAGGAGTCCTGTGGAAAAGATGAGGAGTAATGGGTGCAAGTTACACCTGGGGAGATTCCGATTGGACATCAGAAGAAAATTTTTCACTGTAACAGTTGGACTTCAGAATAAACTCTCCAGGGAAGTGGTGGATTCCCCAGCACTGGACACTTTTAAGACTCAGTTTAACATGGTGCTGGGCCATCTCATCTAAACTGTGTTCCTACTTAGAAAGTTTGGATTAGATGATCCTTGAGGTCCCTTCCAACCTGGAATTCTGTGATTGTCCCAGTGGTGATTTGGATGTTGCCAGTTGCTCTTACTCATCACTACATTGAAGTTTGACAAAGAATTTGGAGAAGATGGGACTCCCTTAGACCTCCCATTTGCCCTTAGACCTGATCTGTCTTCATAGATCAGATGGTATTTTCTTCTTTCTGAAAGATGAGAAGAGGGGCTGGTTCACCAGGGGAAGGGAGGGAGGTGTTAAGCCCTCTGATGAGGAGCACTGGGAGATGTTGTCTGGATTTGCCATGACAAGGTTTAAATCCTCATCTCTTGTGTCCCTTTGTGTGAAAATAAACATATTCAGTCTACTCTTACTGAAAAACTCCAGTTTGGGCCAGAACCACTATCAAATTTGCATTTTTATGGATTCTCTTTGATTTTGTAAACTCCCTTGTATGTCAAGAGTACTAAAACCATCCTGTGCCATTGGGCGATCCGGAAACAATGGCGTTGTTTAGACAAGTCTTGGTCCTTTTTTGATACTGTAGAATTTATATAAATCTTAGGATTAAGTTTGTTGCAGCTCTTTCCTCTGAGTTTTATGCCCAAACCAAATAATTTTCTTTTGCAATTCAACACAGGTGAACTTTGACTTGATGGAACTCATGGTGCTATGACTGCAAGTTGTAAAAACACAAAGCTCAGTATTGATTGCATTTTAGCCTAAGCTCTCATTAATGAAAAGTTATTATCAGCAAAAAAACCACTTCTGATAAATGTAACACTCTGGTTTTATGCCTGTATTTCAGAATTTTCAAGTCAAGGATACAGATGATTCAGAAAGCCTGTCAAGCCTTGACAGTCTTGAGGCTGGAGAACAAAATGGAAATTACACAACACTGAATGAATCATCTTTGACTACACAGTGTGACTGTGCCCTGTCCAATCCAGAAAAATCACAGGCTAGGAATAATGGCTTGCTTTATACAGCCCAAAGTACTTCTTCTAAATATATGCATCTAAACAATTGCCTGAGAAATGCAGATTTGCAAAATAACCACAACTTACCTATTAATGATCTTTTAGCTAAACATAATATTCTAACTCCTGCTGAGCATGTAAAGAATTCAGAAGAGGAATCACCAGCTTCTTGTAGATTGGGAGGAAAACCTGCAGAGTTCTCTACCTGTGGTGAGGAAGAAAGCTCTGTCACTAATGCATTTAGTTTTCTGCAAAATACAAAAGAAGAAAGAAGCAAGCCATCTTCTGGCACATTAGGCACTGGTCATCTTGTTTTCAGTCCTAGCAAAACCTGGGCCAGCCCTGACTCAGTTCCAAGAGAAAGAGTTCAAGATCTGATGCAAGATCAGAGTTTTAAAATGACCCTACAAAAAAGAACTATATCTGAGAAAGCCTCCAGTCAACCTGTTGCAACATCTATAATCTTATTTCCTAATCAGGGATGTTTCACTGGCATTCCCAACACAGCTGATATATTACCAAAGGACAAAATCATCAGTATGGAGTTTTTTAAAAATACCTCAGGAAAAAGCAATGAAACAAAAAAAGAAAATATTAAATTTACTGATGACATTAATTCTTTATTTCAGGACATGCCAAATGCCTCAATTTTCTGTGATGTTAAGCAACAGAATAACAAAGAGGAAGAAAAAGGAAATATGGTAGAGCCTACATCACTGGTGTTTGATGTGGAGCTAAATTCTGGCAGTCCTGCACAGCACAAAACCCTGAAAAACAACATTATTCAAAGAAAAAAAGCAAGATTATTCACCAGTATCCTAAAGAAGAAATCAAAATATGAACCCAGTCCTTTCAAAGCTGTGGTTATGAACCACGGGATCAGCTGTGGAACTCTGCCCGTGTCTTCTGTCAGAGACAGTTTAGAACTGGCAAAAATAAAAAAGAAAAGTGCAGACAATGACAAATACAATAGAAAGCTAAAATGGTGTGACCAAATTAACCAGGTAATAATAGAAGTTAATGAAAAGTGCTATGAAAAAAATATCAGTGAAATATCTTCTGCACAGCTGCAATATGTTCAAACTACAGATAATGCTCCTAAGAGTAATTTAAGTATTGTTGCTCAACCTTCAAACCCCATGTTGATAAAAAATCATCAGGAAAGCTCTCATGTATCAAAACCAAATGTTAATCCTGAAGAATCAAATAAAGAATGCACATCTCTGGATATATTAATGTCTACTGGATCTTTTTCTGCTAATAAAGCTTGGATGGTATCAGCAGTTGGAGAAGGTAAAACCCTAGCATGTAGCAATAATTCTAAAATTAATGAAGTTAATCAACTCAGAAATAAGGAAAAATTGAATAGAAGACAAAGATCTGTAAGAGTCCAGCCAAGTTATACGGCCGAGAAGAGAACAGACATTATAATCCAACCACATTTGCCTGCTGAAGCCAACAAAACTCTAAGAGCTCCAGGGAAATGGTTAGCACCTCACCCACCATCCGCACCTCTGCCAGGAAAGAGAAGTGGTGAAAGCACAGCCAGCCCTGGGTGTCAGCCACTGCTGCCTTCAAGTCTTCAAGCTACCACGACAAGCAGGCATGATTTAAATGAAAGGCATGTTTTGTTAGCAGGTCGGGTTTTTAATAGAAACAGCACAGAAAACCAGAGGACTATTACTTGTCATTCAGTCTTTGCCCCTCCAATACCTACACTGGGATGCAGCATGGCCAAATATGAACCTTGGGCAAAAAATACTTGTTCTGTAAATAGTGTTCAGAGAAATGCCTGTCAAGCTCATTCAGTAGCCTGCACTGAAAGAAGACCTGTTAACACAGAAAACAGATTACATCTCCATCATACCACAACAGCTGGAAAAACAAGTACCACACAGCAAGCAGCTCATCCTGCCGGAGCTCCAAAAGATGCTGCTACTGGTAAGGGTCATGTTTCTGGCTTTGGGGCAGGGGGTGTTCAAAAGAAAGTCTTTTTCAATTACATCACAAATTTGCTTCCAGTTAAAACACCCAGCCTTTCATCCATTCAGACAATACAGCCAGTTTTAACAAGTTTTTTTACTATTTGTCATTGTCATTTCTATTCTAGTGGTGCTCAGAGGCCTCTCAAATATAGATTCCCATTTTTAATAGCTCTATACAGTATTTAATGAAAAGGAAGTCTTTTGCCTGATATTATATTCTTGATTAATGAGCAGATGTGGCAGGTGGTCAAAAGTGACTAAGTTTGTATAACCAAGTTTTACAAGGTAACTGGGAGTCATAGCTTGTTGTCCAACAGACTCTGCCACCCAAGTGTGAAAGAAATGTAGATCTACCATGTTTTTTTAATGCCAATACTGCACATGTCTAAAATTATTGTTTTGTTGCCAGTAATACAATTAATGCTCAAAAAATTAAATTTAAATATCAAAATAAAGAGCTTCTAGTGGACAGTTTTACTGCGCTGAAAAGTATGTCTGATTTGTAAAAAAAAATTAAGAAATTTTAGGACCAATCCTGCATTTTATTAATAATTAATCTTGGGTACAACATGATGCAGAGATTGATTGGTAAGGTAGAGAAAAGATGCATAAGAAATTCTGGGAGAAGAAACTATGATCTGATTTTACATTTCAAAATATGACCTGTGTTTTTTGATTTGCCTTGCTTCTCCTCTGCAGCCTGGCTATATTCTGTGCCTTGGGCACTGGTGGCATCTTTCTGCTTTAGTTTGTATGTTGTCTATACAAGCTCATTTGCGTCGTACCCAGGGCTGCAGCTGGAGGCAGAGCTCCCAAAGCTGTAAATCCTGCGGGAAGTATTGGCAGTATCCAAACCACTTGTCCCGAAGTTCAAGAATAATTTAAACCCCCTAAGTTTCTCGGCTTATCTGCAAGTGATACATGGTTTTAACTATGGGGTGATTCAAAACAGCTCCCTTGTGTAAGAGGAGATGTAGGTGAATATTCTTCCCCTAAAGCAGAGGTGGGAAATGAGAAAGGTTATCTGCTTGTCCATTCCAGTTCAGAGTCAAGGAGATGAGCTTCAGATATGTGTGGCTCAAGTTAACCTGTTTGATTTTACATTGGAAACGACTGAAGTCTTGCATTACCAAACCTTGCCTCCCGCACAGGTACTTGCCTCCTGATGCCCTTGTTTGCACATCCTGTCAGTGACTCAGGAGACTCTGTGAGCTGGCAATACTGTCTTCACTGCAACTGTAAATGCTACCTCTAGGTCTTTTAGGGGAAGAGCTAGGTAACCTCTTTTTAAAGTTTGGGTGGAGAGCCACCTCTCACTATCTGTTTAGATTTTGTGTTTTGAATGTCTTCTTTATGTTAAATACTCTAGATAACTCTTAATGACTTGCTGTTACTTGTTCTTTGGCCTGCAAATGCACACAGATCACCACAGTCTTTGTTCTGCAGTGCTTGCTGTAAGAGACTGAATACTGCATTGTTCTTGAATAAAGAATCTGCTGTGGCACTATTACCCAGCTCAGCTGGGTCTGTGGGGACACTGTAGAAAATGTGCTATGTTGCAATGCTAGGCCCAATGTATGCTGCAGAAAGAGTGGTGACAACACGATGAATAAATAAAATTGTTGTCCTTGAGGATCTTCCTTTGATTGGGCTTCCAGGCTTCAAGTGATGTATCTCCTGGCTGGCACATTATTCTCTCTAGCTAGATATTAGAATTATTTAAAGTACTGTGATGTTCTGTCAGTAAAATGCTTTAAATATGTGTGTAAAGATGCCTTTTCAGTATCTCATGCCTTTAAATAGATTATTGCTTATTATATTTTTATCTTACATTTCCCAAAGGAGTCTTTTCCTTGGTATAGGTCTAGCATGTCTTGCAAACAAGTTAAATGTTGATGCCTATCAATAGAGCAACTTTGGATTTTATTTTTCAGAAGAACATTATGTGACTACTAGTAGAACAAGGGATTTATTCTTTGCTTCTTTTAAAATTTTCCCCAGTACACAATATGACACAGTCACATTTCCTTACATTTTCAGGTGCTATTCAGAACCATGTGCACATTACAATAATTCTCCTATAATTATATGGCCACCTTTGAAAGCTAATGTTTCCCATTTTACTATTGATGGCAGAAGCCAGATGAGAAGTTTCAAATCTGCTTCTAGGATCAATGAATTGTTTTCTTTTTCTGCAATAGTAAGAATTCTGCTTTGTTAAATATCACTGTAATAACAACTAAAGCAATAAAATTCTGTTAAAATCACTAAAAGACCTCTTGGTTGCTCAAGGAGATTGTGTAGTCTTTCTCCTCGTAGATAGATATTTAAAAGCCATCTGGACATTATTCTGAGTGACCAGCTCTAGGTGGCCCTTCTGTTGCAGAGAGGTTGGACCAGATGATCTCAAGAGGTCCTTTCCAACCTCAGCTGCTCTGTGACTCAAATAAACCATGTTGACTATTGCATGTTTTCTGCATGGCACTATGTACTCATCAAGATCATGTTGGTCGGGGCTCTGAGCAGCCTGATCCAATTGAAGATGTCCCTGCTCACTGCAGGGGGGTTGGACTAGATGATCTTTAAAGGTCCTTTCCAAACCAAACTATTCTATCATTCTGTGATACTCTTAACAAATGTTGAATCCATTAAGATATAAGATAACAGCAACTTGGCATCAGAATTTACTGTGTTGGGCAATTCTCTAAAAGCAGCTGATTTTCTAAAACACTACTTTTTTGGCAAATGATTTGGTATTTGTTATATCATAGTTCACTGTTCATTCTCCCTCTTACTTTGTAAGGCCACCTTGTATCTTTATACATCCACTGGGATTCAAAGGGGGGGCTTCATTTAACCTGCTTAGGAATGCCTACATAGAATCCACATCTGGATTTTATAGTCCTGTCCTAACATAAAACCCAGTATTCCTTAAAAGTGCCTGTTCCTCTCTTTTCACTGTAAGAAAATATATTTAGCAAGCCTAGATGTAAACATGAATAAGGTAAATATGTACATTTGGAAAGAGACGTTTATTCCCCATTAGCTGTTTTGCTACTAGTAGCTTTATCATGTATTCACACATTTATGGGGATGTTTTTGGATGCATCTCATTGAAGGTGTTCCTGTTACAATACAGAGGCAGGTTTTTGACAACAGACCGCATGTGTCAGACCACAGAAGGCAAATTGTATCCTCTAAAAGAAGGAAACCTACTCATCATGCACAGGTAAATATTAGATATTGTGGGGTTTTTAAAAGCATATTTATCCTCAAAATGGAGTTTCAAGGATATGAAAAATGTGTTCAGTGTCACCAAATTTTGGATCAATGTTCTTAGGTTGCTGTCACTGCTAATGAAAACAATAAAACCAACTAGACTACATCAGCTGTATTAGTATACACTAGTATTTCTGCTCCTGGAAACATATAGTAAGATGAAATAATCAAGATGTTCAGAAAGTAGAATACCTTAAATTAAACTTAAAATATTATTTTATGTTTTAATAGAACATGTTACAAACCGTCCAGTTGAGTCCTGTTAAATCTTCATTTGGTCCTGTACAAAATATGAATAACACCTGTAAGTCTGATGAAGGTACAGTAACACATTTCAATTCTATATTATACATAAAGTAGTGACCTGCTAAAAAAGAGCCCAATGGAGAAGGACCTTGGGGTCCTGGTGGACAACAAGTTATCCATGGGACAGCAGTGTGTTCTCATGGCCAAGAGAGCCAATAGTATCCTGGGATGCGTTAAGAACAGCGTGGCCAGCAGGTCAAGGGAGGCTCTCCTCCCCCTCTACTGTGGCCTAGTAAGGCCACATCTGAAATACTGTATCCAGTTGTGGGCTCTCCAGTTCAAGAGGGACAGGGAAATGCTGGAAAGAGTCCAATGGAGGCTCCAAGGATGATTAAGGGACTGGAACATCTGTCATACGAGGAAAGGCTGAGAGACCTGGGGCTGTTCAGTCTGGAGAAAAGACTAAGAGGGAACTTTATTAATGTCTACAAATATCTGAAGGGTGGATGTCAAGATGGACCAGTCTCTTTTCAGTGGTGCCCTGTGATAGGATGAGGGGAAACAGCACCAAGCTTCAACACAGGAAGTTCCATCTCAAGATGAGGAAAAACTTCTTTACTGTGAGGGTGACAGAGCACTGGAACAGGCTGCCCAGAGAGGTTGTGGAGTCTCCTTCTCTGGAGACTTTCAAGACCTGTCTGGACGTGTCCCTGTGTGATCTGCCCCAGGTGTTCCTGCTGCAGCAGGGGGGTTGGACTCAGTGATCTTCAGAGGCTCCTTCCAACCCCTGTGATTCTATGATTCTGTGGTTCTATGATCTAAAAATCCACTGTGTAACATAACTTTTGCCATCAGTGATTCTAAGTAAGAAAGGGTGGTTTGCTGTGCAGTCCTTTATTTTTTTTATTTATTTTTTTCCCTAAAAAAATGTAAGGTAAAGCATCATGTGTCATGATATTGATGGTTTTATAAATGCATTACAACATGTAAAGTTTCATTCCATTCCTCTTTGTATTTAATTGTGCAATAGCTGTGTATATCATACATAACTATGGTAAGGATGGGTAGTGCTTGCTATTGTGATAAGTCAGTCGAACTTGCTGTAGTGCCAGTGGTGAAATGGATTAGTGATCTTAATTATGTAATTTTCTAATGTATCATGCTTCTTGCCTTTGCCACTTTTTTATCTTTTAATGTTTCACAGACCTGTAGTAATCAAAGCAAGCAGCATATTTAAATATCATGAGCTCTTCTCCTTTGAAGTTACCCCTGTCACCTCTTCAGTTTCAGAAAGCACTGGTCAGTTTCTTATGGCAGAAAAATTAGCAAGTACACCACTTACAGAAGATCAAATCCTGACAGTGATGGACAGTGTGCAACCAGCCAGGCAGCCCTTGCTGCCCAACAGGGCTCCACAATCAGGCATGAGTGCACTTTCAATAGAAGAACTGAAGATTTTCCAGTCTCTTGATCATCTCAATCAAAGGCTACGAAGTAAGTTTGATAATAAATAGAATCCTACATCAAGTCATTAAATAACTTTATGTTGTGTGGTCAAGGATTAATTTGGATTAAAAACATGAATCCTATGACAGAAATGTGTATTTTCTTAATTTTTTTACTAAATGTAGCAAACAGGAGATCAAAATTATGAAAGGTTTTTAAAAGTCAATTAAATTAATTTACAGTAATGGTGAATTTGCCTTGGTCAAAAAGAAACCTATTCAAAATATGACTGCAGGACAGCTTCAAAAATTGTCTCAGCCCAACTGTAGCTGTTGTTTCCACGAGGTGTTTATCAAACAAGGCCACTGCCAGGGTATGCAGAGATGCAGTTTGAAAAGCAAAAACTCATCTTGGGCTGACATTGGCCAAAGATGTCAAGAACTTCAAGAAAGGATTCTTCAGATAAGTTAACCACAAGCAGAAACAGAGGGATAATATTGGCCCACTATTAAAAAAGGCGAGGTCCTCAACACCTTCTTCACCTCTGTCTTTACCAGTGCTGTTGGGCCCAGGCCATAGGAACAAAAGTCCAGGTTGATGCAGACACTGACCCACTGTCAGTGAAGGAAGAGTTGGTGTCAACTATTATGGGAACTTGACCTGTACAAATTGATGGTCCTGGATGCCATTCACCTGAGGGTGCTGAGAAAGCTGGTGATGTCATTGCAAAGCTGCCCTCCATAATCTTTGAGAACTTGTGGAGATTGGGAGACATCCCTAAGGACTGGAGGAAAGCTAATGTCAACCCCATCTATAAGAAGGGTCCAAAGGAGGACCTAGGTAATTATAGGCCCATTAGCCTCACTTCAGTCCCTGGAAAAGTCATGGAGTAAATCCTCCTGGGGACTGTCACAAGTCAATCGAAGTACGTGATTGGGAAAAGCCAACATGGATTAACCAGGGGCAGCAGTAACAATTAGTATTTGCATTGACCTACACAATCATACAGGTCTTTCATTAAAATTCTCATTAGTCTGACATAGTTCCTGCATTCTGTGTGCTCTGTCCTATCTTTGAAATCAATGGGAACCTTGTGCCTTAATCCATGTGGTCTCTCCACTGGGTTGCTTGGCTTCTCTTATCATTGGAATAACTTCTGCTTGCCATTTTTGCTGCTTATGGAACTGCCAACTCTCCTGAATGTTATGTTTTCCTTGGACTTCTTTCATGTAAAATTTTACATGCCAGTTACTTGAGTTTGTAAGAGTCTACTTTCTTGAAGTTCACTGATTTTCTTCTACTATTCTACATCTTTTCCTTGTGGACTGCACCACCTTGTTTACTGGAATTGGACTAAACCAGGTATTTTTAAGTGCCTGCTCACTATCCATGGATTTCCACATCAAATAGTAGATTATTTGAGGGAAAAGGCTTCCATTTCCTGTAAACTGCAACAGCAAAAGAAGAGATCTTCGCAACTGCTTAGACACACTGCAGCTGTACTTTGCAATTCTTGCTCCCATCAAACAGTGGTTCCAAATTTAATTATGTCGTACCTCATGGTTATTGCCTCCAGGCAAACAGAAGTGAAGAATTCTGTCTTTTGCCAGAGAGGAGTTTTACTAAGATGTGCTCAGGTTAAGAAAGTAGGTATGAAAAGAGAAATATGAGAAAACAGAAAAACTGCTGTATAAATAACAGAGAAGTGACAAAGAAATAGAGGCAAAGGTAAGTGCAGCAAAGGAACTGAGAGCAAGAAATCTGAAGTTTGCACAATGTGAAAAGGAAAACTATGAAAAAAAGAAGAAAAGTACATAAGGAATACAACAGAAACAATGAAAGAATCACAGGGCTAACTGACTGTAAATGAAGGCACTGAAAATTAATGTAATACATGTCTGTATGTCTCTTAGAAATTTAATTAGACTGCCAAGTTATATTGGTAAGGAGCTGTGAATTTTACAGGTAGACTTACAGGACATGTGAGTACCTGTAAGTACATACCTGTAAATAAGTAAGTGATGTGTTTGAAGTACTTACATATCATGGAAGTACAACATTACTTTTTAAAGCCATGACCTTTCTGAGCCTCTTTTTTGGCTTTGTTTTCACATGTTACCCAATTAAGCAACTAAAAGTGTATCTTCAGAGCAGTCTTTTAATTACTAACACTTAGTCACTAACCAATCTAAGACAGGAATGTTTGTTGCCAGCTTAGAGTAGCTGGCATGCTTTAGCTTTAGATTTCTTTATTGACACAGTATTTTTTGTTTAGATAATAACATTTAGCTCCACATTTTAAGAAGACAGATAAGGTGCATGTTTCAGCAGCTGTCGGTAGGGGAAAAAAGAATAGTGCTACTCAACTACGTTTCCACAATCTTTGGGAAGTTTTGTGTTGACTATTTTACTGCAAATCATATTCCTATTGTAGTATTTGTTTTACATCATATTTATTATATACTTTTTTGCTATTTTTAGATGTTCAAGAAGAGATTGCCAGAAACCCATCTGCTTCAAATGGTTTGCAGATAATCACCCCGTTGGTAAGTATTTAATTTAAATAAGTTCAGGTTTAATTCCTACAAACTGACCTTGAAGTTTATTTTATAGCAGAAATACCATTTAAAATATTGATATATATCTGTTGAACTGGCTTTCCAGCTTTTCAGATTTCTATTTATGGAAAAAAAATAATTAAAGTACACATATGAACTTTATAGTCCTGTAAACAGGCTTTAACAGTTTATACCAGACTGACTCATCCTCTGGCTTAATTTTCCTTCTGGAATCTGAAGACTGCAAAGTTCAGGAAGATCCAAGAACTTTTAAATAATAGTAATTTAGCAAGGTCCAATTGAATTACATATAGCTCATAATTAATTTGTATTTCTTAATAATATGGGGATGAAAGTAGGAATGATGCATGGTAGTGTGTAAAATAATGAATTCTTACTTTGGCCTGCAGATATGCCATGTTCTATAAGTGATAGGTGTTACCTTTCTTCATTAAGTGTTTGTATTTTGTTTCATGTATTCTAGATCTTATCAGCTTGAAACAAAATAATAATGATACCTAGAATATAAATGACTGAATAGGCAGATGAGCATCCAGTGTACACAGTTTATATGTCAAGTGTTAGTAGGAGTTACTGTTTAGAATTCTGCATTATCAGTCCCCTGCTTTACTATATATTTGTACTGAGGAAAAAAAATTATTACTGTATACTTCAAATTTTGACATACTTTCACACTCTTAATACACTTTACTGGATTAACTGTTTTCAGAAATGTTAGAGAAAATACTCTTTATTCAGAAGGCTTTTGCAACTTTTTGAGACTGGGAAACCCCATAAAGTATCCAGGCTCCTAAGTTCAAGAATGATTTCCTGTTTTTGAAGTAGGACTGTGACAAGACCACAGAGCACATTATTACCTCTCTTCTTGTGAATTTTAGTAGCAGGTGTAACTTGGAACCTGAGCTTCCTCTCTTCTGCCTCCTGTCTTGTCCTGGCCCTTCTTTCCC
>NW_009953505.1:767375-773008 GCF_000747805.2 Chaetura pelagica
TTCCCTACAAGTATATACTTAAGCATCTAAACAGGTGTCCAGGTATAGATTTACATTCAGATCTCAGGCACTGGCTTTGGAATTCTTCTTGATCGTAAGAGGGAACAGCTGTCAAACAAATTCCTAGCTGCAGAAAAAGATGACAGAGATGACAGATTTCTTCAAATCTGCTATTAGAAGCAACGAGATATTAAATTTTTACTTCGCCAAGAGAACAACCTGCTTTCAGCTCTCCTAATTTCAGAGCATTAAAAAAATGTGGATATTCTCTCAGTAATTTGTGTGAATCACATTGTACCCTGTAATACCAGCCTCTAAAACAAGATGAAGGCACAGAGTTGTTTATGTAATGCATAACAGATCACATGATATAATCAAATTAATGTTACACTATACATAATCACATCTCTGTTTATACAGATGTACACCTCATTATTTTCCATTTTATTACAGACTATGCAGCAATGTGTATCCTCCCCTTTGGTGAGCACTACAGTAGCCTCACAGCAGTACCAGAATGCCTCTGCTGGCAATCAATTGCAATTGTACAGGAGATACTGACATCTGCTCCAGGGTATTGCAGCTTTATGTGCTTTATTTGCAATGTGGATACTATTTCACACTATCAAATTAGCAGGAAAATAAAGACTAAAGCAGTAGCTCAAATAATTAATATCAATGGACTGATAAGCATTTTTAGAATAATTAAGTCTATTTTATTAGGCACTGTATAGTAAAATTAAAAGAACTAAAATACTTTATATTTTTAGTGTTTTTATTTGTTGTGTAAATTTCCTGTACCTATAATTATAAAGAAAGGAAAACAAATATTTTACTACTTAGATTAAGTGTAAACTTTCCTTACTTCCTAAGTTTTTTCAGATTCACTAATAGATTCTGTTACAATTGTAAAATATATATTTTAAAAGCTACTTGATTATCAACAAATAATACATGGATTTTCACTTTTTGCCTTTATATTGGTGGCTGTATTACAAATTACTGCAGATTATGTGTTGCCCTTAGGAAGTTGCTACACCTGATGTAGCTCTAAAACTGGGGGTGGTCCCAGCATCATTCTTCTCCTAGCAAATTCTTCTAAAATTCTTCTTCAGTTTGTTGGAGATTCCTGTTCTCCAGATGTTCCCAACAATGTTTATTAACACTTTCATTTAAAGAGCAATTCTTCCTCAGCTCCCCATGTAAAGTACCCCAGGCTGAAACTGTCAGAGTATTAGAAAGAAAAGTGCTTCAGAAGGAAGTGTGATGGCATGTAGATGCACTTTCACTGAAGCAGGTAGGGAAATCTCTCCATGTCAATGCCAGCTTTAGGCTAAAACAATTATTCTAGGAGCACAAAGCCATAAGCACCCAGCCAGCCCATTAGCAGAAGCCAGTTTTGGTTTTCCTGATCGGTTTTACCCTTGTAATCCATATTAAAGAACATCTACATGAAAGGAAACCAAGTGGGAACAACAGGCCTGGAGATGAGGACTCAGTTCCTGTGCTTAAGATACCCAGATGGAGCCAAATGTTAATGTATTCTGCCTGAGGGCATATATAGATTAAGAAGACGTCCAAGTGTCTTTCTGCAGAGCTACAAGCACTTGCAGTTGTCTTTGCAAGTGTTTGTTTTGGAGAGACTGATTGGTTCTGGCAGTCTTGAATTGGCAGATTATGCATAGGTCCCTCCACTTTAAATTCATCTGTAGCATGATGATTAACATGTCAACAGATTTGACTGTTTGGTGATAAACCTGTCTGCTGTTGTCATGTCAGTTCTCGATTAAAGGCCTTTTGTTTGTTAATTAGCAAGATACCTACATCTGTGAAGTTAGTTAATAGCTAAGGAGTGGTACCTTTTTTACGTCCTCTCTTTGCTCTCCCTTTGCCTTTCAGTATAAAGTAGGTAAACATTGAAAATAGAAGAAAAATAAAAAAGCTGTAGAAGGTATATACAATGCACAGAATCTGTCAACACATCTAGGGTGGCAAGTAGCTGCAAGAAGCAATAAATCAATTTATTAAATCTCTGGATTTATAACACCCTATTAGATGCCTGATTTTTCATTTGTACAGTAAGAATCAAGGGGCTAGTCTGGAGACTTAAGCACTGCTCTGTTTCCCCTGGAGATGTGCCTGAACCCCACACACTGGTATTGCTGGTCTTTATTCAACTGTATGGGAGCTTGGGAGAGTTGTATTTCAGGAGTGGGCTCAGGGCTGTACAAGTGCAACCATGGGAACCTGCACCCAGGGGGACAGTGGCATTTCTCTGAACAGAATGCATCCTCCTGAAAGAAGCCATCAAATTATTATTTGGCAAAAGTAGGGTCAAAATGTAGTTATTTCCCATCATGCCATGATCGTCATCTTTGATAAGTGCTGTTATTGCTTAGGAAGGAACCAGCTTGTAAAAAGGAGAGAAGAGTAAAACATTCCCATCCTATCAATGGACCATTTTTCAGGGGACTAGATCTCACGAGGGCAAGCTACATGTGCAGTAAAGTCAGCAACTGCAATTTCACAAAGGTCATTTAGGAAGGTTAATTTTTTCAAAACAATGTTTTGAAGAATGAAATAATGCTACCTTTCTCCTCCAGCTATTGCAGCATCTTCGGAGGAACAACCTCGTAGGCTGAAAGGGGCTGACCTCAATCTGGAGCCTGTTGCGACAAACTGTATTTAAACATCAAAATGTAGAAACATGATGTTTTATGATTGCTGTTGCCATCTCTTCTGACAGTGCTGCCAGAAGTAGGAAGGTACAGCTGCAGTTCACAGGCTTCAAGGGTTCTGATGTATGACTACTTACTGGGTCTTTGGTCCTCAAACACATGTAAAATTCCCAGCAAAGGACATGCATGTGTCCTCAGAGAAAATGAACAAAGGCCTTCTCAGTTTGAACTCCCAATTGGTTTGCACTGAAAAGACTGAGCCCTTGCATCTCTGTTTGTATGCAGCACACTGCCACATTCCAGGATGGCAAGAATTTAATATTTAAATTGCTGGGGAAAGTTTCCCCACAGAGATTATGAGAGGGGAAAGCAAATAATCCAAATACCAGAGGCCATGCATCAAAAGCAGTCTTGCTAGTCAGCAAGCCAGAGCACCAGCTGAACCAGGTTTCTTCTCCTGTTAATCGGTTTAGGTGGCAAAAGCAAAGCCCATGAATCAGCTTCCTCAGCTTCCTCTCTTAATTATTGGGAGAGATTTTTTTTTCAAAAACAAGTGCCTGCATTTACATTTTTAGGAAAGTATTTTCAAACAAGTTCTTTGATTCAGGGCTACAGGCTTCAACTCATAATAATAAACTTGTCTCCTAGATCTCTTTGGCTTTTTTGACGATCCTGAAGTATAGTTTTTGCTTAAGTATCTAAACAAACAGTGTGACTCTCAGGCATCAGGAATGTGCACTCTGGGAGAGTGTGAGTGGACCCAGAGGCAGCTGCTGGATTCTGAGCACTTGTGAAGAGCCAACAAGATCTTTTGTTCCCATGAATTGGTGGTTATTCTTCTGATTGATGTTTCCAGGCTTTTCTGTTCATCACATAGAAATAAAAATATATTTTTTTTAAAAAATAATTAAAAGGCTTAGTTTTATTTTTCAAGTATGAAGAAAAGTAGCTATGATAAAACCAACAAGCTTGGTTCAGACATTAACTCACTAAAATTTGCTTACCTTAGATTTTTTCCAAAAACTCTTCACACTGCCTACCATTTTTGCTGCTTTTTAAAGAAATCAGTCCATATTATTTTTACAATAAACTCTTAGCATCAAAAGAAAACATGAAAAACAGGTTAAATTTACAGTTCCCAGTACAACCCTAAATACAAAACACCCACAAAGCTTTCTTAAATCTGCAACTATGTGCCTGATTTTTCAATTTGACTGAACACCTGTAGGGACAGTCTCAGGTGCAATTTGACCTCAGTGCTTTTCTGGAGAATGACATGCAAATTGTTCCAAAAAATAACCACGTATCCTCGGTACATCCTTTCCCATGTGATGAAGTATAACTTAAGTAAAGGACTAAAGACCAACAGGTCACATGAAGTTGTACTGGGGAGCCAGTGCACAAAATTAATTTTCATTTATAAGATTTAACTTTCATAGTTCAGAAAACCATGTGTGTTCCTCTTCTTGGTAGGAAATTTTCTGCTTTACACTCAGCTTCACTCATAGTCTAATTTGCTACTTGAGCTGAAACACTCCAAATAAATTGGCCCATCAATAAAAAATGGATTTGTAAGAGAAAGTAGTTTTTAATAATATTGTACTTATATTACTTTAGCATAGTATTTTACTGATATTACTGGAATGGCAACCTGATCATGAACACTGTAGAAATCCGAGGCCTGCAAACAAGCAGAAGGGATCCAGGGTTAAATGAAGGCAAGACTTCAGCATGGGATGGCAGCTCTACAACCCCCCTGTGGCAGGACAGGGTGTGTAGTGATGAACTCGTTCCAGCTTTACTCAGGAGAATTTACAATAGGGGTGTAGATAGAGCATTGTCTTCAGCCCATCAGCTAATAAATGGCAGCAACCAGGGAGAATGTCCCAAATGGGTTGCAAACAGCAGTGGAGCATAGCCAGATGAGGGTGTCACTGACAAGCAGCATGGCCAGGAGAAGGCCAGGGTTAGAAGGGGCTGATACTATCACAATCCTAACACCCCATCAAGGGTTTGCAGGGTGTGAAAGCACCCCTGCCAAGGTCCACCTCCTCCTCCATCTCCTGTGCTGCAGATTTCAATGCCAGGAAGAATATTATCTACCTCTACATCTGGGAAGGCACCACAGGTTAATAGTCACCACCCACTCCAGCACCTGCAGCTAGGTTTTAGAGTGGCAGGAGGCAGTGGACCTGAGGTCTCCTGACCAAGGTGACAAGGGTCCCTGCCTGCTGTTGGCATTGCAGGAAGCAGTGACAGGCATGAAGATGCTGTGGAGGTGAGGGATGAGTGAAGCTGCAACCACATGGGGTCTATGCCATGTCCTCAGTGCTGGCTGGGACAGGCAAGGAGATGGGAACTGGTGGAGCTGCAGCTGGAGCTGCCACAGCAGCCCAGGGGTTCTGAACAAGACTCTGATTCTCCATCCTCTTTTGGAGCTTTCTGACAGCCAGAGGCATCAGGCAGCAGTGTCATTGTCAATGCTGGTTGATAAGGTCCTGCTGGTGGTGAGAACTGGTAATGGCAGGGAAAAGGAGGGTTGGGAGAGACTAGAGACCCTCCTTGAGCCACTGTTCCTGGCCAATTTGCTTTTATGGAGAAAAAGTATTTTTCTGGAGCTACCAGATTCACGGGATGAGAACTGCAGCCCTGTGAAGGCCTTTGCAGAACCACTCCTGACAGCTGTAGCTGTTTCAAATGTTTCGAACACTGTGCTCTGCAGCTAAAAGGGGCACAAGTAAACCTTTATGGCAGTGTTTGGGGACAGCCAATGTTGGTGTACAATTGCAGCAGTAAGCACTGCTGTTCCTTCCATACATCCACAGGCTATTAGGACTTGAGGGTACCTCAAAGCATTTGAGACTAAAAGACATCCTTGAAATATGGCTTTACCTGCATTAGGCCAGTATTTCATACACAAGTCTTGAGTTGTGTGGCAGAAGCTGTGGTAAAATT
>NW_009953505.1:773045-776677 GCF_000747805.2 Chaetura pelagica
TCCTGCTGGGGAGGAGAATTGGACTGATGCTGTCAAATTCTGCAGACAAAACAGGAATGACAACACACACTAGAAAAGAAACCAGCAAATATGGGCAGAATTAATGCAGGGAGTGCTATCTAAAACATGGCTGTTGGTGTGTGGGAATAATCAGACTCACTTGTCATCAAATACTCTGAAACACTGAAATCTGCTCCATCAAATAGACAGGAGGTTCCATATCCAATTTTAATTGTGCTCATAAAAATATTCATAATAGTCTGGCTCATAATGATTCCTGCTCTAACACCACTGCTTTTATAAGAGAGAATTCTCCCAGAGTGAATATGACCCCATTAACTAGACATGGTTCCACAATGTTTTTGGAATTGTATTTCAAATAATAGCCACAGGATTCCTTCAATATTGAATATAAATCCCAAGCCAGCAACAATGGTGGCAATGATCCAGGTGACAGAAGTGGCTGTGAGTGACACAAATCTACATATAAAGTATCTATTATTGTATATATTTATTTTTGTGCTTGTTTTGAGAAGGAAGGAATTGTTCAACATTTTTATTTAATCTGTATTCAGTAGTTTTCTCTTTTAGAGTGGAGGAGAAAAAGTAGCAGAAGCAGCAAGGAGAGAGGAGACGAGAGGAGAGGAGAGACAAAAAACACTTTCCTGTTTTTTGTCCAATATTTAATCCTTCCTACTGGTACTGGGATAAGACTGTAAAAGATGCTGATTCTGTTTAAGGTTGTGCCATCATGCACTTAGGTAGAAATACCCATAGGATGGATCATCATCTGTTATTCGATGGTCATTGAAGAGCTGTGCCATTAAACAAACTGAAATTTATGAAAACATTTATTCCTGAAGAAGGAAATGCTCCTGAAATATGCCATATTCAGCAAAGAGTTTTGGTCAAGGAAAAAAAAATCACTAAA
Organism: Chaetura pelagica; assembly: GCF_000747805.2. Taxonomy (NCBI): domain Eukaryota; kingdom Metazoa; phylum Chordata; class Aves; order Apodiformes; family Apodidae; genus Chaetura; species Chaetura pelagica. Next base: position 773,977 of record NW_009953505.1, read on the forward strand.
GTTGAAATATTTCTGTTTTCATTTAAAAGCCTGACTTTTCAGTTCAAGATAAGGTTTTGAGACCACATTTAGCTTATTCAGATAAGTCAAAAGCTATGTGAAACATTTTGTTTCAGGTCCATTTAAATATTTTGGTAATTTCTTGCCAGTGGAAATTATTTGCCCTTCTGATTTCTCAGTTTGGCCATCTAATATAAAGTAAAAACAATTTGCACTATCTATGAAAGAGACCTGAACTCTGTTTTCAGCTGTAGGCCCCAGGTTTGGCACTGGAGAACACAGCCTTCAGAGATCTGCTGGCCAGCCTGCTGGAGTTATTTTCTCTCAGTTACTCACATTGCAACACTGAACTCTGCGTTTTCCAGTCAGCCCATGCCCACAGTCTCCCTTTGGAGAACAGAGCTTTATGGTGGCTTTATGGTTTCAGCTAGCAGGGATATGGGGGAAGGATGAGTATTTCCACGCACCTTTCATTATATTGCTTTTAACAGCAGAAAACTAGGAAAACAGACCTGAGGTTGCTAAGTGTGAACCTCTTTCCCTTCTTCCTGTAGACCTGTCTTACTAGGAACAAAAGGTGACTTGGCTGACCAGAGAGATTGTATTGTATGTCTGGTTTAAGTGTGTGATGACTTACATTTGGTGGAGCTGAAGAGTAAACTTGGGATTTCACGCCCATCTCTGAAGCCAGCAACAAATACAATGTCTTTCCTTTTTTCTTGGATTGTTAGAAAGCTGGCTGAAAATGTGAAAGCAATTATGTCCTTCAGGCCCTTCAGAATTACTGCACCATCCACACTCTGTGATTAAGCCTCTCTCTCTGACTGAGATCATCAGAAGGGATCTGCTTCCTGAAGCACAATATGCTTTAAAGTCTTGTGGGATGGCAGAGGCTTTGCACCCACAGAGCCCCTTTGCAGACACAAATAAACCTTCCCATTCAATGACCTTATTACACATACGGGTGTTTGTTTACTAGAGTGATGGGGATATATAGGGCATATATAAACAAATTCTTAATCCTTAGTAATTAGCACTGCTTCTGAGAGTGACAGACATCATAACTTTTCTTTTGTTTTCAGACTGGAGGATGGGGCACACTACAGTGCATGTGTCTCTGTGGTTGCTACAAAAATACCCCACTGCAAGGGGGGGGATGTGTCTTCCATTGAGGGGGAAGTTGTAGACCAAATATGGTCCAAGCCTGTTTGATAGTTCCCTTGTAAATGAAATGATGACAATCCTCTTGTGACTAGGAAACATTCCAGAGCCTGGGTGTAGGGTTACACAATGGTACAGTGTCTTGCCCCTGATTTATAATTTGAGAAGCAGATTGCGTTCAGACAGAATGTGAGCTGAACAATGAGGTTTCTAGTTCTGATCTCATTAAGAGAGATTTATACCAAGAGGCTATTGTATCTTGTTCTTTGGGTTTGCCATGCCAGCAACATTCATAAAGTTATTTAAAAAAAGAATGCTTCTGTCACACACTTAGGTCAGAAAGTTCTCAGGAAAATATCTAGTCAAATATAGAGCAGTCTCAATCTGCACTTACTATGGCTTATATTTCTGGCCTTAATAAGTCTCAGAATGATTACTGGATCAAACGTCACACTCAAGCTTATTACATGTAAATATTTGTGGAGACATGGATTAAAATGCCTTTTCACATATTTATGTTTGTTCACAGTTGAGTCACTCTAAGATAGCTTATTATTTGCAAATCATACATAATCACCAAAAGAATGTTCTTCCAGTGCAGAAGAACCATTAGTAGGTGGAATAACAATAATATCCTGTAGAGCTACTTTCCCTCCTGCCACCTCTAGAGCCTCTGCGCTAAATGAAAGGTCATAAAGACATGGCCTGGAACCTGCTCTTCCTTAAGAGCTGAGTAGTCATCGTGCACAGAGAAGAGGATGCATAGCACATTAATTAATGTTTCAATATGCTGCCAAGCAATTTGGCCTGACCACCAGTAAAAAGAAAATGTAGATCCTTTCCCAATCTCACTGTGCTAGAGAACAGGCTGGCCCAGCAGCATGTGCTGCCAGTGCAGCTCGGGAGCCTGCAGTCCAATTCTGCAGCCTCAGCAGGGGGGCTGTCTCGGAGTGTCACAGCAAGGATGAAGTCACACAGAGCACAGCAAAATCCAGCACGGCTCTTTGGAGATTAAAGGACAGTGTATCTGGAATACAGGAGGCATCTGGCTTCAAAGTAACTAAGTGCCACCCATCTGTCATCACCACTTTTTCATACTCCTGTGAAACATGGAGAGTTTATCATTACCAAGGCGTGTGATTTCCCAGTTCCACCTGCACTGACTTTTATGCTGCTGCTGGTATAAATAAGCACACAGTGCAATTAGTCTATTATTCACAGTCCTGTCACATATTGAGTGCTGTAGTAGCACTCCTGTAAGCTATGTTCTCCCAAACAGCTGATGCACATGTCAGATGAGAGGCCACTCGAACCCAAACTCAATGGCCAGTTTGCATTTACTGAACAGCTGAGAATAGGTGGGGAGACAGGGCAGCAGAAACACGTCAGGCTAATCTTCAGATGGCAGCCAGATCCTCATCATGGAAAACTGCTGCTAAATAGCTTCTACTGTTGCAAAGAACATGGATCAGCCACATCACACGTAGAACGAAAGAGTGACACTCTGCAGTGCAGGGGCATGGGGGAAAGTGGTGTTGTG
>NW_009953505.1:776714-797317 GCF_000747805.2 Chaetura pelagica
TTCCCAGTAAAGGTACAACAGCTGAGTCTTTGCATGTTGAATTAGCTGCAGAGATCAACCTTCCATCCTGTTGTGGGACTGTAGCTAGATCTTCCTTTTGGTCTCCTCTGCCTGAGCTGCTAGTAGAGATGAAAAGAAACAATGCAACATCCTTCCAGGCAGGTCCTGGCCTCACTGCTATAGAAGAGTTGCAGAGTGTTTTTAACCTTCGTTTTGTAAACAGGTTTTGAAATGGACTCAAGTTATCTCAGCTTTGTGTCATGTACTTTGCTCTGTGGTGAGTCTGGAGAAATAGGAATATCTTGCTCACTTTTTCTGTGCTATTCCTTGTTTTGCAAAGAAAAGTTCAGACAGTGCTGCAATAGCAGCTTTTCTATCTTGCTAATGGCTGGTCACTGAATGCCAAACAGCCCAAATATGGAATAATTAGGATAGTAATGGCTGACATTTCCTAGGCAATGTAAATGATAAGCTTTAACTAACTTTGGCAGTCTTCTGCTTAATCCATACCTTTTTTCCTTTGGCTGACCACTTGGTGTCAAGTTACAAAAATGCAAACTTCCCCCCCCCCCCAATGTATTAACTATTCTTTAACTCCCACAATAGCCACACTTGCCTTAAATCTCATTTTTCGTCAAGGAAGTTTTCCTTTAGAAATTTCCTATCCAAGTGCAATTGATTTCTAGCATTTTACACTGCCTTTAGTATGAAGACAATCCAAAGAGTTTCTTCAGCTACTAAAGCTCTGTCAAAATGCAATGATCTGGCAAGGCAATGACCAAAGCAATGAACCTTATGTTAAATCTTTGTACCAAAAAAAAATTTTTTTTTTTTTTTTCTGTGTTTCTCTTCTTGGAAAGCTCTTAGTGCCATTCACCCCTTCCTACTGCAGTACTTGCAGCAGGATCATCCAGCCCCCCCTCTGAAAACTGTACTTTTCATGTGTCTGAGGACCTAGCTCCAGAGTGGGAGAAGCAGAACTGAGTGTATGCAGGAGGATGCTCTGAAAAAGCTTCTGGCGTCAGCTTTGGAATCAAGCTCCTCAATCTATTTTCTTAAATTGCATTTTGTACTCACACACTCAATCAAAATGATAAGAGCCATGTTATTAGGTACATACTCTTTGATTTTGAATAAGATAAACTTGACAGAAAGGCTCCTGTTGGTAGGTGCAAATCATTTTCATAGAATCATAAAATCATAGAATCTTCTGAATTGGAAGGGACCCATCAGGATCATCAAGTCCAACCCCTGTCTCTGTGTAGGGCACCCCAAGAATCACACCATGTGCCTGAGAGCATCATCCAAACACTTTTTGAACTCAGGCAGGCTTGGTGCTGTGACCTCTTCCCTGGGGAGCTTGTTCCAGTGCTCAACCACCTCTGGGTGAAAACCTTTTAATGATATCCAGCCTAAACTTCCTCTGATTCAGCTTCCTGCCTAGGACTGATGCCCAGATAGCCTCTTAACCCAAGGTAGTACCATTCCTGTGCATGGCCAGGAACAGAACTTGGGTTATGGATTAGTTACTTTGTCCTGGTCTTTTTTATCCACTTAGATATGTGCACATAATTCTGAATCTTCCCAGATGTTAATATATTTCAGAGAACTAAATAACTACTCCTGGCATCTACTAATTCTAATATATAAATATATATATACCAATAGTCATAGCAAGATTACATCCTATTCTAATAAAGATTCCTGAGTCTTTCTTTGTTCTAGTCCAACCACATGGTCCAATTTCAGTGCATTTGAACCCCTATAAGGCCCCCTGGTCCCAAGCTCTGACAGCCTATGTTAGAATCATAGAATCATTTAGGTTGGAAAAGACTCTTAAGACCATTGAGTCCAGCCATAGCCCAATGTTGAGCCACTTAGGAAGTCACAGACCTCATTTGTTCATCCTCTCTGTCTCTGGAGATTTGCATCCCCATGGGCTCAGCTCCACTTCACAGCCCAGAACATCTTAGTTAAGGGCTGGGGTTGGGGCCTGGGATGCCTCAAGGCTCTGACTCACAAGCCTCCTCATGGATAGCACAGGAAGTAAAGCACCTTAGTGCTGTTTGCCAGTCCTCAAGTACTGTTAGACAGGGGACATTGAAAGAGGAAGTAATTGGATAAAAAAAGTACATACTTGCAACAGTGAGAGCCCCAGGATGTTCATAATACCCACCCACAGTCCCCTCTTTTCAAGGACCTGGTCGATGCTTTATGCTCTTTCTGGCCATCAGTACGACAGGACAGGAGAGGTGATGGATCTGTAATAAACAGTGCACTGAGTCCATGTCCAACAAGGAAACTGCACCTGGTGCTGCTTCTCAAGACAATAGCTACACAGATACAGAGAAGGTGGCTACACAGATTAATATCTTGAGGATTTCTGATTGCAGCTGAAATAAGTAAAATAATCTTGTTTTCAGTTTAGGCCCACTCTTTTTATATAACTATATATATATTTTTTTCTATGTTGCTGTCTTTCAATTCATTGCCAGATCAATACTTAAGGAGAATGATTGCAGGGCCAGAGGCAGAGACTTCGGGATCAAAGCTTTGGCAGCCAGAGAAGGAGAAGAGATAAGGAGGAGGAGTTGAAAACTGAGCTAACTATGGGCAGCACCCTTCCCAGGAGACCCTGCAGCAAGGTGCAGAGCTTTCTGAAAGCACACATGGTAATTTCAATAGACCAGATTTCCTGAACTGCCTCCAGCACAGCCATGCTCTAAATGTACCACTTTATTCACCATGTAAGGTCAATCGCAACTGTCCCTCAGGCATATTAGTTGGACAGAGCTTATTGCCCCTAGCTTTAAGGTACTTTTTATTGCCATTTATGATGAGACTCAGTCTTATCTTTTTCACCTCACTCCTGAAAATGCTATGGGGTACATTCTGTTTGAGAGATTCTGTACCTGGTTTTGTGTTAGAGCAACCTATATGATGAGAACACCATCAGGGCAGACTTCTTGTTTTGAGAGTTGAAGTTGCTCAGTTGTGTTTCTGAACTTGTTCTGTGAGTGGCTCATCTCCATTCTTCATCCAATACAAAAGAAACATTGAGACCAATTCTAAGTTGTTCTGCATCTGCCATTAATGGAAGAACAGAGACCCCACAGAGAAGAAAACTCCATACTGTCAACCCCACATGAGAACAGCATGAAGGAAGGCCAGTATCATCTGTCTGAAGAATGTGTCAAGGGTCTATTTTCTAAGGTCCTATCAGCTGGGCTAAGTTATTCCAATAAAAGCAGAAATAGGAGTATTTCACTTCTCATTTCAAGTGGCCTTTTTTTGCTCATAGCATTTATACAAACAAGCTGCTCCAGGAAAGCACAGGAGTTCCTTATTGATCATATCAAGGATTTTTAAGTGAAACTGTATACAGGACAAGATCTCTTGATTAGAAGTTTAGATGAAGGAGATTACTGGGAGACACTAAATCCAAATGTAATTGTTCAGTATGATTATATTCTAGAATGAATCAGGCATAGCAGAGCAGATGCCGTTTCAGGAGCTGAGTCATAACTCAGCACACTGATAGCTCATACTCTGTTAAGAGAGTTTCAAAATTTTGGGGATCTACACCATAGGGAGAAGGAGAATTATAAAAGATATTTTGCAATATTTTTATCTTACTATATAAAAATACATGCAAAAATTATTCTAGTATATATACTATATTGTATACATACTTTATTTTATGTTGCCAAAAGTGTCATGACATACTTATTTTTATATTGGTGTCTCCTTCAAAATGAGAAGCCAAGAAAAAGCTTGAGTTGTGTGCCTTGATGCATTGAGTTAGGAATACAGAAGATAAAAGAGGAGATTACTTTTCTTTTAAATGTAACAGTTCTTAAAAATCATACAGATTTTGCCTGTCTGCCTGGGTCAAAACTCTCCTTCAGTGATAGACAGGTGCCAGCCTTGTTACCCTTCCCCTTAGGGCTGACTACAGACACAGAACTTTGGTACAGCATTTACAGCCCTGAACAGTCCTATCAATGTATCTTGGCCTTGCATGCAAAATCTGGCCCATAATTAATACAGCAATTTAAGGTCCTTCTGATACTATTAAATGCAAGATACATAAAACCCAGGGAGTCTAAAAGCTACTCAAATTTTTGGGTTTTGGTGTTTGTTTTGTTAATTTTTTTCTGGGGAAGAGAAAAACTGAAGGGTTAAGGAAGATGGAGTTTTGAACACATTTTAAAAAGTGGGACTACTAGAGTTCACATCCCTGCCTGTTCCTCAGATCTCTTGTTCTTAATAAGACAGCACTCACACATTAGTGTGTGGGGTATCAGGTGGCCCTTTTGTGCTTATTCATTTCCTATAAAGAACAGAACTACCATGGCTGTTTATGTTTCCTTTGGCAGCTGGGTAGCCAGAAGTTTAGCATGCCATAAATCTGCAGCTGTAGCAAAGCCCAAGTCCCACCAGGTCCATGGCTGCTGGCTTCTGTGTGCTGAGGAGGGCCCTCAAGCTGTCCCCCTGGGCCACCACGTCTGTCACTCACATCCCACTGAGGTCTCTGCCTCTACACCATGGGGGACTGGCTGTAAGCCAAAGTTACCTTTTGGTGGCCTGCTGCAGCTGTGTATGGATTTATTCAGGAAGTTCAAAGAAAATGTTAAAAAAATGTTGCAGTACCATTATTTGGGTACTGTACATTGTACAATGGGCCCTCTGTTTAATATCTTTGTAAATGACCTGGATATTGGGAGCACCCTGAGGAAGTTTGCTGATGACACCAAGATGAGTGAAGAGGCTGACACTCCAGAAGGGAGGGCCACCCTCCAGGATGACATAGACAGGCTGGACAAGCGGGTTAGCAGGAATCTTATGAAGTTCAACAGGAAGCAGTGTAAGGTCTTGCACCTGGGAACACAGAACCCAGGAGTGCAGTTCAGACTGGGATCCACCTGGCTGAAGAGCAGCCCTGTGGGAAGGGAGCTGGGAGTTTTGGTGGATAAAAGGCTCAACAGGAGTGAACAGTGTGCTGCAGGGGGAAAGAAAGCCAACAGGATGCTGGGCTGCATCAACAGGGCATCACCAACAGAGATAAAGAAGTCATCATCCTGCTCTACTCAGTGCTTGTCAGACCACACCTGGAGTATTGCTTTCAGTTCTGGTCCCTGCTCTACAAAAAGGGTGCAGACAGGCTGGAGAGGGTCCAGAGAAGGGCCACAAGGATGATCAGAGGACTGAAGGACCTGACATATGAGGAGAGGCTGAGAAAACCAGGTTTGTTCAGTCTGGAGAGAAGAAGGCTTCAGGGACACTTCATTACCATGTTCCAGTATTTAAAGGGTGGCTCTCAAGAAGATGGAGACTCCCTATTTACAAGGAGTCACATGGAAAAGACATGGAGTAATGGGCACAAGTTTCTCCTGGGGAGATTCCAATTGGACACAAGAGGTAAATTTTTCACCATGAGGACAATCAGACATTGAAATAGTCTCTCAAGGCTAGTGTTAGACTCCGTTTTAAGACTCCACTTGACAGGGTGCTGAGCCATTTCTTTTAAACTATAGTAGTACCTAGAAAGGTTGGACCAGATGATCCTTGAGGTGCCTTCCAACCTGGTATTCTGTGATTCTATGATTATGTTATTATAGACTGAGGAATTAGAAGTTTCGTATGTCTCCTGTAGAAGTGTAGAAATGATGTGTGTGATAATTGCCATGTGCTTTTTTAGTAACAACAGGAGAGAAATAGACAATTTTAAGGTACAATTCATCTGTCCCTGAGATATATAACTAAGACAGGTTCAGTTGAATCAGTCCCTAAAAGTGCCCATTGGTCTCTAGAGACTTGGAAGACAGCTTAGAGACTAGCTCAAACATAAACACTGTGTAGAAGATAGATTATATGTATGCTGTTGTAGACAGACCTAGAAGAGGTCTGCTGCCTTCTATTCTTCAGTTTTTCTCTTGGCATACTGGTGGGGTTTTTTAAAACTAGATCTCAAACTAGGATTACCAAAGGTAGCTGCAAAAGGAGGTATAATATGAGAACTTGATCACCAACACACCTTGTGGCACATTGTGGTCAAACTGGTCTTGTCTCTACATCAACGATACAGCTTTGTTCATTTGCAGTCATTTCTTCTTTATTCAAGTAAATGAAGAGTTGGGATTCCACAAGGATATGAAAAAAGAAAAATAAAATATGCTTCCAAACCTAAATTGAGAACCTTTGAAATTGCTGCATCCCAGCACATCTGGTGCAACTGGTACACTGAGTATACAGAAGCTAAACTGACTCCGCATAGATCAGTTTGGTTATACCTCTGAAAATGGTCCATAGCAAACTCTTTAGCTCCAAAAGCAAATGGCATGCTACAGCTTGCAACCACACAGTTAAGCTCTCTTTCCACCTAGAGGAGGTGGCTTTGCTCACATTGCACAAGCGGGTTAGCAGGAATCTTATGAAGTTCAACAGGAAGCAGTGTAAGGTCTTGCACCTGGGAACACAGAACCCAGGAGTGCAGTTCAGACTGGGATCCACCTGGCTGAAGAGCAGCCCTGTGGGAAGGGAGCTGGGAGTTTTGGTGGATAAAAGGCTCAACAGGAGTGAACAGTGTGCTGCAGGGGGAAAGAAAGCCAACAGGATGCTGGGCTGCATCAACAGGGCATCACCAACAGAGATAAAGAAGTCATCATCCTGCTCTACTCAGTGCTTGTCAGACCACACCTGGAGTATTGCTTTCAGTTCTGGTCCCTGCTCTACAAAAAGGGTGCAGACAGGCTGGAGAGGGTCCAGAGAAGGGCCACAAGGATGATCAGAGGACTGAAGGACCTGACATATGAGGAGAGGCTGAGAAAACCAGGTTTGTTCAGTCTGGAGAGAAGAAGGCTTCAGGGACACTTCATTACCATGTTCCAGTATTTAAAGGGTGGCTCTCAAGAAGATGGAGACTCCCTATTTACAAGGAGTCACATGGAAAAGACATGGAGTAATGGGCACAAGTTTCTCCTGGGGAGATTCCAATTGGACACAAGAGGTAAATTTTTCACCATGAGGACAATCAGACATTGAAATAGTCTCTCAAGGCTAGTGTTAGACTCCGTTTTAAGACTCCACTTGACAGGGTGCTGAGCCATTTCTTTTAAACTATAGTAGTACCTAGAAAGGTTGGACCAGATGATCCTTGAGGTGCCTTCCAACCTGGTATTCTGTGATTCTATGATTATGTTATTATAGACTGAGGAATTAGAAGTTTCGTATGTCTCCTGTAGAAGTGTAGAAATGATGTGTGTGATAATTGCCATGTGCTTTTTTAGTAACAACAGGAGAGAAATAGACAATTTTAAGGTACAATTCATCTGTCCCTGAGATATATAACTAAGACAGGTTCAGTTGAATCAGTCCCTAAAAGTGCCCATTGGTCTCTAGAGACTTGGAAGACAGCTTAGAGACTAGCTCAAACATAAACACTGTGTAGAAGATAGATTATATGTATGCTGTTGTAGACAGACCTAGAAGAGGTCTGCTGCCTTCTATTCTTTAGTTTTTCTCTTGGCATACTGGTGGGGTTTTTTAAAACTAGATCTCAAACTAGGATTACCAAAGGTAGCTGCAAAAGGAGGTATAATATGAGAACTTGATCACCAACACACCTTGTGGCACATTGTGGTCAAACTGGTCTTGTCTCTACATCAACGATACAGCTTTGTTCATTTGCAGTCATTTCTTCTTTATTCAAGTAAATGAAGAGTTGGGATTCCACAAGGATATGAAAAAAGAAAAATAAAATATGCTTCCAAACCTAAATTGAGAACCTTTGAAATTGCTGCATCCCAGCACATCTGGTGCAACTGGTACACTGAGTATACAGAAGCTAAACTGACTCCGCATAGATCAGTTTGGTTATACCTCTGAAAATGGTCCATAGCAAACTCTTTAGCTCCAAAAGCAAATGGCATGCTACAGCTTGCAACCACACAGTTAAGCTCTCTTTCCACCTAGAGGAGGTGGCTTTGCTCACATTGCATTTGGAAAGAATCCAAGGGCTGTGGCAGGCCCAGAGCTGGGCTTGGACATCATCTGGGAAATTGCTGGCTGGCACAGATCATACCAGGCCAGGGATTGTGACACCAGTTAAACTGCATAGAGCATTAACAGGTCAGTGCCTAAACCCCATCCCCTGTATTACTACACGTTCCCAGTGAAGCTGTACATGTGGATTAAGAATCTAATAAAATCTATTGTCTCAGACATACTGCTGTGTGAATGTGGGTTACAGTTCCCATCAGGCAGCCAGGTCATACCTCTCTGGCATAGGACATGGTTTAAAGTCAACAAAGATAATCTTGCCATCAATATTGGACATCTGGATGTATTTTCAATATCATATCATGTTGTGGGTGTATGAAGGGAAAACAATGTATTGCAGTAGCTCAATATTCAACTGGAGTGGAGTTTTTCTTGTCTCTAGACTATCTTTCAAGGCAGAGTTTTCAATAATTTTCCCAATCCTGTCTGACTAACTCTGCTATAAGCCTTTGAGTTACCCTAGACGGAATATTTAACACCTAGGAGAAATGCTATTTTAATGCTATTTAGTAAACAAAAACTACATCTATACTGCCTTGGTGTATGCTAGAGTTCTGTGCCCAAGTCTTATTACTTCCTTACTTCCATGCTGTCTAAGTGTTAGTTCACTCTCAAGCTCCATTCCAGAGAAAGCTCAATTTTTTCTGAGCTGGGAAGAACTAGGAAGAGACTAAGAGATGGTGTGTGCCAGTGTCCTACCCCCACACTGCATGAAGATACCGTACAAGTGTGACTCATGTTGGATTTGGCTTCTCCCAAACTAACCAGTATTTCAGCAGGCCTCTCAATGCCCTCATGTCCTGAGCCACCCGGGGTGTTACACAATAAAAATATATATCTGGCAGCCTGTGAAACAGCTTCCCAACAGCAGCCCAGGGCAGCATCTTAAAAGAAGAAAAAAAAAGAAGAAAATCAGTGGCTCCATTGTCAGGAAGATTTCTTTGCAGCAATTTAAAATGACACTGAGCACCATAGCACAAGCTGGAGAGAAATGCCAGTTCTATTTCATATATCTATCTGCATATCTACGCATATTAATTTTGTCTCCCATATGTATGTGTGACTGTGTGTACATACATGCTGAAGGGCTAACCAGGCCTTGGGTGCAGGCAAGCAGAGCTGCCTAGTTTACACTAAGATACGTGTGGTCCTTGTAAATAATGGAATCACAGAATGGTTTGAGTTGGAAGGGACCTTAAAGATCATCTAGTTCCAACCCCCCTGCATGGGCAGGGACACCTCCCACTAGATCAGGTTGCTCAGAGCCCCATCCAGCCTGGCCTTGAACACTCCCAGGGACTGGGCTTCCAGGACTTCCCTGGGCAACCCGTTCCAGTGGCAGAGCAGCTTGCTCCTGTCCAGTGCAGCATGACTGCTGTGACAATGATCAAGTAGGTCTCTGTTTTGTGTCTCCAGACATGAATATTCCTGACAACTCCAGGGAGGAGCCCTCTTCCTAAGCTGTGACACCTACCCCTGCAGACTCACACATGTAATGGATTCATCGTCACTGCTGCTCTGGTCACTTGTTTTTAAGTTTTCAAAACAACTGTTTTTTTTTCTGTAGAACAGATCTATACTGCTAAATCAAAGAGGATCTTTTATGAGCTCAGGCATTCACACTTATTGTCACACTGCTTAATCTTTAGTGCTGTCTTTGACTCTGTTTCAGGTCACTTCAGTTGTCACTAAGAGAAATCAGCTGTGATGGGAGGTGACCCTGTGGAGTATGGACACAAGCCAGTCAGAGCTATTCAGCCCCAAGGCTTGAATCAACTCAGCAGTATAAACACAGCCAAACAGTCTGTATGTTCAGTGAGATGAAAAGGAGCTAACCACTCTGATTCCATTTAATGCCAATTTAGGGCTCTTAACACTGTCTTTCCCACAAATCAAGCTGTTGTATTGTCTAGTTAAGGGCTTTTCTGGGATGACAGGATGAGAGTTTGAAATCTGTCTGTTCCAATAACAGAAACTGCAAGAAGTGTTCAGGTTTACTATCAGTGCTTCACTAGGATGTAGTCAACATGTTGATTTTGGTAAAATAGAAGTCTGGAATAAGGAAGACATTCAAAATAAACAGGATCCTAGGAAGGGCATTCACTTTATTTTTGTGTTTATTTTTCCCCAGAAGAGAAGAGATAGAGCTTGCCAACCTTTAAAGTTGCTTACTAATTGCATAATGAATGGGGCTAAGTCGACTCTGACTATCTTTTCAGTTTCCTTAGGGAACTAGATGCCAATATGGTAGAAGTTTTCTTGCTAACATCTAAATGCTTCTACGCAGGTGCCACCTTACACATCTAACATGACTTTCAGTGCTTTCAATTTAATAAAATTTATCTTCTAACCAGATTATTTGCCAAAATTACAGTTCACAGGACACTTGGCATAACTGATCTCATTTATGACAATAAATCATTTATTGAATATTCTGCTGTTCCCTTAGTAACTCTCAGTATGTTTTCTAAGTCTAACTTTGTAAAGCATGTTCCTTAAAATTATGTATAGAAAACCTAGTTATGTATTACAATTGAAAATCTAGTTATCTACCCAGAGTAGTATGTTTGTAACTCAAAATATTAACCTATGAATAATATGTATGACTCCAGTACTTCTGCCGGTGAATTAAAAGCCAGAACTCAATAACTAGTGGAAATAGCATCTGAAACATTGTCAGGGACCTAAAATGGAAAAAAGCAATGGCTGGCAAAGAACAGAAAAAAAAACTAACAAACAACAACACAACCAAAACCAATAAAAAAACCACAGCAGCAAAGCTCTTTTATGAGTTAACTAAATTTTACATTTCAAGAAAAGGGAGGGAGGGAGCAAGGGAGCTAAGGGGAGAAAGAAAGAGGGACAGAAAGAAAGGGAGAGAAACCTCTGTTAAAGCAGTATTTTTGGAATTCTTTGTATCTCTTTGTGCTTGTGGAATAAGGAAATGCTTGCAAGCTCTCTAGAAAATTATATAATATTTCATGAAATGTACGGAGATCTCCAAATAGAATTATAGAGCACCAGACTGGGTACCATTCCAAATGCATTAAAAATATGTTTTTGTAAGCTCTGCAGGAAGTTGTAGGTTTATTAAGAGCACCTCATCCTTCCCCTACCTGTGTCTTCGGTACAGGCATGAAAACCCTTCCCACTCCTCCTTCAGATTACAAACTCTTTTATTGTATGCACATGTCTGGCACAACTAGTCTATATTTTGGCAAAGTTCTCTTGGTCTATTGTTATATAAATAATTTCTCTAAATGTTGCTTCCCTGATCTATTTTTTTTTCCTAAGAGGGTTGTAATACCCAAACATTTACAGCTCTAGTCTAAATATTCCTCAGCTGAACTACAGCATAACTAGGAAGCCAACTGCAACTTTAGAGAAAATTGCAATGATCCCATTGTTCCCTCTAGGAGCCAGACTGGGAACTGTAAATCATCTATCCTTCAGAAGAAAAAGACCTCACATCCTTCTGGCAGGACTTCTGATTTTGAAGTCTGTAAGTTGAAACCTTTAGCAACGACTTCTTAGCTCAAGCTCTAGCAAGGACAAATTTCATTTAGACATTGAAATGTGTAAAGTATTGAAACCAAAAGTAAAATGTTGCCATTTCTCTTTCAGACTTGTTGCTAAGGAGTAAAAGCAGATAATTAATTCTTCATCGTTTCAGCTGAACAGGAAGGACGATCCAGTCTCTTTCACAGGGGATGGAACTGATTGGTTTCAAACAATTTTTCAATCAACTGTGACTCAGTTTGGCATCTTCTTTTTCCAAGTAGAAGTTATATATTTTCAGAAACACTTGCATATCATTTTATGAAAATGATACTGTGCTGAATAGCAGACAAGTGAGATTTTCCTGGCCCCATATCTTTGAATGAGTTTGTCATTTCCTCATTGGGACATTTTTGCTTTAGTAACTGAGCCATATGCACTCACTTGGAAGGCCAAGAGGAAGCTCATCTCTTTTATGCTGGTACTTTCAGAAAGGAGTTAAAGGGAAGATGGGATGTGTTGCTGATTTTTTAAGTACACAAATGATTTGTAAAACCCAAGGACTGAAAGGAGATGGAAACACCTGATGGTGGAACACCTCTTCCCTGGTATAGGGACAGATTCTAGCAGAATTTTTTGCACTTGCAAAGTATGCTATCCTGCTATTCTTACTGTGGATCTGCAGCAGCCATTTTGTTCCATTGTTTTGCAGGTGCAAATTTATTCTCATTAGATAAATTACAAAAGCAAATTAGTGTACCTATCTTATCTATTGGCATCTGTAGACAAAGTGGTGAGATCTCTCAGTTGGTTTCCTACCAGAGGATATGCACAAAATTTAGGCCACACATTTCATACCAATAAACAAGAGCTCCACATTCTCCTTGCAGTCTTGGACCTGTAACTGGGGAGAGGAATTGCTTCCTTCAACATGGATTCTGAGGCATACTACTGTTAGGAGACAGTATTTAACACTGCACAGCAAATCACACAGCAGCTCAGAATAGAAAACAGAGAAGAAAAACACCAACTGATCCAGGAGGAGGAGTTTTGCAAAGATAACATAGCAATCACATTCTCTGATAAGTTATTTATTCTGTTGTGTAACTGGAGGTTTTGGATAAGCAGGTTTTCATTAGATAATCTCATTTTGTATGAATCAAAAACAACTTCATCAAAACTCATGCTGAATTCTGAATAAAACCCCTCCTAGTTTCCCGCCACTGAGAAAACACTGCTTGGTAGGACAAGCAGGAGCTTGGTCTTCCCTGGCCTGTGACAGCTCTATCATGCAGATAGATCTGGATTTCTAGACTCTGTTGTTCCCAGAGACTAAAATTTCTGATTAATAAGGGCTTCACCCTGGCACTGAGGATGAAGCCCAGATAATTGGTGACCTTCATCATAAGCTGAGGAATCCAAGTTTTAGACTTTCAGCTCTGTCCTGGGAAACTCCATGGGGAAATCCTATAGACTTCTCCAAAAAGCCCCATGCTTGCCAACAGGTGAGAATAAACCCCAAAATTCCTGGAACTCAAAACAAAATAGTTACCTCTTTACAAACCTATGTCCTGTAAATGCCAAGGTTATGTTTAAACTAGGTGATGGTTTTGTTTTGACAACACCAGTGTTTCCTAAATTGACCCTATAGTTTTTTTACTTCATACTATGCTGCCTTAATGCACCCAAAACAGGTATCCTGGAAAGGCCACCCTCACTCTTCAATCAGTCCTGATTGCTGTAGACTGTTTCTTAGGCTGAGTAGAAGAACACAAACCTTTTGCTTCAGACATTTACATGGATTCCAATCCGCTTCCAAGTATGTATTATCCCTAGGTCCCTGGACATGTTTATCTGTCCTAGAGTTGAATTTGCAGAGGTGAACAAGGACAGTCATAGCACCTGATGCTTAGAAAGGAACCCATGAGCATCAGCTCTCCATCAGAATCTTAATCTCACTTTGAGCAAGTCAAATTCCATGGAACATCTCTCTTACTTTGTCTTTTCCATGGCAGGAGACACTGGCATTACCTCTAGAAAGAAATGTCTCAGCTCATAGTCTTAGATAAGTTGCTGTGGAAGCCGTAATTGTGGAAGAAAACAGCAGAACAAAAACAATGCCACAAAAACCCCCATTTCTTGGTAATTTCTTTATATCTGTGGGCAAGCCTACAATGACCTTAAGCTTGACTTTGTGGAACATCTGCCCTACACCTAAACAGCATCAGGAAGAAAAGTGTAGACTTTCCTCTTTTATGTGACTTCCCAAACCCAATTCAGTAAGTATTCCCAGAGCTGTCCTGGTAGACAGAATCCTGCACAAAACAAGAGAGTCAGTGGCTGTTGCACTGATGCTTTCATCTGTGTGGGTAAAGCTGGATTTTACCCATAGGGGAAATGTTCATTCCTGTACCACCTTTTATAACTTGCAGATCAGAGGGCAGTATGGGACAGACTTCCCTCAGTCTTGCTGTTGAAACTCTCTCTTTTTGTGTAGAAGTGTAACGCTTGCTGGGCTGAAGAGCATAAAAATGACAACAGAACTAGTGGCCAGAGTATTCAGCTGAAATAAAGCAGGTGTCAATCCAAGGTCCACCTCATTTTTCATAATTCATATGAAACTTCTTCTTTTGTCAGATACTGTTTCCTGTTGACAAGCTTAGGCATCTTTTTGCTCAGAGTAAGGCTTTTGGGGAGGATCTCTGTAACTATTCACATTTCTAAGTAGCAGCCCGAACATGAAACTAAGAGTGTGTATCTTGATGGGCATATCAGCCCAACGCTACCTTGTACAGCTAGTGGTAAATTACTTGGTTAAATTGCAGTAGAAACTTTGTGGTCACATTGGGAACTAACTACTGTTCTCCAAAGTCCAAAGGAAAAAATTTAAAAGTGGAAGTGAAGCCCATCTTTTCCTCCCCTTTCTAGGAAAAACAGAATAGACTAGGTTTCCTCACACAACTTAAAACTATAGCAAGAAAAAGTTTGCATAGGAACTCAGACTAGATAGTTTTAAATAAACCCCCAAACATAAGGTGTTTTATAAAGGTAAAAGAACAAGTATTACACTTCAGCAAAGATGTAATCATTTCAGTAAACAATTTGGAAAACAGAGCAATTTCCCCACCCTCCTGGAGTGGTTTGGGGTTTTGATTGTCAGGCTCTCAGATGGCCTGGGTTAAGATTCATGATTATGCAGTGAAGGATGCCTGCCCAGCTGAACAGAAGACAACATTTGTCTACCTTATTTTATAACACTTCATAAACTTGGGTTAAAGAGTATAAACAGCAGACAAAGGAAACTGGGTTTTGCAATAAGAGCTATTTTTATGAAAGTAAGTCGCATGACCTCTAACCCAGCTTTTAAGAGTGCAACAGAACTTGCTTTGCCTGCCAGCCCTGAAAAAAAAAGACTGAATTTAATGTCAAAGACAGAGGCCTTGTTAGGCAACAGTGCTACATTCCTAATCTTACATGTTTATAGCCTCCCCCCTGCCTCAACCCCACCCTCATGATGAGAAAAAAATGCAGTTGGGCTTAACCCTTCATACCCTTTGACTTTCAGAGCAGCTGAGGTGCCCTGATTTTTCCCTAGGTAATGTGTATTGAGGGGTATCTTGCAGACGTGGGACATGTGCATAAACACTCGGCTCACATGCACTGTAGGAGAGAAATCAAGGTCTCTGTGCGTCCTAAGTATCCAAATTTCAAATCATTCATGTCAAGCCACATTGAGATTTGTCACAGATGTATCCTTCTTAGTGTAAAATCAATACTTTAGGCAAGTCTTTTCTTTCTGCTTGCTCATTTCAACATGTATACATTTTTCCAAAAACACCCCAACAGGTTTTTTGGTAAATATATCCTGTTGGAGAGTCACACTCCATTTTCTTTTGAAATTAATCTTCTGAATTTTTTTCCCCATGGAGACCTTTTATAAACTCTTCAAACACATTATCACCCCCTGTAAAGCCCTCAGTACTGTCAGAATTTTGTATTTGATAACCCCAAAATGGTAACCCTATAAAATCCCATTTGGTAAGGAGATCCAAGGAACATCAAGATGACTAAGTAACAGGATAAGCACCCAAGGAGTATACATTAGTGATATGCTTATGACTAATCTCTAATTCAATTGTCCAATATAAAATAGGCAAAAAGAATCATTTTACATATAGTAATAATATTATATATAAGTAAAAATATTGTATGTTTTAGAGAAGAAAAAATGGTAGAAAAGATAGCAGTGATATTTCTGCCCAGTATTTGTAATGAAAGTCAACAACTGGCTGGTTTTGGTACGTATAGAGACGGAGCTGTGAGTGAGACATGAATGCACAGAGAGCAGCATAGGATGTAAAGATCCTGGGAGGGTCAGTGGGAGTAGAAGGGACAAAGGAACCCAAGGTTGAGTACAATGTGCCAAAGGTGGGAGGGAGTGAGGGAAGGTTGCACAGGAACTGGGATCCTGGAGATTACTGTAGTTTGCTCATAGGTATGGGGGAGTGGGATAAACTGGAATATACAAAACACTGGTGGGGAAGATAAGAGTCTTAGATGCTTTAGCAAGAGTATAGGTGGAGAATAAAGTGTACAGAACAAATAGGGGGCTTAAGTACATTTACAGTAGGAGGGACAGGTGTGCTTTTTCAGCCACTCAACCAGCACCTCCATAGCTGGAATTCATCCCTGAATCCTAACTTCAGGTGCCTGTTGGGTAGATGTATACATGTAACATGTACATTAGGTATACATGTAATCCTACATTTCATAGAATTAAAGTAGGGAGTCTAGGATGCTTTTGAGCTCACCTTATGGTGAGCTGAATAAATCTGTTGACTCCCAGGACAGTACTGTTTATTTTAAACCCAATACTGACCTGGGACTCAGTTCAGGTGCCTGAACATGGCCATCTAGTCCCATCTGAGACAAAGCAGAGTATTACCTTTGTGGAGCTGGCAGCCAAATCATTACTTACAGTAGCCTCAGCCTCCAGCTGCCATTCAAGAAATTTAGAAAAGGGGTATCTGAGGCAATATGAAAGGTACTTTGGGAATCTGAAATGCCTCTCTATGCAATTAAATTGAGGTCTTGATCTCCTCTGATGATAACGAAAGCTTAGCTGACCTGTAAACATCTACAAGTGGACACCTAAAATTAAGTCTCTGAAGTGGAAACACACCCTTAGGTCTCAGCTCTCACCCCAAAGTCTAGTGACATTTAAAATGCCCACCTGACCTCCAACCACTAGTGTGGTCTCCTCTAGGTCTTGTGTCATATTTGACAGCCCCATAAAGGTGTTCCAGTTCCTTAAGAGATCTCAAAGGGTAGTAGCAGACACCAAGTTCATGCATCTAGAACTTCAGTCACTCCTGCAAATACCCTGATCACTGTCCATAGAAAAAAGCACATCCCATAGCCTGGTACTTCATGCATGAAGAAGGGAGAGGAACTGTTACATATTAAAGGATTTTGTTTTCAACACAAGAGACGTGAGCATCAAAAATCAATAAAGACAAAAGCATGTCTATAGGCAAAATGTAATCAATAATATAAATGTAAAACCTGTTCTAGGTAACTAACAGAACACCTTGCAGTATGGCTACACAATTGTTTACAAATAACAAGGAAAAAACCCAACTAGTCAGAATCAGTAAAAAGAATTTAAAATAGAATTACTCAAGAATCTGCATGCCTAAAACCAAGATTACTTCAGTATTTCATATTAGCCAGGCAGTCACTGGATAAAAATAATAACAATCTTTCGCTCTTGAAGAGGTCCTAGAGTTGCCCCCTCCCTCCTAAAGGCCCTAACCAAGAAGTTGTGGAGACAAATTAATGTTTATGTTCCCCAACTACTATAGTAAAGTGTTATTTTCTACAGAGTCAGTTTCTGAGATACAATTACCCAGGTGCCTTGTAAGTTCTTATACGTAACCTGTGTATGAAAACTATCTACGTAAGCTGTGTAGTTTTTGCTTGTGGTTCTAGAAGCAAGGGAGTATATTGCTGAACTCTCAAAGCACAGGGTGAAGTTGAAACTGGGCATCTCAGTTGCCACTTGTGTATACGAACAATTCATATATTGCTTGAAAAGAGCCGCTCAGCAAGCCTTTTCTCTTCTGCTCGGTTTAAAAGAAACAGAAACCCAAATCTGATTTAGAGAAAGAGTGTTTAGACACCAGCCATCAAAGGAGAGCTTTAAGGCAGTGAATCTTCAGGGGAGTACATAAATATTAAGAGAAAGATGAGACTCTAGTGCAAGAATCCTCTTTGTTTCCCTCTTAGATGGGCCTGGATGGTGTCACACACACTGTGCTGAGTTTTCTAGGCCTCACTCTAATTCTTACTGTGCATCTCCAGCATCTCAAGTTTCCTTTTTGAGGACCAAAGAAAATGTAAGTACTGCAATGTTTTGATGCCTAAAATTCCTATTGGTATTTAGCCTCACATCTTTTCTTTGGTACTTATTTCTAAATGCTTTTTATGATGTAAATTGTAAATTATCTATTTCAGCATAACATTTTGAATTCAGCCTCATAATAGGCTGTAGTGCAGATCTAAAGCAATATATCACACGTCCCTTGGTTGTTAACGGAACAGTCACCCAGATATACCCAGTTGATTACACTGAAACAGACAACATGCACAAATCTAGCATAAACACACCCATCTGTCCACCACATGCCGTGTGTCAGGCAGTAGCAAGAGGAGGTTGCTCTGTAAGATGGGGTGTGCTGGGAGTCAAGGGTGCATTCCCCAACACGGCCTTGTCCTGCAGCACCCCAACCAGAACAGCAAAACAGGTCTGGTGACAGCGACCACAGTCAGTCACAAGTTCAGATCACCAGCCCAGCCCGTAGTGATGAGAGAGGTTAAGTCTGAGGGCAGGCCAGGACTGGTGGGGTGCACAGCCAGGTGCAGTCATGCTATCCACGCAGCTCCAGTGAGGAGCTGGGGCAACAGCTCGAGCTGAAATGCAGCTCCCGTGCCAAGAGGATGAGGCACCTATCAAGGCACCTCAAACTCTGTTCCATCCAGCTCTTCTGGTGGGCATCTGACCAAGGTTACAGTAGAGCTGACCTTGAGTGCAGGCAGCCTCAGCTGGTTGCTGAGTCTCTGCAAGCCCCTGAAGCTGTGATCCAGAAATGAGCTTGCTAGGACAGAGGCAGGTTAACTCAGGGGGCATGACACCAGCACTTGTAGTTAAGGCACTTCAGATGTAAAAGCTGTGAGCTTCCTCATGATGAAAGATGCTAAAATCCAGATCTCCTTCTTCCTGGGTTAGGGCTGTAAGTACATGGTCCATTAGACTTTTCCTACAGTGCTGTTAACACTGTAAAGACTAATTTATTTCACAGATGTATAATTATCCCTTTCTTCCTCCGTTTGGTTACCTCATGTGGCTTAACTATCCCTCAGCGATGCTGAAGACTTCAGCAGAAGGGAGGGAGGGAGGAGCTGCTCTTCAGGTTCTTCCCTACCTCCCCGACTGGAACGGCTGCTGCTCCTCACCAGCTGACCTTTGCCTCAAAGACTGATGCACTTGCAAAGGTGCAACAGGGCTGGTCCTCTGTAATTTGCCTTTTGTTTGCCATGGAAAGGCTGGTTTGTTTGCTTTGCACTTAAGGCCCAGAGTTTATTCAGGACTGTAAAACTCTTCAAAATCACATATAAGTAAATACATGAAAAACAAACAATGCTGAAAATTAGTGTGGTCAAAAATGAGGGACTACTGTTGCTTAATAATATATACTTACTTACTTCATTCCACAAAAGAAAAATGTATTTTCCACTCTCCGAATATCTTCTGTGACACCACAAAATCCTAAACTTTTTAAAAAAACAATTTAAATGTTTGTGTTTAAAAGAGTACTGTGCCTGAGTTTCTACTTCAGGCTGTTGTGAATGACACCAGAGAATAATGAGGTCAGTGTTCCAACTGAAAGTTCCAGCTTAAGTTTTATTATTGCAAACTGCTTAAAATTGGAAATGTTAAATTATAAAACCATGATAGGTAGATGGCACAACATTAAACAAATTCATTCCGAACTTTAGAGCTTCCTGTCCTGATCCTCCTGAGCCAGTCCTGAAGTCCTTGCTCATTTCCTTACTTCTGATTCATCAAAGCATTTAAACACTCTAGGTATCAGTTGGCATATGCTTGTTGATTCAACACTTTAATCAGAGAAAATCCTCACTAAGGTTAGTGGGAAATTTTACCGCAAAAGACCTAAAGTTTCACACTTTTTTTCCAATCCTGTACTTGAATCTGCACAACTCAAAATTGAGAATTTATATGTTTGGTAGTTGTTGCTACGCATCACTCCCTGCCCAAACCAGTTATTTCACTTTGGCTATTTAATCTCTGGCTAGTAATATTAGTGGCAAGAGGAGTTTAACAGACGGGGTAATGCTGGAGTAGGTGGAGACATCTTGAGAATAAGGCTACATTAATTTGTTTCAGGTGCCTCCTCTTTAGATGGCATTTAAATACTAGGAAGAAAAGCACACTATTTCTTTATCCCCTCTTGAACCTTCTCTACCATTTGAACATCCTGAAGTACAGCGTAGCGTTATTTTCTGTTGTTTAAATGTAAGTTAATTTTTGGGGGAAAAAAATATGGAAGCATGTGGGTAATGACTGGAGGAAATGGAATGGAGAAAATACAGGGTAATGGCTCCTCAAAATTCACATGGCTGCTACACAACACCTTGGTCTGCTGAACTGCAGCTCGCTGGCGTAAGCCCTTAGAAAATTTAGTGAGTATGTGGTGAGAAATTAATTCTACTGAAAGTACATTAAAGCAGGGTTTCTTAACAGGCTTATGATATCTATTTCTTCTGGATTCCTTTGGTACGAGCCTGTTTGACTAACACATCTTACAAGCTACATCTGTAGGACGCCTTTCAGAGCGATGAGACTTGGGAGCGCGCGGTGGCGGCTCCAGCCCTGCTCCCCGCTGGCACGGCAGCTGCACCTTTCTTTTCTGCTTCCTGATAAAATAAAATGGGATTCATTCTTTTTTTTTTTTTTTTTTTTT
>NW_009953505.1:797740-798406 GCF_000747805.2 Chaetura pelagica
TTTTGCTTCCTTAAAAAAAAAAATGGGATTCCCCCTTTTTTTTTTTTTTTTTTTTTCAATGAGAAACAAACAAAAACACTGCTACACTTCCTGGATACAGGTCTGCTGTTTAGCCCATGCAGCAAATTGGTGGGAAATGGACAGTTTTGGAGATTTACAGCAAAAGGCAGGACAGGACAGCCTCCACGTTTTGCAAGGTGTCTCTTGCTTTACTGGGCTTTTAAAAACAACTTCCTTCAGTAATTACGTACTTTCCTTAATTTTCCACTGGGAAGAGGCTGAAAGCATGAATTCCTTTCTCCCAACCAGCTCACCTGCCTGGAGAGCAAAAATAAATAAATAGCTGAAAGCCCTGATTCCTTAGAGCCCCCTCACTCATAACTTGGGAGCTTTTTATCATCGGTTTTGGCGCTTCCCTGCCGGGGGAGGCGTTGATGGAGGCAGGAGGGACGGCCCTGCTCCCGCCCGTCCCCGTGCCGGGCTCTGCGTGCCAGGCTCGCCCTTGGCAGGGCTCAGAGTCTTCCCGCGGCAGGAGCAGAGGGCAGGGGGCGGAAGGCTGATGTTTAATTTTGGGGTTTTACGGGTAAAACCGAGAGAAACCCCGTCAGCAGGGGAGCCCCGGCGGCCCCCCGGCCGGCGGAACGTTGGCGCGCGGGCCCAGCCCCG
>NW_009953505.1:798543-806893 GCF_000747805.2 Chaetura pelagica
GGGGGGAAAGCGGCCGACTCCGCGCTCCACGGCCCGTACCTCTCACCCTGCCTCCCTCCCCCCGTCCCCTTTAGTTGGGAGTCACGTCAGTATTTTCCAGACACGTAAAACCCTTGTTCTGAGGAGCAAGGCGTTTATCCTGGTCTTCCAGAATTAGCCAAAATCCGTTGCAGCTTCGCACAGCGACTCTGATGATACTGAAGCAGCGGTGCTGCTTCCCCCGCCCCTCCAGGGAGGGTTGAGAAGCGGTTATAAGTGAGAATGAAAAGAATGTACTTAGTGGTCAGAACAGGACTCTCTGCAGTGTACCTAGGCACATTTGCAGAGTGAGTACCTGGTACATCTGCACAATATTTAATCTAATTTTCCCATTTCAGGTCCATGCAAGGCAGGATCACGGCACAAGCATTCAGTTTCGACCAGCAGTTTAAGCCCTATCAAAAGGATGAATTTGTTATGGTAGTTCTAAGTCCTTTATATTTTAAGTTGCCTTTTTTTTATAGCTATTGGAAAACTACATCATGGCAAACGTAGCAGCATTAGCATGCTATGGGCCTGGGATTGAAAGAAGGTGATTTAGGTGTGGTGCTCAAGCAAGCTTTTCTGGGTTAACTGTATTGTCCAGTAAAAATATTTAAGTCTGCACTAATGTTACTCTGTTTTAAGAGATAACAGTTTAATCATTCAAGATTCCCAAGAATGGGAATCTGAACTGGAGGCTGATCTTGGCCACAGCATTAAGTGTTGGAAAGTCTGCCCGGGGGGACACTTGCAGTGTACATGCAGCTGGTACCCTTGCTCACAGCTATTATCACTTTGCCACAGTAAATACACTGTAATTACATGTGCATATGCACCATAGATCTGAAAATGCAAGATTTTAAAATTTATTTGGTATCTTTGCTTTATACTGGAATTTTGGGCGCTCAGATTTTTAAGACTCGAGTCTCTTGCTGATTTTGTCCCTTCCATTTTTGTTGTTGGCAAAATGAAATCTGTCTATTTGCAGACAGAAAAAAGTGATAACCCGTGGGTTTAAAACCAGTGTGGTTTTTGCATCTGTTGTTTTTAAAGCAACTCTTTGATTTGTTGTATGTCTACTTTATATTGTTATCCTGGATAAAGAATTCAGCCTCTTTGTGTTTTGAAGAAATTCACACCATAATACACCAATATTTCATCTGCAACTGATACACTTTTCAAATGATTGAAGTTCACAAAATGTGCGTTTACTTTCTCCATGCTTGTCTCTTTTGAAGTAAAAATATAAAGATATCACTATGAAATTATGAATTCTGAGTAACTGTGAATTAACTGAGAACAGATGGACCATTACATTTTGTAGTCTGATCTCTCTGTATCCCAGAGAGGTGGTAAAGAGGTCCAGTGATGCTGAGACTGAAAAATCCATCATTTTCTTAGCAAGTTCTTCAGTGATTATTCCCTCTGCTTGTATGCATATACATAAGTTTGGGTTTTCTTAATTGGCTTAGCTTTTAAACTTGTCAGCTACCAACATTAGTATGCATGTCTCTTTTTCAAATTGATAAATCAGTAAGATGCAATCCTTCAGATCTTTCTGTGGAACATCTTCTCCATCCTTTCAGTAAGTTATGTATTTGTTCTGTGTCTATCAACTGTTGTGAATCTCTACAGTTCTCCAAATTTCAAATTTGTTTTCAAAATGTGAACATTACAGTCATACTTGGCACATAAATTTTGACATCTGCAACATTGTATGCAGAAATATAATTGTTTCATCTCTCCTTCTGTTGTGTGTACCTCCAAGGATTTCATTCAATCTTCTGTGTTCTTGGACTCAAAGTACTTTACTTTAAAACCATAATACTTCATACATGTACAGGAAAGTACCTTGAATGTATAAAAGACACTGGCTACACACAGTTACAAAATTATTTGGTGGTTTGATATTTAGTATCCAAACTGAAAGATCATACATAATCTGCTTACTAACTGGATCCTTATAATTTACTTTGAAGATATCAAAGGCATAATGATGATTTTATGTTTCATTTAATTAACTTGTATTACCTTATTTGAATATTACAGGCATTTTTTAATGATCAAAATGTGAACTCCAGTTTAAAGTTGCTCTCATCTTCAGGACAATGGACTACATTGGGTAAATTTAGACTAATCTTAAAAAGACTGTGTAACTATTTTTCTCTAATTTACCATTTTGTAATAATGACAGTTCGTATATGTATCTTCTTTTACTAATGAACAAGATTCTGACCTAGCTTGTTACTAAATTGTCACGTTTTACACTTTTTTTCCTTGACCTCTGCATTGATCCAAAAACCAAGCTAGTAGGCATGTTTTTAAGTGGGCTGTGACATCCAGTTGACCTGATCATGTATCCAGACATAAGCAACTGCATTAATTGTGGAATTATAGTACTACCTTATTCAGATAATATTTGGAGACAGACACTCTTCTATAGGTGCAACCACCTTACTCAGGACAGATCTGAGATGATGGTTCTGTAACAAGTTGAAGCTGAGATAGCAGAAGATTAGATAGAGCACAGCCCCAAGCTTGTGTAAATGTGCTGTCTGCACAACAGAAGTAATCTGGGTGCAGAAACAGAGGCATATGATAAGTTGTTCTAGATGCAATCGTGGCTTGAGGTTGACTTCTACTTTGTGGCCATATCATTAAGTGCTTATAACATTTGATTATGTCTGTAGATGGAGATGAGGCACTAAGTAGGAGAAAGACCTAAAGCAAATAGCACATGATTTTATGGCACCACTTTGAAATTGTATTTTGATTATGTAAATGACATACAAAAGTTAATGAAAATCGCATGTTATAATGTAATGGGATTTTATCCATAATGTAAACTCTGATATTGCCACAGTGATTTTCCTCAATATTTAAAAAGAGGGTAGTGGGAAGTCCTCAGTTCTTTTGGTTTGTCTGCAGATACTTTACTGTGTGTAAATATTTAATGGAGGTTTGGGAATTTTCTGACTTTTCCATTTCAACTCTGAAATTGGCATACATTTTCCCCAATATATACAATGACACTAGACTTTGCCACCTTTTTGTCAGCAAAATCCGTTTTCCAAACACTATATCCGCCTGTTGAGACAACTGAAACATATAAGATGCAAAAAAGATCTTAAGTTCCCCTTCAGGTACATTTTTTTTTACTCTAGCAAGCAAAAAGAAAAGAAATCTATTTCAAACCATGGGTAAACCTATTCCTGCTTTAGATGAGAATTTTTTTTAGGCTATCTGTCTGGCCTGTGACTTGCCAGTCCTTGTAGTGAAGGTCAGTAGGTTACATACCTCGTGTTAAGAGCGGAGGGTCATTTGCCAAATATCCCAGTTTAATGCCTGATTCTGCTCAGTCTTCCTCAGCACAGAAGTAGAGCATTTTGTTCTGAGGACTGGAAGGGTTCCCTTTCTAAATCCTGAACAGCTGGTATACCCCATTTGCTCTTAAAATTTCATCTTCCCATTTGCCTATTTTTGGCAAGGAATGTTGGCACATATTTCTATGCTTAGTCTTCATGTGCATTTTTTGAAAATATACTAAGAAGCAGCTTTGAGTAGGAGGAAGTAAAAAAAAAAAGTCTTATAGAATTTTCTTGTTCAAACATGCAAATATATTAATTCAAATTTATAATTTACTTATCATTCTTTCAAATTTAATTCTTTAAATTCAAGTAATTCTTTAAAAACAAGTTTCTTAAAGAAAATAGTGGAAATGTGCTTCTTTCACTTTTTAAGAAATCTGAATTACATAATCTAGAGTGATTAAAATACTGTATTTATTCCCTTTCAATTTTATTGCAAGGAGAGATATTTTGGCTGCATAATATAAGTGGGGTTTAGATAGGCTCTCAGAAACCAGCTTCTACCTCCCTTCTATGAGCTGGGGCAGAAAGCATTTATGGACCCACAGAAGATGTCAGTATAATATAAAACATCAACGTAATACCACTTTATGGGAGTGTTTGTTTTCATAATATTTTTGTCTTATTTTTGTCTTTTTCCAGGCTGTGGTTCCCTTTTACCTTCTCACTAAGAATTTATTTTTCTTTTTAGTTCTGCGGGTGTGGTTTCACATTCATATTTATTTTTATCTCCCCTCCTTTTCCTGAAATCTGTTTCTGAAGTTCTATATTATTTTACTCTCCTGCATCTAATATATTTTTTTTCCATTTTCTTTGCTGCTTTTCATCCTCACCTTGATATTATCAGACTGTAATATCCTCAGTATCCATCTGTTAGATCAAAAGGTGGCATAAAACATTAGTTCCCCAAGGAATGCAACATACACCTCCTCCCCAGCTTCCCTGCATGTTAGGATTCCTGGTAGAATCCCACAATATAGTACATTGTCTCAAAGGCTCCAGCTTTAACATTATTTGGAATACAACATTTTTGGTAAACAAGACACAAAGATACTCTCTAGTCTGCATCATTTGATCAGACAGATACTACTCTCATACCACACTTTTTTGGCTATTGTAGTAGGGATATTTTTTCCCCTCTTCCCAGCTGTATGGCAGAGTAGTTGATAGTTCTGTTATGTGCTTTAAGCCCCTTCTTCATCTCTTACTCTCATATTTCTAAAATAGAAGCAGCAAAAGGAACGTATTTGGTGTATATCAACTTATGTCTTGAGTCTTGTATTTTTAACTAGCTGCAAAGAAAACTAAATGGTAGTTTTTCCTTGGGCATGTTACTGACCTTGCACCTGTCAGCAGTTTGGGGGAGGCAGGACTGTATCTGCTTAAGCTCAATTAACACTTGAAAAGTTATCTTTGAAGGGATAGGTTTACAGTCTTTTTATTTATTTATTTTTATTTTGTTAATGAAAAATTAGTACTTGCCTAAGAAATATTCTTCAGTTGCCATACGTACTTGAAGCTCTAACAATTGCTGTCTTTGGGATGAGCTTTTAAAATCTGAATGGTAATTTTTAATCAGCAGTTTTTTAGACCACTGTTACAGGTCTTAATTTGTAAAAATTTTAGACATTATTTGAACTTATAAATCATTGACCCGCATATTTTACTTTTGAAATACTGTATTTTTGGGATAGAGCACTGACCTTGGATTACGTAGGTTCTATATAAAGTGTTTTGTAAATAGTAAGTTATTAGAGGTTTCACTGAGGTCAAAATTGTTCTTAAACTTTGGAGGAATTCTAAATATACCCAATCTGGGGTTTATCTGCCCCATACTAGATATGTAATGTGTTAATTTAGAAGTATATTGGGATTGCTTTATAGATATTCCAGAGCTAGCTGTTATAAAAACCTTAATCTGCTTCAGTACTTCTAAGCTCTTTGTTTTCCACTTGCATAGTTGTCAAGGCATTTCTTCCTCCTATTTTATTGCTCACTTTTACAGTGTTATTAAAACTGGTCACTCTTTTCCAGGAAATTCTGAATCTCCAATTTTAAGTCTGTTGTCTCAAATGGACAATAGGAGTTTACAATATATTTAAACTTTTCCATTTATAGTTTGGTTTTCTGAACTACTGAAGAGATTACAAAACTCTTGATTTTTTTTCCTGATGAGAATTTTCATAAAATCGTGTTTCAGAGCAGAAGTGTGTCTCCTTTCTTCCCCCTCCCCTAATAAAATCCTGACAATATGAAGGCTTATAAATAACCCCGTTTCTTACAGTTTGACCTCAATAACTGGGAAAATGTAAGAAGTCTCCTTTTTCTCAAGTCATTCAACATCTGATTTTTATTGCTCTTGACTCAGTTTTTGATTCATAGGTCTTTACAAAATCATTTCTAGAGCTTAATTTAGTTCTTATTAAATCTCTTATAAATTAAAAATTCTATCCCTTGGAAAGGAAGCTGGAGAATTAGAAGTCCGAGGAGTCTGGAAGTGAGGGGATGGGAGGAAGCATTACTAAAAAAAAAAAAAAAAGTTTGTCTTCTTTTTCCTCAGGTTGTGAGGCTGTAAGTAATTTTTATTTTTTTTCTGACTTGTAGTTTTGGTTATATAATGTAATTATTTTTTATAGCTACTGCAAGAACAGGTAGGTCAATGTCCTAAACTTTTGTTCTTTAATAAAAGGTACCCTTTTTCATGAACTTATCTGTAGTTGTGAAGCAAATCAATTAAATGCCAGGCTTTGCCAGCTTTCATTACATCACATCGGCCCAATAAAATGATTATGAAATATCATGTCAGTATTTTTAGCCTAACTTGGCAGATTTTCAAGCCATCAACTTGTAGCTTCTCTTTAATTTTTTCCTTAGGTTGATCAGGTAGGTGGTACAGTTTAACTGGGTTTAAATACCAAAATGCCAGTCCTATTTAACCTATGAATTAATAATTTTCTTGTAATACATGGGAGAAATCCCATGGGCTTTTTGGAAGTGTGGGGGCAAGAGAAATTTCAGGTTATGCTATGCTTGCAAAGATTAGGATCAGAATGAAATGATAGGTGTTCTTGGAAACATCATGGTACATACAAACCCTCTGGGCATGTTTCTGTTCCTGAAATAGTGTCATCTAGAGTGAAATTTGGACATTTCCTAAATACTAGTCTTTAGTGACCCCTTAGGTCAGTTTGTCAGAACACCACTTAATTTTATCTTTAATTATATGGTCAAAAGCCTTTTGATATCGAGATGTTGACCAGTCTATCATCAAGAGAACCTACAGAGGAGAAAATGTAAGAGTAAACTCATGGAAAACTGGAATGCTGTGAATATTATCTCTGCAGAGACACGTTGCCCTTGTGTTGCATGCTCACTCATGCTCATGCTCCCTTGTGCTCTCCTCCCCTCTTCTGTTCAGAAGCACTTTGAAGAGAGCAGATGGATCTGGACTGAGTCCAAAGCTTCTTAAACAAGGAGTCTAATGCTATTTGAGATACCATAAGTTACCCAATACCACACATACAGATTTGTAGATGTAACACTGTATATAGAGAAGACACGTGCCCTTATGGACTGATACCTCATTAAGGAAAATACTGTAGGGCATCTCAGATGGTGCTAGATGTCTATGAGCAACAGGATCAAACTTTGGATGACTTGCAAGCACACATGACAGAAAAATTATTTTAAAATGTACTCTGCACTTAATGAGTACAGAGATAATACTCCTGATTCATACAGGAAGTGTTGATAGTAAATAGCTGGTTAGTAAAGCTTATAGTAGCTACAAAATAGCTTTTCAAAAAGTTCAGCTGTAACACTTAAACAAAAACATTCATCAGGGCTGTGTTAATTTGGGTTTTTACTTTGTGAGGTGCTGTTAGCAACTACTGACTTCTGTACTTCATCACAACATATTTGGTATTTGTCCTCAGATTGTTTAAGGCTTAGGCTGTGCAATACGATTTTCTAAGGCTGTGATCTAAGGTGATGTTGAGTTCCCAAGGTGTTTCATCTGTTACTGTTTCAATTGGTAATATTGTCAACAAGGGGAGCAGACACATGAGCCTTAACAGAAGGTAGTGTTCAGATGAATTTACTGTTTTCTTTACACTTGTTTCTTTCTTACCTTTCTTTGTTTTTTTGGGGACTGTATGATTGAGTCACACCTATGTGATCTGTGCTGTTTTTTAAGAATATTCTACAAACAACCGTTCAGAGAAGTTAATTATTTCCATGCTGTATTGAATAATGAATTATTGTAAAACCATTAGTACCTGGAAATTCTCCTATTTTATTTATTGCAAGAGACTTGGAGTGAAGCCTTCCTGTACATTTCAGGTTCCAGAGTGACAAGAATTGAGGCTACAGTGGTACCCTGTACACAGATTTCCATGTCATTTTTTGATCGGCTGTACTCTGAAGGAGTTGTTAGAGAAACTGGAAATATTGTGAAATGTTATGATGACTACTACGATGATATTCTCATCTCTGATGAATTAAGGAAGGTCAGCATAGCAATGATTTTTTAATTGTAATTTTTCATACTCTTATTAGGTACCATAAGTGCACCACGATTTTTCAGTTGTTGGGGTTTTTTTTCTGACAATACATCCTTTGCATGGTAAAAATGGGCATTGACAGCCATGTGACAGAAAAGGCTGAGGCACTGCAGTGGCTGAATATGTGAAAGCAATGGCAGTTTTCCAGGTGGGCCCTCTTTCTTTCTTAGGTGGGAGAAAAAGTTAAAACCTTCCTCTATCCACCTTTGTCTCAAGTAGTTGGTGCTTGGACTGGGGGGGCTGGGGATGCAGGCACTCATTTGCCTTTGAGGGCAAAACAAGTGGTGCAAATGGAAAGGTCTTATGATACCCAGAGCTGTGTGTTCACCCAACCTTCCAGGTAGTTGATGAAAGTGAATTTACTTTATAGCTACAACCTGAAACATTCCTGAGCAGGAA
>NW_009953505.1:807167-819686 GCF_000747805.2 Chaetura pelagica
CAGGAATGCTGACCATATCGTATCAAAGGAGTGGAAACAATGAAAATATATATTAATCTTCAGTGTAACATTGGAAAAGGGCTAAATATAACTCCTAAACAGCCCTGCAAGGTAAAAACTGTTTTTTATACTCCAGTGGAGGTGTTAGAGAGAAGATTATTCTGAAAAAGAATCTCTAACAGTGGCACCTTCTTAATCAACATATGACTTCACTGTGTTTCTTTTGACTTCATAAGCCAAACCAATTTTTTTTTCTACTTATGTTTGTTTAGCATTAGGAAAACATAGTGTGGGAGAACTGGATTTTGCTCTTCCTTGTATCTATAATCATCATAAGTACTTAATAATTATAGACTTACACTCCTTTGCACTTGGCAAATCCTTTGAAGGCAATGTTTTGAACCAGTGACACTGGTTACAGGACAGGGCCTGAAATACTGGTCTGTCTTGTAAAGTTCTGGGAAAAGGAGAGAACTCAAACTCATGTTTAAATTTCAGATGTGGTTTGTATCTTAGCAGTTCAAAATACTACATAGTTATTTATAAGTTGGGTACATGTGAAATGTTTTCTGAAAATTAAATATATTTGATTTAGGAAATTCAGAGGGAACATTTAAAATAAGAAATCATTGGAGTTTCAGTCTCTTTCAGTTTTTCTCCCTTGGAAGGGATGTGTGTGTCTGCATTTGCAAGTGGAAGGATTCACATTTGTTTGAAATGAGCATGATTTTCTTGTAAGACATAAGCAGAAAGAACTAAGAGTCAGCATATTCCAGGAAAGAGGTCAAAGTTTCCGATTAAATCGGTCAGCGCCCTGGGACTTGGGCTGTAGGGGGCAGCAGACTGTCTATCGCCTGGTGTCAGAGGGTGGCCCTCAGCTGCAAAACTTCCATGTTTCTTTCCTACCTGCCACATCTTCTGCTTCAGCCAAGAAGAGAATTGGGATACGTATAAGGTGGCCATCAACAACAGTTGCTGCCCAGCAGGTTGCGTAGTGGAGTGATAAATAGGGCCAGCAAGTGGTAAATTAATGTCCAGCTGTGACCAGTTTGCCTGAGTTGGCATCTGCAGTTTGGCTGACATGAGTCAAACATATTGTAGCCATACTGAGTTACAGTTCCTGTCCACCCTGACAATGTGCAGTGTTGGGACTAATCTAGCAAGTCCTCTGTGTTCACATAATATTGCAGGAAAGGCAGATGAGAGGCATGGAGGAAGCTGGACAGTCTGGTTTAGCCAGCCTTGCAGATAAGGGCTCACTAGTGTCTGCAGTAAAGAATGGTGTGGGTTTCAGTGATCTCCTCTGGAACATCCTTGGGATTCCTTTGCAAGTATGTGATAACTGTGTAAACTTAGAGTAAAGAAAAAAAATGTAGGCAAAATTACCAAAGACAAACTAATTGGCAGTGATCAACATACCAACTATAGCTACATTATTTTCAGATTATCCATTGTTTCATTAGTGTGATAGGTGATTAGCCAGTGAGTAACAACAGTCTTGAAAAAATCCTCCCTTAGGACTTGTGGACACAAATCTGACAGTGATTCGCTTTATATAATATCTATAATTGTTGAACATAGTTGCATCATTGGAAGAAGGATTTAGAGAGAAGTATTTATTTATTTCCATCCCTAGTTAATATATTTTATATGGTCGTAAGCTCTGTGTGACATATGCCAAAGTAGCTGCATTCTTTATAAATTTAATCTCAAATAAGAATTTTTTGTCCATTTGACTTATTTGTTATTTGATTGTTCCACAAGGTCTTGCTTTTGGAAGATTCAGAACATTATGACTTATTCAGCCAATTGGATCGTGAGGAATTTTTGTTCTGTCTTTTTAAGCATCTTTGCATTGGAGGAGCTCTTTGCCAGTTTGAAGATGTAATTGGCCCATACTTAGAAACTACAAAAGCTTTATATAAAGACTTGGTGAGGTGAGCGTTTTCTGTTTTATACAATTGTATATGTATGTGCTATACATAGATACTTTGTGTCAATTTGCTGAAATTTACGATGCATTACTTCAAAACTGGGGCTGTAATTTTTCTGCAACTGTGTTATCAAAATACCATGTAACAATGGTAGTAGTTCAATGACAAAATGTAATTTTAGTGGCAACTGCCCTACATAAAAACTTTTTTTAAAATTACGTGTATGGACATTGGTGTTTTATAATTCACTCCCATTTAAAATATTTTTGTTTCAGTAATTGTCTGCTGAAAACATAGTATGGCAGTGGAACCAGAATATGCTCCTACTGTCACTGATAAAATATCAACAAATAAATCTTGGATATATATTCTGGGACTATTTTCAAGCTGCTTTTGACTAAGGATTTTAAAATTAAAAAACTTAAGTTGAAATGTTTAGTTCTGTATGCATATATAGGTGCTGGGTTGCTGAAATACAGTTGGATTTTGGCATTCTTAATTCCACAAATACACTTGTAGCATAAAGCTAAGGGTGATGAAATCTGGCTGTTAACATGACACAGTGGAATAACACATTTTTTGCTAGGCCTTGTATATGGAATTGTTTAGAATTTTTAAATATTTTTTTTCTTGAAGTTAGAGGTGACAGATGGGAGGTTCCAATTCAGAAAAAAAAAAAAAAGAAAAGAAAAGAAAAAGAAAATGGCAGTATTTTGCCCTGTTTTAATATATACATGGGATAACTTCTCTGATCAACAAAATTTCTTATTTTCTGGCTAGGGAGAAATGGAGTGTTGTTATCAGTTATGCAGAAATTAATTCCTAGCTTGGCTAATGGGAATGTGAAGATCATAAATTATATTACTAAAATTTAATATTTTATTATACTTTCCCACTCATAATAAGTATAAAGAGCAATGTTAATGTGAACAATGGAAAACAGTTGCAGACCTCTGAAATGTGAAATAAAGAACTCTGATGATGTGGATACTAAGTAATGCACTGGAACACACACTACAAAGGCTTTAAATTGCTGCAGGAATTGGTATTTTTCTTCCTTCTCAGCTATATTTGGAATGGTGTGATGATCAATTATCTCTTATTTTAAGATTCTATACTAGCATATTAGGAAAAAATTGGGTAAGATATGTTTGTCTTTAAATCTGTTCTTAAAATGTCTTTGGATGAACATAGAGTATAATGTGTATGTCTCAACAAAGATACAGTGAAAAGATTAGATCCATTGATTCTAAAACACCTGAATGATTTTATGATTCTATGATTCTGAGACTATTTCTGTACTTCTGTAGCACTTGTGTATAGCTTATTGAATTGAAACAAAATATTTAAGACAAAATATTTTTCTGGGTTTTTAATTCTTTAATTTTTTTGGTAATACTTAACCAGAGAAGCTTACAAGGCTTTAATAACTTCTGAGCAACTTTGAGATTTTCTAGTGGTTGGTACTTTTCAGGATGCCAGTTGATTTAGTCATAGGCCATTTCTCAGGGTCATCTAAAATAAATTAAGTACCAGTAGAACTGTTGATACTTCTAGAGAAACCACAGAAACAGAAATTTAATGTTCCAATAAGGTTTTTTACAATTAACTTGGATTGCTGCATTTATTAATTTGAATATTCTGATTACTTACCAAAGCTTTGTTATTAGTGTGATTAGTTTTGATACTTGCATATAATACATAGACAAAAATCAAGTGGGTTCTTCAGAAATACAGAGTATGACAAAAGGTTCCATCAATCCTTCAGCTCTACCCTCCCTTTTCTTTTAAATCGTTCACTCTGCACTTGAAACAAGTTGTTTGTTACTCTAATCCTTGGGTTTAGTTGACTCTGCATTGATTACAGCTGTTCTTGCTCTTGTGTTGTTGAATTGAGAGAACAAAACACAAATCCAGTCCCTTCACTTTCTTGCTTCCCTTTGCTGTTGAGTTGTTTTCTCCTAAAAAGGTTCAAGTTTTATTCTAAGCCACTCCCTTTTTTAGCCTTCATATCTCCTTAAACTTTCCTCCCCCTCTTTCCTTTTTCTGCTGTAAAATCCAATGTCAAGTAGATCATGTCAAGTAGTTCTTGTTAATAATAAATAAATTTTAAAATCCTGCTTTCAAGCTTTGCTTTTTCTATACCCTAGTCTCTTTTCTTAGTGGCCCTTTATATATATATGTGATTTTTTCTCTTGGATGCTACTTGTTTTCTTTGTACAATACCAGGAGAAAACCTTTCAGGGTCCTTTCCTCTGTTTTGGTTTTTTTTTTTTTTCTGGTGTTTGTTGTTTTTTTTTTCCCAGTTGACAGCTTGCTTTCTATCCTCAGAAGTTTTAAAGTACATCTGCTAAATTCATAACTGTCCTTCAAATTTTGTCTGCCATGTGCTTGTCCAGTTCCATGCCTATAAATGTCTGCTCATTTCTCATTGCCAGTGGAGTGGGTGCTACCACTGACTAGCAGTTGAAAAAGAAACTCACAATTTAACTAAATCTTTAACCTTGCTCCTTTGATATTAAGTTCTCTGTTGGTCCCATGAGAAAATCTTGGTATTTCAGACTTATTCTCCCCCTTCACAATCACAGCTGTCTCCTGCTTTGTGGTGTTTCTCTCTGCCCCGGTTTATCAAAAATGATGTTGCTATTTTGTTGCCACCTACCTAAGAGAGAAAAAGCCGGTTAAAGGATAAGGAATGCAGCTCTGAAGAGGGTCACTCATGCCACAATCTTGACTGAAGTTTTAATTTCTAGTTGATTCTTTGCACTGTGTTACTTACTTCATTTTTACACAAATTACACTAAAGCAATGAAAATTACTTTCTTATGGCCTCTTATTTTCAGTAAACAATTGTTAGTAACAGTAGTGGTCTCACAAATTCTGTTCACCAAATCACCTTCAAATTCCTGTTGAAAAGCAACTATTCTTTTTTTTTTTTTCTAGATGACTATCCTTTGTCTTATTTCTTTTCATGTTTGTTTGCAGAAACATTAGATACTTTCTGCTTTTTATAAAGTGATGTTAAAAACTTTGTGTGGTATTAGAAAATTCTGGAAGCTGTACTCTTCTTGAGCTTTCATTTTTCTGCCTTGAGGGCTTGAAAGGCATGGTTTAAAAAAAAAAAAAAAAGGGGGAGGTAGTACAATTATTAGCTGCTGGCTGATGTGCATTGAAAAATTAGCTCCCACAGATGAGCTTAATCTAATCATGATACGCCTACAGAGGTATAAACCACAGCTGTTTGATCCTATAACAGTTTTTCTTATGGAAAAATGCCTTGGCATGAAAGGTTCCACAAAAGTCTCTAATGCCATGAGTGGCAAACCTATTGTGAGCTTTTTTCCCACTTTTCTTCCTTCCAGTCCTTCTTCTGGCCTTTCCTGAGTGTCTGAGTCCAAGGCACAAGTGTTCAAAATAGTGCCAAAAGGTTTGAGATTTAATTTTATTAAAGCATGTCCATTTACTTTGGTTTTTTTTATGAGAGAATTCCATTATCTCCTGAGATTAACTGCTCTAGATATTTTACAAGCACAGCAAGGGAATTCCAAATACAATTATTAAATAGAAGACATTTTCTCCTTTGTAAAAAGAGAAATAATTACTTCCTAATGAATTCATGCACAACTTGTCTGTTACTAATCCAGCAGTAATTAGTCTGTGACCAGTTGAATCCATCCAAAATT
The DNA here is from genome assembly GCF_000747805.2 of Chaetura pelagica. Taxonomy (NCBI): domain Eukaryota; kingdom Metazoa; phylum Chordata; class Aves; order Apodiformes; family Apodidae; genus Chaetura; species Chaetura pelagica. Next base: position 812,785 of record NW_009953505.1, read on the forward strand.
TTAGTGTTAAGTGTCATCCTGTGTCACCTAAGTTAATTTCAAAATCCTTGTAGTAGTTTTGGCTTAGTAAATAATATATTTACATTATTAAAAACGTTAGTTAAAATGTCATGTATAACTCTACTTCCCTGATTTTTCTGAGTGTCTCTCCATGGTGACAGCTGCTGTACTATCTCATAGTCATTGTTCTCTTCATCCTTCTGTGCCATATCCAAGCCCTTTCCCCATAATAAATGAATTGATGTGGATTCATTGAGTTGCTCTTTTAATGTTTGGAACACCTAATATAATACTGCCACTAAAGTTATGATACAAATAGAACCCAAACTGGATTGAGAGATGATGAGGAAGTTTGCTCTTCATAAAAGAGAGGAGATTCACATTAAAATGATGAAAGAACTACCACATTCAATTAATAGTTTAGAAGTTAACAATTAAAAATAGCAAACTGGGGTATTAAGACTATTTTCATGGAGATACTATCCTATCCTCTTCTAGAAGACTTGGCAGCTTTTTCTAAAACCTTTTAGGGAAAAAAAAGAAATAGAGCAAACAGGCTTGTCAAAGGCTACCTCCTGGTTTCTTTCAAGTCAGTAAGGGAAGAATCCCATCTGATTTTGGCAGATATATTATTTTGCCTTAAAAATTAACTGAAGTACTAGAAATAAACACTCAGTCTGAAGAATTGCTTACAGGAACCACAAGGGGAAGATTTGTCAAGGCAGTGGAATAAAAAGGAAGCCTTATTCACAGTCACCCCTTACTTTGTTATCCTAGATGTATATAACATAAAAATTAAGAAATAAGAAATTGTAAGTCATTGTTTTCAGACACAAGAATGTGTTGTTCTGAAGTTGTCACTCTTTCAGCAGAGGCAGTTAAACAGTTTCTGAACTGCTGCAGTTTACAGCCCAGTATGTTAGTATAAACTGACATCCGTGTTGGTTTATCTTAATATGCTGGTCTGTAAACTGCAGTGGTTCAGAAGCTGAGTCATGAACCAGTTGAGCTGTCCCTGCTGGGAAGGCAGTAGTCTCTGGAGGGGTGGCAAGGCCAGCAACTGGGGCCAGTACCAGTTTCAGCAGTGCCAACTGAATCCACTGTTGAGTGTATCTATATGTCAGTTGCAACAAAAAATTCTGAGAAAGCCCCATTTACTGACTCACCAGAGGAAGGAGCAACTTGACAATATAGGCTTAGTTCATACATGACTGTGTCATTACTCTACAGATGAAATCAGTTAATCAGAGAGTCAATTTCTTTTATTGGTTGGAGAGATTGAATCAACAAAGATGATGTTGGTTGATCTGGGCTTTGTTCTAATAAAGCAGCTTTGCGAAAGCAGTGGTAATAGGGGACTGTGGTCACAGACAGCTTGGAGCTGGTGTGGTACAACTGGGCTGTGTTTAACACACATCCTCTAGCAGCTTGGCTACATGGGGACCTTTCCCAGGAACTGAACCTGTCTGTGAAAAGGCAGGTTTTGAGCTATGCATTCCTTGGAACTGTGTAAGTACGTAATTTATAAAGCTCAACTGTTCCACAATGAGTTAATGTAAATAGCAATCTGTGATATTAGTTAAATTTACAGAAGTTACATATTCTAATTTATGAAGAAATGTATACATCACTTAAAGCAGACCTGAGGAAAAATGACATATTTAAAAGTGCTTCAAATCCACTGAGATGCCTGAATGCTTTGTGATAATATCTTAGTGCTGTTAGCAATTGTGATGGAAGAAATTACAGTCTTCACAACAAACACAGTCTAGAAATACAAAAATTAAGAAATAATACCACCCTAAGTTGCCTATCTGTCTATATATATACACAACATTGCAAAGGAGAAAAAATTAACCTAAACTATAATGACATATTAATTTAAAAAGAGCTAAAATCTGCATTTCTTCACCAGTATTGCTGCTACTTCTTGTAGTCTGTATTAAAATGCAAGTCACATCGCAGGTTGTTGGGGTATTTTCTCAGTGAAATGTGAAAAGTTTTTTACAAAAAGTTTAGCTGAATAACTTCTCATATCTGTCAAAATGCAAACTTAGGCCTGGGTAATATTGCTGTGATTTAAAAGCTGAAAACAGTGAAACTAACTCAGGCCTAGATGCAATCAATAGTTTTCAGTAAAATGTCATAATAACCACTTTATCTAACAATGGTCAACATACCTTTTCACAGTCAGTGTGACATGAGTTGAATTTTAACTGTTAATTTGAATTTGATCAAATTTGAGTGGGAATGCAATGCATATGTTAAAAAATTATTTCTTAAATGAAGGATTTAATAATCAGTGGTTACTGTACATACTAAGTATGTATGATTCCCCTGTATTTCAGTGTTCAAAAGGATCCTGAAACAAAAGAAATACGTATTATTTCTACAGTCTTCAGAGTGTCTGCATATGTAAGTATTCATAAATTTTTTGTATGGGATTTTACTGGAAGTAACATGCATAACATGAAAATAATGAATGGACATTTACACAAAGACAGAATAATATTCAATTTTAAAGGATTATTTTTCCATAGTTCCTGTCATTTTTTATTAACTCTCCCTGATCTCATCCTACTTATGCTCTTTAATAGCTTTTCATCAGGAACCACCAACAGACTTTTATTTGGTAGCTCACTAAAAATAGGTTTACTGGGTTACACTTGAAGTCATACTAGTGGTCCAGAAACTATTTAAAAAAAACAAAACAAAACCAAACATATCTAGGTCTGAGTAATTCTGGTTTTAGATCTACTTGAGATAGCAGTAAGGATTAATAATCCATTCTTGACTTCGTATAGTTCTGTATTTTGAAATGTTGCTAAACCTTTCTGAATAGCTTGTATTGCATCTGTTTCTGTAGAGGCTGCAAGGAAGTTTAGTATACAGAAAGGTCAGAGTGATGAGATGACTTCTGCTAGCCTCTTTTCCCCTCCCTTGCCAAGTCTCATTCCTGTCTGTTTCTCTTGCAAAATCACACATTTACCATGAAGAAGTTTGAGAACTGGCTGCATGTTTACTAGATTCAGCATATGTGTCATTTAATTGTTACAGTAGGATGAACTACCCCAAATTCTTCTTGAGTAACCAGGATATGTAATAATGCCAGATAATGTACCCACTTTGAAAAGAAAAAGCTGATGTCATTTCAAACTGCACAAACTTCCCTGTAAGTTGCCAATAGCCCAGTTGTTCATCTGTGGGTCATCATCTTTTAAGTAGTGTGTGTTTCATAAAAGGCTTTTGAAAGGTTTGGAAAATAAGCACTTTTTGGGTGTATCAAAATTTACCTTTCTACTAGGCTAAAGACTGTAATAGCACTAAAATAAAAAATGTTCTGTCATTACTGCTTCCTCCCCATCTCTGAATAAAATGTATTGATGAAAACTTTGCAGATTTCTGTGTTTAAATAGATGCATGATATTTAAGAGCTCCTCTGTGTGTCTTTGCCATGCACTAAATATCATCAGTATTTTAAAAAAGAAATGAAGAAGAAGAAAGACAGACAAACTTTGGCAACTTTTTGAAAACAAAAATTGGATTAACAATGCAAATCCAGTGTAAACACAGAGCATGCTATCCTCCCCATAGCCTTGGGGAAAAATTGGGCTTTCATGCAAATTTGTGAATTTCTGAATTCTGAAATTCTGGTTTCCATTAAAGAACATCCTGAAGAATTTTCTCTCAGAATAGAGAAACCCTTTAACAGGTATGTCTAGATTGTTTCATGGCTCTGTAGATTTCTCCAAGCTGGGTTAATAAATGGATAGATAAATATACTTGTATATTTGCACAAGTATGAATGGAATAGGGAATTGAGGACTTTATGTAGCACTATGCTGGCACCATCACTTTCTTTTTTATTTAGTTTTTAAGCTGTGGCTAAGAAGCCCTTGTTTTTTGAATCAATATCTAAAACAGCATGCTATTAGAGATATAAATATTTCAAGTTATTAAGATGTAGTTATAAATGTGTAGATCTGTTTAGCATCAGAACTTGATAGAGCTAGGTATGACAAGAAAAATAACTTTAAATCTTTTAACCAAGTACTTTGCTGAACTCCAAATAACCTTGAGAAATCCAGGACTTGCATCTAATGAAACATTGTTACAGCTGAAGTATTTGACATTTTAGGACTTCCTTTACCTGAATCCCAACTATGACACTGTCAGAAATCAGTGTACCACATGGTTTAGTATTATAGTATTTTTTATTATTATTATTGTTGATTAAATGGTGCAGTTTTGAGAGATGTGCAGCAGTGTCTTTATTGCTGCATTATGCTATGCATTATGCTATGCATTATGCTATGCATATGTACTCTTAAATCATCATCTCATTATCTGTGTTCCTACAAATTAAAAACAAAATGATCCTACTCTAACATCAGTAAATCAGTCATTACATCCCCTGCATGTCTGAACTGAAGTCCACACTGCAGATGGAATTAGTGTGATTTCTAGGTAGGGTTCTTACACACATTGCTCTAAAAAACAGAGTACATCTGTGTTAATTCCAGAGCCTTTATGCTCTGGAACCTTTAGGGTTTTTATGACCTCTTATACTAATTAAAATAAATCTAAGAACACTTTTCATTATATTATATTATATTATATTATATTATATTATATTATATTATATTAATTATTTTCCTGCTACCATGTTTGGTTTATTCTGGAGTTTCTTGAATTGCCTTATTGCCAGAACTTAGTTAAACTAATTTTTGTTCTTGACTTGTTGAACAATTTCTTAGTGTGCAAACAATGCCTTTACACAGTCAAAACCTTATCTGACATTGGTCGATTCCATAAGGATGGCATTTCAGCAGCAATGAAGAAAAACGTTTAACTAGCAATCACATTCTAATGTTGGTTTCCTTCTGCTTTGTTTGCTGGTTTTGGGTGGGTTTTTTTGTTTGTTTGTTTCAAGCATGAGTTTAGGTTATTTCTGATCCAACTCAAAAGGCATTGCTGAGTACTGTGAAATCTTAAAGCTTGCTCTCCTTACTGCAATTGAGAATCCAGTGTTTGATACAGATGTATCCCTACAAAACACCTGAATATAGCTTGGCATCTTAAAATTGGAGCTACAGAGCTTTTGATTCTGTATAGCTTAAAACCAAAATGCTATTTTTAGCTTGTGGCACTTGACTACCATCTGAAAATGGTGTGAATAAACATTATCAAATCTCTACCTGTCTTAAACAATGCTTTTATGGTGCTGCTTATCTTAAATTAAGATTTACAGTCTTAATAATCCCTCAAAGAAGACACCAGTGGGGTTCATTCTCTTTGAGATAACAGGAGAAAATGAAGTGCCAGTAACAGCTACTGGATAAAATTCACATAGGATCCTTGGAGTAAAAATGGAACCCAGGCTTCTTCCTTCTAAGTTAACTGTCTTAATCACTGAAAGAGGTTTCAATTGTCATTATTTCCATGGTCCAAAAAAAAAAGATGGATTGTTCTCTACCAAGGAAGACAGTTTCAAACAAACAAAAGAATGTGAGAGATGTGCCTCTAATCTGGAATAGTCTGTGGTCTGGAAGTTGGACATTTTCCTGGAGATAATGGACAATATGTGCAATATAGGAATTACCCTTAGGCAAAAAAAAAGAGGGAACAGAACTTACATCTCTTCAAGTATTGTATAAAGGTGTTGGGGAGCAGGAGGAAAGTGTTACATGTTTTTAAAGAAAGGAGGTATTTGCTACATATTTGTTGATCTTTCAGATGTTCACTTACCAGACTGCATAAAAAAAATCCCAACCCTTCAGAAATACCCCCATCTAGTTTCTGGATCCCTATTGGTTTTGAACCTGTGCTACCCTGTCAGTGCTGAAGCTTTTATTGACATGGACAGACATAGGAAGTTCAATTAAAGAGCCCGATTCTTGCAGGGTTGGTTGTCAGCTGAACATGTTTTTTTTCAGAATGAGGATTTTGGAGCTGGGTGCTTAGATTCCCTTCAAACCCTTTCTGAGGATTGGCACACAAAATGTTTTTGGTAACAGTTCAAAGTTGTTAATAAATGCTGTAATAACCTGAGGGTTTTCTTTAAATGCAAATATTTGAAAGTGAACAGATGCAGTAGCAAATATTAAGTGAAAAAGAATTACTGATAGAATAGCTTTAAGTATTAGCATAGAATCCCTAACTATTCTTCTGTTTCAAAGGAAATGTGATTGGACCCTTGTGTATTTGATCATCTGTAATTTAGGCTCTGTGTAAACACATGCTTATAGATTTAACTGTGCACTTTATATTAATATTACATTTACCTGAAGGTTATTGGAACTATGCAGACATTACTACTGTGCATTTTGTAGTGTCAGGATCCTGTGGTTAATTTTTTCTATTTTGCCATGAAATAGGCTGTTACAATTGGAACAAAATGATATATTTAATTCAGTTTTTATGAAGTCTCTTATGGGTATCCTCAGTAATACTGTTTCTTTCCTCTCCTCTCAGGATGATAACGGCCTATGTTACCCTTCAAGCAAAAGCCACCCTCAGACTTTTGCCTACCTGATTGTGGATCCCTGCAAACGGCACGTGCATACTCTGTATCACTCTTTTGGTGGAAGTTTATTTAGTAATGACGTATAAACCTGGCTGTTCTCCAGCTTTATAATGGAGGTGGCTTTCTTTGCAAGAATTCAGGTAGAAATACCCTCGTTTCGTTACGGGGAGGGATGTGCTCCTTGGTTACACACCGTGAATGGCTACACCTTCACGTAGATGTTACGTGGTTACTGACAGAAGTTCTGTGCAATTTTCTGTGTTTAAAAGGCGTAGTTCTTGAAGCCGTTTTCCTGACAGTTTTGTCCCCCCCTTCGCTCGCCCTTTTATCTAATTAAAGGTATTTCTTTAGATGTCTTTTCAGCTTTTCAGATACA